>NC_068348.1:10256443-10564385 GCF_014633365.1 Diospyros lotus
AGGGTGTTAGGCAATAGTTAGGAATTTCGGTAATTCTTATTACGTCGCTACTTTCATTACCCAAATGTGACAAACCCATTTTATTTATTATAGGTTTGGATTCCTAGAATTTTGCTCGATCTTCTCTCCAGACCCGAACTTGAGTCATCATTTCTAAGGCGAGTAGACAGGATATGTTATGTTTACCTTATTTTATGCACGTATATATATTGTTCCGTGCATAACTTGTATATGATTTTTATATGTGAATCACAGAAAAACACTTTTGAATATTTCTAAATTGCATGAAATATTTTCATCCTACTGGGAGAGACATAAGAAGAAAGATACCCTAATTGATTTCTTATCTTGAGAATGTGAAATATTGAATGATATGGTGTATTTTAAACACCGCATGAAATGATAAATGGTTATGATTTTTGCATTAAGTAGGGTATCATTTGCATTATTATTAGAGGACTATCTAGTAGATTCCCTGGTGACTCACAACAGAAAAAGATCATGGTACTGTGAGGCTTGGCATGTCAAGGCCATGAGAGACACAGATAGTATGTTTCAACACTGCTATCACGTGGGATATGATGGTATTATAGTGTGATGATGATGTATGTGCCAGTATATGTACTTGTGTGCATGTGGGTATAGGCGTTAGGCCAGTTTCTAGGCGTTACGCCAGTTTCTACTAGTGTGTCCTCATACTTGGTGCATGCATCATATAAAAAGGTATAGGAGACTTAGGTGGTTAGGTGAGCAACTTATGGGGGTTGTCTCTAGGCACCTATTTTTCTTATACTATATTTTCCTTTGAATCTCAATTGTTTAAACTTATGGTACATATTCTCATTGTTCATATTATTATTATGTTATTGTATTCATGATGTTTATCCTAGCATTTTTATTGCATACTCTCCTAGTGGGTATGACATACCTTATACTCGCGAGTCCACAAGACTCACCCATTTTTATTAAAATATTTTCAGGGGATTCTTCTTTTGAATATTGGTCCAACAAATCTTCCGGTATGATGTCAAACCCCCTTTTGATTCCTGATGTGATATAAGATGCTCTGTGAAGACATACATGTACTATTGAGTTTGTTCTTTTGTCTTTTATTTTTGTGGCACATAATGGTGCCAAAGGCCCGAGATATGGGACTGTATATGTATATATGACAGCAGTGTGATGGATATTCATATTTTTGTACAACTGTCGTATATGAGATATTGAAATATTTTTGTGAAAAGTTGAAATGGTATTAATGTTTCTAGCAAATCGAGCTAGAGAAGAGGCTTACTAATCCACGGTGGGGCCGCTGGGCCTAGGGATTAATGCCGATCATGACTTATTAGAATTCGGGTCATGACAAAATATTTTCATACCCAAGCCCAAATGATTAATTTGTATCTATAATTTTTTTTTGTGAAATATAATTCAATTTATGGTAATTTCTTAACTTAGAATTTGCATACCATGTATGGAGGTTGCTTAATTAAGAATTATCATTATCTTGAACTAAAATTATTGACAGATCTGTAAAACTTAATTCAGATGAATATTACTGATCTTTTCTATTAAATTGAGAATTAATTGGTTTTGACACTAAAATTGTCTTGACCCAAGTACTTTTACTTTCCATTTCAGCTAATTAAAAATACGCATTGATATATGTCATTGCTGTTAAATTAGTTCGTGCATATAATTTTTCCAGCAAAACAACCAAAAAATAATTGATAACCAAATTATTCTGGTGTTCTTATTTTCCTTCCAAAAAAATCTCCCAGTGAACCAACTCGGACTCATCCGAAAAATTAAACTTATGCTATACGTACACTCGTGCCCTAGCGAGTATAAACGCCCCACCAATTTTGCATAAAAGAAATAATTAAATAATATAAATTATAAGGTGGGGATAACAGCAGTCAGCTTGTTTAAATATTGCTCTCATCAACTTATTAGAAGATGTGCGAATGAAGATGAGGTTGTTAGTGTGCTTACTCATTGTCATTCTTTAGAAATAGAAGGTCACTTTGGACCTTCCAAAACTACGACTAAGGTGCTTCAAAGTGGTTTTTATTGGTCCCACCATATTTAAAGATTCATATGCATTTGTTCATTCATGTGATAGTGCCAAAGAACAGGTAATGTGTCTCGTAGGAATGAAATTCCTTTAACTAACATTTTAGAAGTTGAGTTATTTAATATTTGTGGTATTGACTTTATGGGACTTTTTCCTTCATCATTTAAAAATCAATACATTCTTGTCGTTGTTGATTATATTTCTAAATGGGTAGAAGTAGTTTCCCTTTCTTCAAATGATTCTAAAAGTGTGATTAAGTTTTTTAAGAAGAATATCTTCTCTCATTTTGGAGTTCCTAGGGAAATTATAAGTGAAGGAGGTAAATATTTTTGTAATCGCTTACTAGATTCTTTACTAACCAAATACGGGATTACCCACAAGGTTGCTACACTGTACCATCCTCAAACTAGTGGCTAGGTAGAGATTTCTAACAGAGAAATTAAGACTATATTGGAGGAAACAATAAATACCTCTAGAAAATATTGGTCTCATAAATTGGATGATGCATTATGGGCATATAGGACCGCATTTAAAACACCTATTGGTATGTCCCTTTATCATCTAGTTTATGGAAAAACATGTCACTTGCCTGTGGAATTAGAGCATAAAGCATATTGGGCTATTAAATTCTTGAATTTTGTAATGAATGCTTGCGATAAGAAAAGATTGTTGCAACTAAATGAGATGGATGAGTTTAGATTGAATGCTTATGAGAATGCTAGGATTTATAAGGAGATAACTAAGTAATGGCATGAAAAGAATATTGTAAAGCTTGATTTTCAAATTGGTCAAATGGTGTTATTATATAATTCTCGTTTGAGATTGTTTCCAAGAAAAATAAAATCACAATGGTCAGGCCCTTTTACTATCTCTCGAATTTTTCCTCATGGTGCAATTGAAGTTCAACGTGGTGATAAATTTTTCAAAGTTAATGGGCAGCGTTTGAAGACATACATCAATGGAAGTCTAATTCCACAAAAGACTTCCATTCAGCTCACTTAAAGACCAAAGCTCCAAAAGTCTAGCTTTAGATTATAAATTAAGCATGTTTTTTTGTTTGTTTGTTTGTTTTGTCTCTTGATTTTGTCTTCTTGTTATTATTTCTTTTCTCATTGAATTTTTTTTTCCTTTTGTAGGTTTAAAAGTAGGAGACAAGAAGAATTTTTATGGGCATTTTTTCACATTTCTGGGGAGTATTTCTTTCATGTTCTTTTGCTTCACATTGAGGACAATGTGTTAAACAAGTTTGGGGGGTAAAATTATTGATTGTTATGTGCTATTTTTGTTGCATATGTGTGTTTTGATGTGAAAATTTTGGTGGAACTTATATCAAGTGCACATTTGACTAGCCCCAAGCCTAAAAAAAAATTAAAAGATAAAATAAACAGAACTTGTTATTTGGAATCATGATTTGCATTTGAGTTCTTTATGTTGAGCCAAATTGCTCTCATTAACCTATTGTGTATTTTGATGTTTGACAAAACATAATTTTAGTAAAACTATTTTTGGTATATTTAAAACCCCTAATATATTTTTGATATATCTTAAGTATTATATTATTTTGTGTTTCAAAATGAACCAAGAAATGTTATTTCTCTAAGTCTGGAATATTAGCGCATTATAACAGGACATATAAGAAAATATTTTCATTTTGAAAAATAATTTTTTGGTATTTTGATAGCTAATATTCATTGTTGTTAAAATAATTTTTAATGAATTTTTCAA
The DNA here is from genome assembly GCF_014633365.1 of Diospyros lotus. Classification (NCBI taxonomy): domain Eukaryota; kingdom Viridiplantae; phylum Streptophyta; class Magnoliopsida; order Ericales; family Ebenaceae; genus Diospyros; species Diospyros lotus. The sequence continues at coordinate 10,260,246 of NC_068348.1, forward strand.
AAAAATAGAAAGTATGTATTTTAGGGGTGGTAAAATCGCTAAATTTCAATTTTGTACTAAAACTAAAATTCTACTTTCTTATTGTTTTGGATTTTAGTTTTTTAGATATTTTTATTGAATCTAAATGAGTGATATTTTCTTATTTACATTTATGTATTAAAGTAAATGGAAGGTAAAATATAAATAAAATAAAATGAGGACATTTTCTTAAACTAAAATGTAAATATCTTGTAATGTATACATGCTATATGATCTATATCATCAAACAATTGCTATATGTATAAAATCTATTTTTTGTAAAATCTAGTCTCAAAAGTCGACTCTTGGTTCAACGGTGTCAACTCTTGTAAAGCTAGAGTCAACCCAGTAGAGAGGAGTTGATGCAGAGTCAACTTGACAGCATTGGTGTTTTTCGAAGAGCCGACTCTAGCATTAGAGAAGTTGACTCTTGTATAACTAGAGTCGACTCCCACTTAAAATGAGAGTCAACTCCTATTTTAGAGAAGTCGACTTTTCGGGTCCAACGATCGAATTTTTTCTAGCCGTTACAGATCCATTGGAAGCTCCACTATATATATCAAGAAGAGATTTTTGGAGAAAACTAATGCTCTGTCAAGATCTATCTTCCTAAAGCACACTCAAGTTCTCAAGCAACTCAAATAAATCAATCCAAGGCTCAAGCTCAAAGATATATCATTTGGAGCCCAAGGCAAAGGAGAAGAAGATATTCTCTCTAAGTGTGGTAAATTGTATTTGTATTCATACTTGCCTTGTAATATTTATTCTTGTATTCATATCCATATTAATCCAAGTGTGTTGGACATAGGATTGTTCATTTGTGGATAGTGAGTGGCCTTCTAGAGCCCCAGTAATCTAGGTGTGATATTTTGTTGTAATAGTTTTCGAGATAAGCTAAGGGGAAAACCTCGGTGGTGTACAAGTTTGCTAGGTGATCTTGTGTGGAAACCTAGTATTGTGATTTTAGTGGAACTTCAAGTGTCGGGTTGACCTTGAGAGAGTGGAGTAGGTGTTGGAGACACTGAACCACTATATATCTAGTGTTAATATTGTGGTTGTTTGTGTATCTATATTGCTATCACTTCCAAACGACATATATATTTATAACAAGTATTTTTTTTGTATAAGAAAATCTCAAGAGTTTTTAAAAGGGAAGAATTCAATTGAAAAGTTTTTAATCACTCAATTCACCCCCCTCTTGAGTGGCCATTGTGTGTCAAGGGACCAACACTTTATTGTGTTTAACATTGAGTCTTTGATTTGGAATGGGCAATATCTTATAAAGCAAGATTAAGCATACTTGAGTTTTTAAGATCGTTGAAGTACATGTTCTTTGCAAAGTCGTGTAAATTGTGTGACTATGCATGAAAGATAAATGCAATGTTTTCCTTGTGACTGTTCCTTTGAGCTAGACCTAAACAAGGTTTAAGTAAATAAGGAGAATAATATTAAGCGAGTTGGAGCATAAAATGCACTCGTTCGACAATTCTCAAAAAAAAAAAAAGCAAGATAGAGTATAAAATGCACTCGTTAAAAATATATATATAATAAAAAATTAAAAAAGAAAATCCCTAATTTGCTACCTTTGTTTGTAGTAGTGAGAAGAAACGCTTACAAGAATAAGTGTTGCATTATTCAATTGTGCTGGGTACATGACAAAACATGATTGAGTTTAGAATTTTGTATGAATTCTTAAGCTAAGAAATGTGAGTATGCTTAATTTCTCTTTATTTGTTATTGTTGCATTCTCGATTGAGAATTTAGATGTGGACATAAAAAAAGTTTTGAATGTGATTAATGATTCCAAATACATATTTTGTTTTTTTGAGTATAGAGTTTCTTTACTTTGCTTGAGAACAAGCAAAAGGTTAAGTGTGGGGGTACTTGATAGGGCTTAATTGTATATATATTTTTATCTACTTTTTTATCTTAATTTTGTGTTATTTTTCCTACATAAAATGTATGTATATATGAATTTTATATTTTTTTAATCACTTTTTGTAGGAACTCAGCAAAAGATATTATTTCAAAAATTCAGGCATAAAAAGAAAAGAAAAGAAAAGATATTATAAGGTTAATTTCAAAACTAATATTTTAATATAAATAAAAATAAAAATAAATAAATACTTTATATTATTATATAATTAAAATTAATATAATTAATAGTATATTAAATATTATATTTTATATTATACTTTATTACATATTATATTATGTATATATATTATATATTATTTTATAAAGTGACCTGAAGTAGCGTGAACATGGAGGATTAGGGTGCCATATGCATCTTTTACATATATATATCAACACCATCACCATCCTCTGTCTTTATAATTATTATATATATATATATGTTATAAAAATAAAATCAATTTCAAACTATTTTTCCATCAAGTTATCATGTACAAATTAAATCAAATTCAAATAAAAAACAATCTTTCATATTTATATCATAGCAAAATCATCATATTTTGTTTTAAACTCATTGGTCTTATTATATTCCAAAATATCATTTTAATTTGCCATGTAAAATAAGTATAAAATGATAGCTTTTGTTTTCAAATTATAAGAAGTTGTCGACCGGTGCTATAAACCTGTCGACCGGTTGCTTCAAGCTGCCAAGTTGTCGACTGGTTAAGATATAGGATGTTAACCAGCTAAACAGCATGCTCTCAGTTGTTTGCTGTCGACGGCCTCTGCATATTGATCTATCGACCGGTATTCATATATTTCAAACTAACTTGTCGACTTGTTAAAAGAAGTTGTCAAGCGATTTGTTACAGATAACTTTTAACGGCTAGTGACCACCTCTCATCAAGTGTTATCTCCACTTGAAACGGGATGATTTCAAGTTTTGTCTTTCAAACCTCTATAAATGCAAGTTAAGAAGGAGAATTTGAACCACCGAAGCAATCTATCTACAAGCTCCCAAGTGCTCATCAATCGTTGTGCTTCAATTGTGCCATAAGTCTCTTGCTTTCAACGCTTGTATTTCATTTGTATCAAAGCATAATTTTTAGCCTTGCATTTATTCTTAATTACATTATAACTAAGTGGGCAAACTCTTAGAAACTAATCTCTTGTATCATTTCTTGTGTTCCTAGCTTGTATAGTTAGAAGACCTACTTGTTAAAGTAGGAGGTTTGTATTACCTAGGTTTGCTAGGGGGCTTGCTTATTTAAGCAAGAGGTTTGTATCTTTTTATCTTAATGCTAAAGGGCTTATCCGGTGTGATAGGAGAGTTATAGTGTTTTTCTTGAAAATCCTTAGTGAGAAGCTAAGGTAGTGGATTAGGCTTAGTTAAGCCAAACCACTATAAATCCTTGTGTTCTCTTTTGCTTATGATTTTTCCTTTTTATCTTTTCAAGCATTTATTGATTTCTCTCTTGCTTCACATATTTAAACCCTTCATTGAAAATATTTTATACTTTTCATTCTTGTGTTTTCCATTATCAAAAAGAGATTGTCTTTACATGGTTGATACCTCATTGTGCCATTTCAAGATCTTGAGGTTTAACGAAGCCTTGGTCTTCATAGACGACATCTCATTGGTATCAAAAGAATTTTTAATATACCAATTCATCCCCCTCCCCCCCTTGGTGTGTGTCATAGCACTTTTATTCTAACAATTGGTATCAGAGACAAATTCTTATTTCTTTTAATAGGTCTAACAACCTAGGGACAAGATCCATTTATGGCTTATTTTGCTAGTTCATCCCATTCCGAGGGTAAAAGCACCGCTCATCCACTTTTATTTGATGGTACTAGCTATAATTATTGGAAAGCAAGAATACAAATTTATCTTATGCAAGGTTCCACTCTTATGGAAGCCATCAAGAAGGATATTACATTGGCCGATATGGAGAAAATAAAAACTTGGACGGAAGAAGAAAGGAGAAACATGGAGATCAATGCAAAAGCAATGAATGCATTGATATGTGCCCTAAGTGTAGAAGAATTCAACCATATATCAACTTGCAAAACCGCCAAAGAAATATGGGACATGCTAGAGGTAACACACGAAGGTACAAAACAGGTGAAAGAAACAAAAATTAGTTTACTTGTTCATGATTTTGAATTATTTTCCATGAAAGAAAATGAATCTATAAAAGATATTTTTACTAGATTTAATGATATAGTTATAGGTTTAGAATCTCTAGGAAAAACATATTCAAATGCAGAAAAAGTTAGAAAAGTTTTAAGGAGTCTTCCTAGAAACTAGGATCCAAAAATCACCACCATAATGGAAGCCAAAGACCTAGATACTCTAACCTTTGATACCTTGTTAGGATCACTAATGACTCATGAAATTTTGATAAAAAGAAATGATGTAGATGAATCAAAGAAAAACAAAAATATAGCTTTTAAGGTAGAAACCGACAACCAAGATTCACAAGATAATGAGGACGAATACTTTGCAATGTTTACTAGGAGATTTAATAGATTCATGAAAAATTAAAAATTCAATCAAAGAAGACGTTTTAAGAAAGATAATAAGCAAAAAGAAGAAGGTACTAAAGAAATTAGATGTTATGAATGCAAGAAAACAGGTCATGTAAGATTCGAATTTCTTCCTTGAAGAAAAAGGAATGGAAAGGGAAGAAGAAAGCCTTAGCTGCATAGAGCCATAATGACTTCTCGGGAAATGAAGATCAAAATGAAGAAGTTGCCAACCTTTGTCTTATGGCCAATATTGAAAAGGTAAGTTCTTCTAAAATCTTGAATTTTACTCTTGAAGAATTACAAGATGCATTAAATGAAATCATGAATGAGTTTGAAGAAGTTAGTTTCAAATACAATGTTCTCAAAAAAAAATCAAAATCATTAGATAGTGAAGTAAGAATATTGCAAGAAGAAAAAAACTCTTGGATGAATGAGAAAAATGACCTAGTAAGTAAAAATGAAATTCTCACCAAACAAAATCTTGACTTAAGGGAATCCTTAGAAAAACTTGTTGAAGGGAAAAAGAAACTTGAAATGATCCTAGGAGCTCAAAGAAGCTTTGGAGATAAACAAGGACTAGGTTTTAATCCTTGTCTAGATAATCAAAACAAAACCATTTTTGTAAAAGCTTCGTATCAAAAACCAAAAGATCATTTTCGTAAACCATACTTTTCAAAGAAAAGGATCACATGATATTATTGTAGGAGACATAATCACTCTATCAATAAATGTTTCATAAGAAACAACCCACATAGATATAAGCAAATTTGGGTACCAAAAAGAGAGTTATATGCTAACATGAATGGACCCAAAAAGGGTTGGGTACCAAAGGAAGCAACTTGATTGCTTGTGTGACAGATTGCTCTTGCTACAAATGTTGTGAGAAGCAAGTGGTTTCCTGATAGTGATTGCTCAAAACACATGACCGAAGATGATCGACTCTTCAACAACATCACCTACAAACAAGGAGGTAACGTTGTCTATGGTGATAACTCAAAAGGGAAAATTTGTGGTATTGGTTCTATATGTAATAAAAATTTTGTGCTTGAAAATGTTGCTTTGGTAGATGGTCTTAAACACAATTTAATTAGTATAAGTCAATTGTGTGACAATGGAAATAAAGTGTGTTTAACACCTTTGCATGTGAGGTATCATGTTTGAAAACAAATGAAATAAAAATTGTAGGAAATAGAATTGATAATGTATACATAATTTTTCTAGACTTATCCTTATCTAGTATAGAAAGATGTTTAGTAACCACCATATCTCAAAATACCTAGTTATGGCATAGTAGATAGGTCATGCTAGTATGAATCTTGTAAATAAATTATCGAAACATGATCTTGTTAAAGGGCTACCCAAGTTAAAATATGAAAGAGATCACATTTGTGATGCTTGCATGAAAGGCAAACAGATAAGTATTTCCTTCAAACCCTCAAATGAAATCTCAACTTCTAGGCCTCTAGCATTACTTCACTTAGATCTTTTTGATCCTATGAGAACCCAAAGCCTAGGAGGAAAACATTATACTCTTGTCATTGTAGATGATTACTCTAGGTTTACTTGGGTAATATTCCTTGCTTCTAAAAATGAAACGTTCAAACAATTCAAAATTTTTTGCAAAAGAGTTCAAAAAGACAAAGGAATATGTATTTCAAAGATTAGGAGTGATCATGGAGAAGAATTTGAAGATGAACACTTTAAATATTTTTATGAAGATAATGGTATTGAACATAATTTTTCCTGTACTAGAACCTCTCAACAAAATGGAGTAGTTGAAAGGAAAAATAGGTCTCTACAAGAAATGGCAAGAACAATGTTGTGAGACAAAAATCTTCCTAAAATTTTTTGGGCAGAAGCCGTAAATACAGCATGTTATATTTTAAATAGAGTTTTCATAAGACCTATCTTAAAAAAAACTCCATATGAACTATATAAAGAAAGAAAACCTGATATTTCATACTTTCACATTTTTTGTATCAAATGCTTCATTCTAAATAATAAAGATGCCTTAGGTAAATTCTATTCAAAATGTGATGAGGGCATATTCTTAGGATACTCTATACTAAGTAAGGCATATAGAGTATTCAATAAGAAGACATTAACAATAGAAGAAACTATTCAAGTAAAAGGTGATGATACAAACTCTATTGTCCAAAAATCTCAAGAAGAAGATGAAAATGAATTAAGCAAAAATCTTAGAAAACTCTTATTAGAACATCAAAATAATCAACCCTCTAGTAACAAAAGTTAAAATGAAGAAATTATTCCTCAAGAAGAAAAAGAACCATCATTCCCAAAAGAAAGAAAATATATAAAAGATAATGACATTATAGGTGATCCTTCTAAAGGAACTAAGATAAGAGCATTTATTAGAAATGAATGTCAATATGCCGCCTTTATATCTCAAATAGAGCCTAAAAACATTAAGGATGCCTTGAATGACGAAAATTGGATCATGGCTATGCAAGAAGAATTGAATGAATTTGAAAGAAATGAAGTGTGGACATTGGTTCCACGACCTAAAGATCACCCAACCATAGGAACCAAATGGGTATTTAGGAACAAAATGGATGAAAATGGAATTGTTACAGGAAATAAAGTTAGGTTAGTGGCTCAAGGATATAGCCAAGAAGAAGGAATAGATTATGATGAAACTTATGCTTCCGTAGCTAGACTTGAAGCCATAAGAATGCTATTATCATTTGCATGCTACAAAGATTTTAAATTATTTTAAATGGATGTAAAAAGTGCATTCTTAAACGGTTACATAAATGAGGAAGTATATGTAGAACAACCCCCGGGTTTTGAGGATTCAAAATTTGAGGATCATGTATTCAAACTATCTAAAGCTTTATATGGTTTAAAACAAACTCCTAGGGCTTGGTATGAAAGACTTAGCAAATTTCTTATAGAAAAAGAGTTCAAAAGAGGACAAATAGATACAACATTATTTATAAAAACTCAAGGTAAAGATATTCTATTAGTTCAAATATATGTTGATGATATTATTTTTGGGTCAACAAATAAATCCCTATGTGATGAATTTGCAAATATAATGCAAGGGGGGGTTTGAAATAAGTATGATGGGAGAATTGAAATATTTTCTAGGATTACAAATTAGATAAAAAGATGAAGGGATCTATATATCCCAACAAAAATACAATAAGGATCTTCTTAAGAAATTTAGTGTTCAAGATAACAAACCCATAGCTACTCCTATCAGTAGTTCATCATATTTGGACAAAGATGAGATAAGACAAAAGGTGGACAATAAGCTGTTTAGAAGCATGATTGGATCATTATTATATCTAATAGTAAGTAGGCCGGATATTATGTTTAGTGTTTGTCTATGTGCTAGGTTTCAATCCGATCCTAAAGAGTCTCACCTAAAAGTAGTAAAACGAATTTTTAGATACTTAAAAGGATCATCTCATCTAGAGCTATTTTATCCCAAGTCAAATGAGTTTTATCTTGAAGCATATACTGATGCTGACTATGATGGATGCAAAATTGATAGAAAAAGCACTAGCGGCTCATGCCCAATTTCTAGGAAACTCATTGGTATCTTGGTCTAGTAGAAAGCAAAATACAGTTTCACTCTCTTCCACCGAAGCTGAATATGTAGCAACTAGAGGTTGTTGTGCTCAAGTCTTGTGGATGAAGAATCAATTGGAAGATTATGGCATAAAACTTAAAAATATACCAATAAAATGTGATAACACAAGTGCAATAGCTTTGACCAAAAATCCCTTATTTCATGCTCGAACTAAGCACATTGAAGTCAAACATCATTTTATTAGAGATCACGTTCAAAGAGGAGACATAAAATTAGAATTTGTTGATACAAACCGTCAAGTAGCTAATATCTTTACTAAACCTTTGGATAAAAACAAATTTGAAATTTTTAGAAGTGAACTAGGAATGATCTTATCTTAACATAATATCAACATAATTTTCATTGGTGTGGTAATATGTCTTGAATGTACATCTTATATGTATTTTATTTGCAAAATTCATTATTTTTATATTTCTCAAAAAGCCTTTGATAACCAGTCAATCAGTCATATCAATGTCGTCGACTATTTCTTATAGTAGCGTTCGACCGGTCCACAAAGACTGTCGACCGCTTGAGTAGGCTTAAATTAATCTTTTTGAACCAAAATCCAAATAGTCGACCGGTCATGCCATACTGTCGATCGCTTGGACGAAACCTGTCGACCACTCAAGAAGAGTTGTCGACTACTCCTGTTAAGGTTTATAAAAAGCAGGTGACTGTCGGGTTGCCCTCATACCCTATTCTCTCTTTCTCGTTTTCTCTTGGCCGATAGTTTCTTTTCTCCACTCCATCTTGCTAGACTGATCACTCTTGTAATCTTCCTCACATCAATTTCTTCGAATTTCACTCATATCAATGGCTCGCACCAAACGTCCTCAAGCCTGGAAAAATGGTCATTTGAATGAACCTACAGAAATTCAACGGTTAGTAAGCAATCTATCTAATCTTAATCATTTTTCTACTTTATTCACTTCTCGTGAAGTCATTCTAGAAAGATTTCTTGATCTAGATTTCCTAGAGTCTATTAGATTTCCATATCTAGGTAATCTAAAGAGTTTTGGTTGGTTGCCATTTATTTCTCTACATAGAGAGGTTTATGTAGATGCTGTTAGAACCTTCTACTGTAATGCATCAAACACCATTCATGGTTATGCTTTTCAATCTAGATTCAAAACCAAAGTCTATGGAATTTCTATCAACATAGACACTAAACACATAAACACCTTCTCTCAAATTCCTAATGAAGGCATCTTCTATAATCCTACTGAATTTGATCATAACCTCGCATCCAAAACTGTTTTTTAAGATGAGTCTCTTTTATGTTACATCGACTTATCATCTAAAATGTCATTAATGGGTTGTCTTTTGCATCTCATTTGTGCCCAAATCATTGTACTTAGACGGGATAATTTTTCCCAAGTTACTAAAGAAGATGTTTGGCTCATGTTTCATATCATGACTCGCTAAAAGATCAACCTGTGTTCCCTAATTGTGAGTGAGATGATTGGTGCATTCACCAAGAAGAAAAGGAGTCTCCCATATGGCATGCTTATTAGCACAATTATCGATTCTAAGATAGATAGTGCAACCCTCATCAACACTCGCCGCATAATGATTCAACCCTCCAAAGTCCTAAATAGCAAGACCTTAGGACGTATGGGATACAAAGATGTAACGACCCAAAGATGGGGTGTGATATCAATGAATAACACGTTATTATTTTATGTCTTGTGGGTAGAATTATTCATTAAATTGGGTTTTGGTGCGGTGTAAGTGTGTATGTAAGTGTTTTGGAAGGTTTAGGATGAGTGGTTAAGAGTTAGGAGGGTTTATGAAGAGGAATCCGAATGTGTAGGGCTTTGAGAGGCTGGATATTAGAATGGAGGAAGCATCATTCGAATGAGAGCAACCCCATTCGAATGGGGTGTGAGTCATTTGAATGGGGGGTGATCCATTGGAATGGCCTGTTTTCCTAGGTGGTACTTCTTCATTATAACCCAATTTCAACTATGTTCCAGCCAGAATCTTCCAAAACTTAAAACATGAAAGTTGTATATCTGTCTCTTTCGTTCTATAGTATCTTGAATCATTTACATCTGAGTTCGGATGAGAGAGTTATGCCCAAAATTCGAAAGGGTGTCAAAGCTGTACAGAATCCATTTGAGCCTTCACATTCGAATGAGCTGCCTTTACATTCGAATGAGTCATGCGAAAATTGCAAAATTCATCCAAATAAGGGAACTGTTGCATTCGAATATCCCTATTTTTTCGTCATCTTTTTATTCTACTATTCAAAATTCATTCGAATGCATTCTCCATTTTATCAATTCTTCTATCAAAAGCTTCAAAACACATTTGAATGTGCCCAAATCATCCGAATGACTTTCATACAGCTACATATATATGTAAATATCATCCGAATGCCTTAAATTATATTTGAATGCCTCCCTCAGTGATTCATATATATATATATATATCGCCCAATACCTCATTAATTCTGGGAACACGTAGAAAATTCTAGAACTGAAATATCAAAAAAATATAATAAATATATAGATAATTTGGGAAATAATTAGATGGATAAAGATGACTTATAAAGAAAATATAAAAAAGGAATTCGTGAGAAAAATCTCACTAGAACAGAGCACTCTTTTTCTCTTTCTCGTAAGTTCTCTGTTCTTCTTCAAACCCTCATTCTTTTTCTCACAACAAGCTAGATCCTGTTATCCAAGGAGTTCTTACTGGTTGATAAGTGAAGTAAAAGGCAAGTTCTCTCTTCCTTCTTCTTTTCTCTTGGATTTTATTGTGTTATGGGTTGGTTATGTGTCTTGAGAGCATGACTAGGGTTAGGGTATTTAAACTTGAGGAAAAGTTTCTAACAGCCATGTGGGACTTGTTTCTCCCCACTAATCCTAAGGAATGGAGTTTTAAGTGAAAATTTTCATAAGAGACTTGTTTCTTCTCCATGCCCTACTTTATATATCTCACTGTGAACTTGAGCTTAAGCAAGAAATCCGTGACTCGGTGTTATTGGCTAACTGTGTTGAACATGTTTATGAATAGAGAATAACTTTAGATTGCTTATATATGTATTGTCATGGCATATCCTGAATGAGTGGTAATTGTGCATCATGAGCATGTCTGATCTTGACCTCTTGCATAGCATCTCATGAGTGTGCATGAGCATCAGTTCTTATTTCTAACACAGTGCAATTTGTATGTGGCCACTTTATATGTTGCATATGCATTGGAAAAAGGCATAGACAGAGTTGATTATGCGCGCTGCGATTGTGTACCACCGGGATATATCCCCCAAAACCAGTAGGCATTAGCCTGACTGGGGTTCGCTCCTGCAGTGACGACTGAGGGGCACGCCCAGTGGTGACGACCATGGGTGAGATTATATATATATATATACGTATTTATGGCTATAACCTAGTATATAAGATAGGACCTATGGTCCACATGGTATCACAGTTTCTCCGATTGCCGGACTCCACTACAGGCTGGTATGTATTATAACGCATTATATATTGTTATGTGAGGCCACTAGCTAGTTATGTGCTGATCGACTTTTATGTGTGTTATGCATGACATTATCATTACGGGTGTGTGTGTAACTCTTGAGTTATAACCTATCATTTTCGTCTATATGCATGTTCACCACACCTATATCCTATTATTATCTACCATACTCTCCTTTCTTATTTCTTATACTTGCTGAGCTTTGTAGCTCACGTTATACTCTCCTCCATTCCAGGTAAAGGTAAAGGTAAAGAGGTGGAAGGGGGGGAGTCAAGCAAGAAGGATGGGTAGACATATGCGTGTACGGGTCCCTTCTTGATCTAAATGGTCTTGGGAAGCTATTGGTAGATGAGTAGACATTATTTTGTGTGTAATGTAACTAAAGAAAAGTTGTGCCTATAACCCTTGAAAGTATTTATTTTGGGTTTGAGTTTGATGGATGTCAGGTGTATGCATGCTTGTGGCTAAGTGTTGTTTTGTCTATGTTCCCTAACACCGCTCTTCCAGGTTGCCTTGGAATGGGATAGCTTGGGGGAGGGGGTGTTACAAAAGAAGATAAAAACAGAAATTGGATCAAGACAAAGAAGCGAGGTGCTCATTCTTCACCTGAGCATGAAGATGTTCCTCCTCCTATAGTTGAGCCTCATGCCACATCTTCTGTATCTCCTCCGTCTCTTTTGTGTGCCTCTCCATCTCATCCATTTGGAGAATCCTCTTATCGTCCAAATGATCTTGTGATTCATGGGATTGCTGGCCTTAGAGCTGAAGTTGAATCCCTTCGAGGAGAGGTTCGAGAGATTCGCAACCAGCAAGCTAAGCATGCAGTTCAGATGTCTCAGTTTATGGAGCTCATCTTATCTCGGCTACCCCCACATAATACAAATGTCAAGATGTGTGGGTAAAAGGGGGTTAGAAAATAACTTTTACCCACATATATTTATGTGTGGGTAAACTTAATATATTACCCACACATATATGTGTAGGTATTTTTATGTTAAGAAGTTGTAATTGTGACGTGGCTGCTGACATGGTTGATCACATGGCTTTAATTGGATGATGATGTGGCATGACACATGTATTTGTTTATGTGTAGGTAAAATTAAGATTATGTGCGGGTAATAATATAAAAAATAATTTTTATATGTGTGGGTAAATATGTTATGTGTAGGTAAAAAAAAATATTATGTGTGGGTAATAATATAAAAAGATTTTGAATATGTGTGGGTAAAAAAGAATATAATGTAGGTAATAAACATATTATGTGTAGACAATAATATAAAAAATAATTTTCGTATGAGAGAATAACTTGCATATGGGTAGCTAAAAAACATATTATGTGTGGGCAAAACTAAAATTTTATATTTAAAATTTCAATTGTTGTAACACCTATTACAATTTAATTCAAACATAAACGCAACTAAAAATTTATAGTCAAAATAAGCATAAAATTATAAAGTCACTTAAAAAGTTCAAACATATATTAAAAAAAAAAACATAAAACAAATTATTAAATCTCGTCGCCAAACTCTTATCGCAGCATGTTTATGTCTCCCTGAAACTCTTAAAAAAGAGACTTGTACTTGTTTAAATCTTCAACCAATTATTTGTAAGTTGGACGATTGGACTCCTCACTAGTGCATATTGTCCAGGAAGTACTAGGAGATCGCCACCAACCAAACAAACAGACAGATTGTCATCCAAGGAATTTCTCTAAGACATCCTTATCAATCATTTTATTTAGAGGATTATCTTGCCCCAATTCCATCATTTGTTCCTGTAAATAATGCAATATATTCTTAATAAATTATTTTTAAATTAAAAATATAATCTCAATTATGCCAATATAAAGCAGTTGAATCATCAAAATCGGCCATGATTTTTCACAAGCAGTGTTCCAATAATCAGCACACACAAAAAAAAAAAAGGTAGATGATGTGATGCTACTATGTCTAATAATTATTCCAAGATTTCTGCTCTTGACATGAGCTTGCTTCTTGTACCAACTACGTCCATTTATCAACACCATAAATAAAAATCTAAACATATCCACTCAATGCTATTCATGCCATTGACAGAAATATGATAGAAAATCCAACAAATGCTTTCTACTTAAGTAACAACTAGATCTACACAAGAATAGTAACAAACACATTTGAAATATTAATCTCTAAATATTCAAAGCATGTATAATTAACAAGATAAATGTCAAACTATACTCAAAAATAATTGAACCATATTTTCATAGTAAATGAAATTCTATGTTGTTCAAATTTATTCAGAGTTATAAAAGTAAATTGGCTATCAACTAGACTTCACCAAATATAAGGGCTAACTAGCCCTTATATTTGGTGAATTTATTTCAATATATGATAATATCTGATTGATTTAGGATATCAAGAGAAGATAGACATGATTTATGTATTTACTATTATAATTATTTTAAATTTAATAAGTATGCTTCACTAATCTTAATTATAATTGGGTCATGCAAAGAAGGCTGATGGTATAGATTAATACGAAAAAGATTTTAGCCCTCATATTTGACAATCAATTGCCTAATATTTCAACTCAAACAACAAAAAGATAATCTTATAAATGTCCAATACAACTTCTATTCTAACTTTTAAGGGATTTTACCCTGAAACTCATGATGTTTTGATCCAATAAATTAGAAACATGGGATTGTGCACTGGTTGACATCATATATATATATATATATATATAAGACAAAATCTAATCCTAAGTATAATGTAACATGGTAGGGTAACATGAGGCATCTAAATCCAATTCTTGCTCCATTCCTGACAAGTTCCTGGTCCTTGCTCTAAACCCGATCGATGACTGTTGCCCTTGGCCCCAATCAAATTCAAGCATAACCCAACTTAAATTGTCACCCTTATTTCTTCCCATGACCAAATATAATGTCGCCAAAGTCGCAAATTTGCTCTTCAAAAGGGTAATATTTTATAAACAAAAATGTTAAAGCAAGTTAACAATATCTATAAAAAAAATATATGAAATTGACTCATAACTACAAGAAAAGGTTTCTCAAAATTAATCACTTCTTGAGTTTTCCTTTGTTTCCTCTCTAAGACCATCAAGCTTTCATGCCTTCTCTAGTTCTTCCGACTTTTTTTTTTTTTTTTTTTGTCTTTTCTCCCCCTTCTGACAAAGGGTCCAGTATTTGAATTTGAGCAACAAAGAAGAACTATACAGTTGTTACATATTAAGAGGCTATGGGCCACACCAATGGTTGTTACATATTAAGAGGCTATGGGCCACAAAATAGGGCTCTGTTGGGGAGGCAAGCTCTATTTTTAGAATTGTAAAAAACAAAAATTGAATATATCATTTAATAAAAATATATATTTTATATGTTGAATAAAATAGATAAAATAGGCCAAATTAATAAAATAGGTCTTATCTATTTTATCTCTCTGCAATTCCCAAGTGGGTAGATTATGTGCAAATGATACTACCAGTGATGTTGGCACTAATTGATTTACCTGCTCCCAGAATCGAGCACTAATTAGACAAAGGAAAATAAGATGATATCTTACTAAGGACAACCATTGTTTATAAATGAAAAGATAAACCAAATTAAAAATGCCTACAGTCCCCTAAATTCCATTTTCTCTTTTCTCAGTCTTTCAAACTCAAAATGCAACAATATGCCCCCAATCATAAATAACACAAATGTCTTTAAAAACCTTAGCCTTTTGCAACTCTATTTACTAACTTCCTCCCAATACCATATCTGTATATCTTATTTCAATATTTGACTAACAAGGTCTCAAATCCCATTACAATATCATATTTGACTACTAGCATCTTAACTACATAGCAGATTTAACTAACAATGGCACCAGATTTAACAATTTATTGATTTTGACTATATCGCTCAAAATAAAAAAATAAAAAAAAAACATTTTAGACGCAATAGGAAATGAGGAACAAAACACTCCAAGAAAGTGATTAAGCAAAATTATACACAAAATAAAAAATTAAAAAAAATACAGAATAACATTTTAATCCAACTATGCAAATGGGCATGGAAACCTGATTAGATTCTATTTGTTGATGTAATCACATCCCTGAAAGATGGAATGGGAAGCTGAGCCCTTCCTTGAATAATCTAAGAAGGATCAAACACAAGAAACTATCATTCCAACACAAATTACAAAAATATTGTGTCCCTAAAATAATTCCAATAGAAAAATAAAATTTTAAGCAAGTAAATACAACCAAGGATATATTCAAACATTTAGCAACACAAGTCACCAAACCTGTTTCAAGTTTGGGGTCTTTTATACACTAGAAGCAAGCAAATCCAACTTTTTCACAATGTCATCCTTGTTCATTAATGGCTTCAAAAAAAAAAATCATCCTTTTTTTCTTGTAATCTTTCAGTTTGTCCACTGCATATTGCAACTATCGAATCAACCAAATCTCGATCTTCTGGGGGATACTGGGTAAATAAGTCCTATAAAACCTTTTGAGCCTCTTCTGAAAATATGAAAGGAGTAAGGTTCTCCTTCCCTATCATGGTGTCCACTTTCTTCTTAGATTTGTAAACAGAACTTGCCGCCTACAAAAATTCCAGTAAATGAGAATCAGGAAGTGAAAGATGAACATACCATTGCCTATAAAACTGGAACAATAAGACCAAGGACACTGAAGAAACTAGCCACCTTAAGTGAGATGATATGTTTAACTTTATATAGTAATAGAACAAGACAACGACAGATGCAAGACAGCGTCACAAATACCAGTGCCACAGTTGTTGCTCACCACAGTTGCAGAGCAACAACCTTATGCCCTCAAGACTAGCATCTACAAATAGCATTCTTAACCAAAACTTCAAAATAGTTTTAAGTTTAGTCAATGAAATGGATCCTCAAAATTTAAGGCAAACTAACATAAATATGAAAGAAAACGATACACAAAACAAGTAATCAAACAAGAATGTATAAGGCTAAAGAAATTCAGTATGTTTACTTTAAAATTTTTGAAAATATTCAAAATGAAGTCACACAATGTGAATATCGAGTATTACTACCACTGCACTACTGGATTGCCCCAATTGAAACCTTATGACTAAGTGACATCTCTCCCAACTCCCAAGGCTTTACTGTACTAAATGTTCAGAAATCAGCAGGGATAAGTGAGCAATTAAATGAGACCATCCCTCTAACATAAACCAATCAAATTGCCATCTAATTTTAGGCTCATAAGTTGCCCAATCGGGTTAGCAGCTCCTGCATCACCTACATCTCTACGAAGATCATCATACAAGTTTGCCACTACGATTCCCCTAGTTCAATTGCTAATCAACTCCAAGCACAACAGAAGCTTACTAACCTAGCTCTTCAATTGGAAATCTAATTCTCCCTCTATAACTAACCTAAATCGGTACAAGCTTAAGGAAACAAAACATACCAGCAGCTTTTAGAATTGAACAACAGAACGAGACGAGAACGACTGGAGACGAAGATGGAGACGAAGGCGGAGGGGTTGACAGCGGGAGTTTAGAGAGAGAGAGAGGGAGAGATGGGGGGGAAGAATGGGTGACTTAAGTTGCGTTCTCTTTGCTATTTTCAAGTTATTTTTAGTTTTTAATTTTCTAAAATAATGAAAATGCGTTCTCTTTATTGTTTTTAAAAATGTATTTTTGAAAATAAAAAAAAAATTATAAAGAAAACTCAAAACAGCAAAAAGTTGTTTTGAGTGTTTTCATCCAAAACAAATTCAAAACTCAAAACACATTTATTTATTTATTTATTCACATTTTATTATTATAATGAAAAAAATATTACAAAATTCATTAACTTTAAAATGTAGATATTTTTTTAATAATTTATAAACATTAAATATTTTTAATTTACTGAATAATCAAATTTATTGAATAAAATATCATTAAAAATTATTTTTAAAATTTCAAAGAGAATGCGTTTTCTAATTTTCTGTTTTGAGAAATAGTTTTTTAAAATGACAAAGAAAACGCGTTTTCAATTTTCTAAAAACAAACTACCAAAATAGAAAACTGAAAATTGAAAAGTAAAGAGAACGCAACGTTAGGGTTTTGGCAAAGGGAAATGGTTTTTTTTATCTTTTTTTGGTTGAAATATTTAGTTATTAAATGTAAAATAAAATAATTTAATATTATGATAACTGATCAGCTTATTTAAAGTATTATAATTTTTAAATAATTTAAATTATAATTTATGATAATCATCTAAAATATTATAATAAAATAATTTAAATTATTATTTCAAATTAATATTTATTTAAAAATTTAATTATATAATAAATCTAATAATTATAATAAATTAGTTTGATATATTGTATTGTTTTTAATATGTTTGTAATTTAAATTATAATTTATGATAATCATCTAAAATATGATAATAAAATAATTTAAATTATTGTATCAAATTAATATTTATTTAAAAAATAATTATATAATAAATCTAATAATTATAATAAATTAGTTTGATATATTGTATTGTTTTTAATATGTTTGTAATTTTTAATATATTGTATATCAATAAATAATTAATGTTTAATTATAATAGGCTAATAATTATATTCGCACATTTACATAATTATATTAGGAATTACTCATAATAGTGTTAATTAAATCTTAATAATTCTCTTCTTGTTAGAATTAACGAAAATAAATTCAATAAAAAAACTATAAATATAACCCTAAACACAAAAATATCAAAGATAAGAGAAAAGAAGAGATGGGATCATAAATAACGTTAAAAGAAACTGAAATAGATCTGAAAATTAACAGGTATGAGAAACGTTGCAAAGGACAGGAAAAGGTCCAGGGTTTCGCAATTTTGTCTCTATTCCTATATAGCAACTTTTTATGAGATTAATGGTACCATGTATTTGTTAAACTTTTAGATATTTTAGAAATGAGTAGATGAGTAAAAAAGATATTTTAGAAATTAGAAAACTAGGTAGGAATTTTATTTTAGGGAAGGCAAAATTTTAGTGTAGAGATTTAGTTTTAGGTTTATTATTTGTATTTATAAATAAAATAAAAAATAAATTATTATAAAAATTAAAACGACGTAGTTTTGTAATTTAAGTATAAAATCATAAATACGTGGATACCCACACATATATAACATTTGTAATTATATGTGTGTAAGTTTATAAATAATTACCCATATATATATAACATTTGTAATTATTTGTGGGCAAGTTTATAAATAATTACCCACACATACGTAACATTTATTAATATGTGTGGACAATATAATCTGAAAAATTGTCACATCAGCTAATGTGTAAATACCCACACATATATAACATTTATAATTATGTGTGGATAACTTTATAAACAATTACCCACACATGCGTAACATTTATTAATATGTGTGGGTAATATAATCCAAAATAAATGCCATATCAGCTAAAATTTTATCAAAAAATATCCCACCAATCTCTAAAAGTGGAGAAAAAAAATTTCGCCAAAATAAGTGTGGGTATATCAATTTACCCACACAAAATAAATGTGGATAATATAACGAGTTTGTCTAATTTAATCACCCACACATATTATTATTATATGTGGGTAAATACCCACGTATAATATGTGTCGGTAATTTATGTGTGGATAAGTTTATAAATAATTATCCACACATACGTAACATTTATTAATATGTGTGGACAATATAATCTGAAAAACTGTCACATCAGCTAATGCGTAGATACCCACACATATATATAGCATTTATAATTATGTGTGAGTAAGTTTACAAATAATTACCCACACATGCGTAACATTTATTAATATGTGTGGGTAATATAATTCAAAATAAATGCCAATCAGTTAAAATTTTATCGAAAAATATCTCACTAATCTCTAAAAGTGGAGGGAATTTTTTCTGCCGAAATAAGTGTGGGTATATCAATTTACCCATACATAATAAATGTGGATAATACAATGAGTTTGTCTAATTTAATTACCCACACATATTATTGTTATGTGTGGGTAAATACTTACATATAATATGTGTGGATAATTTATGTGTGGGTAAAACCATCAAATTCTTGTAGTTAGTTGATAGGATGATCTTATCTTGGTTCATATATGGCATTTTCTTTTTGAAATTTTATTTTGAGATTGAAATGTAACCTTATGCTTTATTTATGATTTTGACTTTGAACCTATGCATTTGGCCTTGTTTTAGATATGAATCTATGTCTTTGTAATGTTTTAAACTAGGTAACGGTATCTTTAACCATTGACGGTTTGTATATATTTGCTCTTGTTACTCTTATGGTTGAAATTCTTTAACAATGAGCGTTTTTTATCTCACTTTAAGGGGGAGCCTATTCTAAGGGGGAGCCTTTTGATTGTAAGTACTCTTTTTTTTATCTTTGAAAAAAAAAAAATGGAGAAGTATTGAAATTTGAAATAGATTTTGTGAATAAATTTGAAAGTTTTTGTCTCCATAAAAAATGGGGAGATTGATGATGTTGATGTTTTGGTTTTGATGATTGACTAAACTTATATATATATGTTATAAAAATAAAATTAATTTCAAACTATTTTTCCATCAAGTTATCATATACAAATTAAATCAAATTCAAATAAAAAACAATATTTCATATTTATATCATAGCAAAATCATCATATTTTGTCTTAAACACATTGATCTTATTATGTTCCAAAATGTTGTTTTAATTTGTCGTGTAAAATAAGTATAAAATGATAGCTTTTGTTTTCAAATTATAAGAAGCTGTCGACTGGTGCTATAAACCTGTTGACCGGTTGCTTTAAGATGCTAAACTGTCGATTGGTTAAGATATAGATTGTCAACCGGCTAAACAACATGCTCTCAATTGTTTGTTGTCGACTGCCTCTGCATGTTGACCTGTCAACCAATCTTAAGAACCTGTCCGTAATACCCGAGAATGATTTGAGGTCATAAATAATATTTGATGAAGGGCATAAATGGACTTTATGGAAAATAAGACTATAGGGTACACTAACGCAACTTTGGACGATCGAATTAGTCAGAGAGAGTACCCTGGACCCTAAATAGCCAAGGAAAATGGTATAGTATCGACAAGTAATACGAGTTATGATTTTAGGCATCAAAAGAAGTTGGATCGGGAACGGTTCTCGGTACAGCTAAAAAAAGGCAATTGTGATTTAGGCTGAAATACCGACTTATCATACGGGGCATCCGGGAAGTCAATGGAACCTCGAGGAAGTTCATATTTGGCATATAGAGTAACCCTTCAGTAGTTTTTGGAAGAAACAAAAGGGTTTGTAGCTAAAACGAAGATTCGGGCCTAAGTGCAGTTTTTTCAAAATTGACAGAGGGAGATCGAAACGATATTTTTTCGAAATTTTAAAGAGAATGTTTTAGGATATTTCAAAGGGTCATAAAGTTCTTTAAAGAGAAGTTCAGTTTTTGAGCCAAGGGTAAAATCGTAATTTTTGAGGTTGGGATAAAAGTGTAATTTACCTAAAAATTAGGGGCATTAGCGCAATTAGTCCATTTTTCAGGGACTAAAATGTAATTAAAAATTAGCCCGGGGACCATGTTGAAAAGGGTCTAAGTGCAATTATCCAAAAATTCGGGCCAAAGTGTAATTCTTAAAATCTTTTTACTAGGGGCATTTGGGAGATTCAGGAAAAAGCTTCATAAATGACTTTAGAGATAAGGATGAAGTCTCATGATGACGTTAGAGATAAGATGAAGGCTCATGATGACTTTAAGGATAAGATTTGTATAAGATTTGATTGGATAAGAAAATATTTGATTTGGATAACAATGATTGCAGAAGATCTTACAAGATTTTGGAATGATTATATAAAAGATATTAGAAGATTTGGAATGATTATAGAAAATTTACAATGATTGCAGAGAATCTTAGAAGATTTTAGAATGATTACAAAAGATATTAGAAGATTTGAAATGATTATAGAAGATTTACAATGATTGCAGAGAATCTTAGAATATTTTGGAATGATTACAAAAGATATTAGAAGATTTGGAATGATTATAGAAGATTTACAATGATTGTAGAGAATCTTAGAAGATTTTGGAATGATTGCAAAAGATATCAAAAGATTTGGAATAACTATAGAAAATATTAGAAGATTTGGAATGATTGGAAAAGATTTTGAAAGATTTGAAATGATTGCAGAATATATATTTCTTGGTGGCTAAGTTTCCTAAACATATAAATAGGGGCTCAAGGCTAAGGATTCTCTCATTCGAAGTTGTGATACATTTGTGCTAGACGAGAGTGCTTCGGGTTTAGTGGATAGAGGGTTTTTAAAGCATACGCGAGGCATCACACGCGTAGAGCACTTAGGCAGCGCGTGAAGACCTGTAAGGAGGTGGTTTGGTTAAAAGACTTGAGGAGTTGCACGAAAATTGAGGTTAGACACAAGATTCGAGGTGTTCTGAGTTTCGTTCAAGGTGAGTGGTTCTCCTCCAAAACTTGATTTATTGTGAGTGTTCTACCTGAAAACTTGGTTTTAAGTTGTGAGTGGTTCTCCTCCAAAACTTGATTTATTGTGAGTGTTCTACCTGAAAACTTGGTTTCAAGTTGTGAGTGTTCTACCGAAAAACTTGGTTTTAAGTTGTGAGTGTTTGCCCCCAAAACTTAATTTATTGTGCTTGTTCTATCTGAACATATGGTGATTTCATGCAAAATGGTTTTGTGCATTAAAATGGTAACCAGTGACGATTGGATTTATGAGGGAGGTTTGTCCCTAAATGTTTTGAACTGTGCATTGCATTTTATAAATGTTGTTTATACGATGCATTGAATTGTGAATTGTGGCATTGTCTTGAGTTTTATGTGTACGTGTGGAATGTCAGCCTCGGATGTTGTTTGGATAGTGTAGCCATAATTCTCCAAGGGCGTGATGGAATAATAGGGGTATATGATGCTGATGTGCATGTCAGAATAGCCGCCTTGGTTTCCGTGCCAGACTGTTTAGTCAGGGAAGTTGCACTAGGACGACTAGGTGGTCCATACTGTGTTGTTCATGTGGGATGTCATCCTAGGATGTTATCTGGATAGTGTAGCCGTAATTCTCCAAAGGCGTGACGGAATAATAGGGGTATCTGATGCTAGGTGTGCATGTCAGGATAGCCGCCTTGATTTCCGTGCCAGGCCGTTTGGCCAGGGAAGTTGCACTAGGACGACTAGGTGGTCCATGTGAAATTTTGGAGTTGGGATTGTATGGTGGTTCCTGGATGCTTAAGGTGGGAACGTATTCTGGTGAGATGCGTTGGCAGCCCCATTTAAGCTAGAATCGCGTCGCGTCGTCGTGTCGTCGAGTCGGTGTAGTGGCATAGCTTTTAGAGAGATTGCTCTTTCCCCATGGTAGGGTTAAGCGCGTGGGAATTCTCTTGAGTTAGGGCTTACCGGGTGTATTGGTTTATTTCATGTCTTGCATTATTCATGAAAAATGTGTTTTGAACTCTCACTTAGATGATTCATCATCTAATTTGGACTTTGTCTCTAGAATATTCAAACGTTCCAGGTGAAAGCAGCGGTGCAAAAGGGAAAGGAATCGTCGAGGAGTGACGGCGATTAGCGGATAGTTTACATTATGTCTTTTCAGTTATGTTATTTACTTTTGAAAACGTCATGTAAACGTTGGTGCAACTTTATATATAAATAAAGTGGTTTCGGTTATGACCTGTTGAGGTTTCGATCTAGCTTCCGCATTTGTATTGGTGAACCTGTCTTGGTTTATTAATGGTTCATAGTTGATATACTGAGAAGGTGTAACGGGATCTTCGGGGAATGGTTTTTGTGTTGGGTTTTTGTTTGAAAAAAAAAAATTTATGCCCGGAATCTTACGTTACGTTAACGCTCCCGAGAATTGGGGTGTTACACTGTCGACCAGTTAAAAGAAGCTATCGATCGGTTTGTTACAGACAACTTTTAACGACTAGTGACCACCTCTCATCAAGTGTTCTCTCCACTTGCAACGGGATGATTTCAAGTTTTGTCTTTCAAACCTCTATAAATGCAAGTCAAGAAGAAGAATTCGAACCACCGAAGCAATCTATTTACAAGCTCCCAAGTGCTCATCAATCGTTGTGCTTCAATTGTGCCCTAAGTCTCTTGCTTTCAAGGTTTGTATTTTATTTGTTTCAAAGCATAATTTTTAGCCTTGCATTTATTCTTGATTACATTGTAACTAAGTGGGTAAACTCTTAGAAACTAATATCTTGTATCATTTCTTGTGTTCCTAACTTGTATAGCTAAAGGACCTACTTGTCAAAGTAGGAGGGCTTGAATTACTTAGGTTTGCTAGAGGACTTGCTTATTTAAGCAAGAGGTTTGTATCTTCCTACCTTAATGCTAAAGGGCCTATCCGGTGTGATAGGAGAGTTATAGTGTTTTACTTGAAAATCCTTAGTGAGAAGTTAAGGTAGTGGATTAGACTTAGTTAAGTCGAACCACTATAAATCCTTATGTTATCTTGTGCTTGTAATTTTCCTTTTTATCTTTTCAAGCATTTCTTGATTTCTCTCTTACTTCACATAGTTAAATCTTTCATTGAAAAGATTTTATATTTTTTATTCTTGTGTTTTTCATTATCAAAACGAGATTGTCTTTACACAATTAATACCTCATCGTGCAATTTCAAGGTCTTGAGGTTTAACGAAGCCTTGGTCTTCATAGATGACATCTCATTGGTATCAAAAGAATTTTTAATATACCAATTCACCCCTACTCTTGGTGTGTGCCATAGAATTTCTATTCTAACATATGGCACGAAATTTAAGAGGCTGGGCGACGCACAAGAAATTAGAGATTTAGGGAAGCGGTGCACAGTGGAGGCAATTGAAGAAATTGGAGGCACACATAAGGGTTTGAAGATTGGAGAAAGCCACTGCACACATAGCATATATACATATTATGTATTAAAGTAGTGTACAAGGAACTCTTATTTTCCTTTCAACTTCTATTTTTTTTATTTTATTAATTTCATTATGAACTAATTTTATTTAACTAGGGTTTGAGATGAAACTTGTTATGAATTATTGATTTTTATTGATTTGGTTTTCTATCGTGATTTCAATTATTTATTATTTGTTCTTAATGTGATTGAGTTATTTAACCATCATTTAAGTGATTTTGTATTATGATTTGAGACTGAAATGTGATTTTCATAATAAGTTGAAGTAATAAATTTCATAAAATAGATAGTTAATTAGGGATTTGATACTTGAATCTTATGAGGGATAATGAAATGGAACTTAACAATGAATTTCGGTTTGTTATAAATATTGGGAAATATGTTGATTGTTGACAAATTGAAATTTAATTAGATTAGTAAATCTTGGAAAAGAAGTTAACCAATTTAGATATTCATCCCATTGAATTGATAGAAACCCAATTGATTGAAAATTAAGACGGATTAATAAGTGGATTCGAAACACCCTAATTGCCTACATTTTATCCAAGTTAAATTGTTTTTAAATTTGTGTTTAATTTTAGTTCTCATTAATTTAATTTATTCAAATTCATCTCTTTTTATAGTGTGAATAATATTAAAGTTAATCTAATTTTGGTACTTAATACAATCCTCGTGGGATTGACACTCTACTCATTCATTATATTACTTGCGCAATTCGTACACTTGCAAATTAGCCTAACACACTTCAAAGAGCATCAATTGCTAAGAGAGGAACGCAGTTACTTATAAAAGGAACCACATAAGGGTTATTTATAACCCTTAGGCACAAAACCTTAATTGAGGTTTGGGCTGCATGGTATGTTAAGTCCATGTTTTAAACCCTTTAAAACATAAAATTGGGCTTTCCCTTTTATTCTCCTTTTGGGCTTTATGTTTTAAATACTTTAAAACAACCCATTGGGCCTTAGTTTTAAATACTTTAAAATAGTCCATTAAGCTCCTTAATCCACCCAATATCCTTAGGTTAGTTTCATAAATAAGCCCATATATTAATTAAGTAATAATCCATCAAGACCCAAACCCTTAATTTGGGTAGCTTAGTCCAACTAGGGTTTCGAGTGAATTATGACAAAGATTGTAACGATCTGGAAATTTTTCCAATTTTTAACTACAATTCAACTAATATCACAAATACATGGCTCGGGTTCTGCCCCAAAATAATACAACAGCAGAAGCAAAATGAACATGGAATAATCACTCAGGGGCTTAATCATACATAACAACATAATGACCAGATAAACCAAACAAGCCACGCTGTCTGAGCCCCTGATCACAACTCGCACCTCACGGATCTTTTTAGTTGGGATTACCATGTACACACAGTTATCTGCAACTAACATGCCAAATAATCTAGCCACTGCGTCAGCTCCTACATCTGGAATGATGGTAAAAACAAGATGAGCCACAAGGCTCAGCAAGCATAACAAATGAATATAGGTAAGGCTGCGTATAGACCTCCCACACTAGAGTACATCCCAAAATGCAGATAAGATAGACCAAAATCAGGAATAGCTATATCCGACATACGCCTCGCTAGACAATGATAAATCAGAAATAAACCATAATCGAAATACATATCGCAACATAACAATAACAAAGCTGGGAATACAACCCTCACCCAGAATATACCCGCACAAAGTGCAATACAACATATAAAAATGCCATGCTATACCGTGCAACAGGACATCCAGTGCTCAACAAAAATATAACAATGCACATAACAGTCCCTAGAGCCCACATAAGAAATGCACACCCTGGCACCCAAGTCCCAGCATACAAACCTTCCACAGCCATGAACTGGCTAGCATAAAGCCCATGAGCCCGAGACTCCCACAACACGATCCACACAAGCCCGAGGCTCCCATCATAATCAAATGTCGAAGTCCTCGTGTCATAGCTATTTAGAGCCTAGCTCACACTCATAGCTATCGAGGGTCAACTCCATACCACAAACCACAATCATATACCAAATCAAACGGTAACCACGCAATGCAACAGATAATAAATGCAATGGCTCTTGCAGCATTAACGTGATGACAAAGCCCCCATAAGCTAAACATCAGGCCATGCTACGCCCATATAAGAACCCACACATGCAAAATGCTCTAAATGCACATGCTCGCCTATCATACCCAAATTGGCACTCGACAAGCCAACCGGGTTATGCCAATAGCACACTTCCCCGTACATACAAAGCATGACCCCCAATGAATGTAAGCTCAATCCCATGCACTGTAATGTCACGCAATATGCCACATAATTGTAGAGCCAGTCAACAATGATCAAGTACCAGTTGACATTCCGTGACCAAGAACAACCGATCAACAGTCGCCCTCGGCCCGATGACAATTCGTTCCAGTGTCACAAACAATCAACACGTTACCTCATCGAACGACAGCTCACACCACTTGTCATTACACTCACGCCCATAGGAAACTATAACCATCTCATGATAGGGACAACACCAAAAGTGGGTGTCCGATGGTACCAGCTTGCTCGACCTGTCTATAGTCTATCGCAACAGCTGATAACTGGTGCCCATACATCCAACCATCAACGGCCACGACCCAACGATCGACAGTCAATAGCTGTATATCCCACACCCTACGACTCACACAAGTAAATCCCAAGACTCCTGGTTACAACAATTTACCCTGGAGGGTATCCACAACCACCACTGACTAACCTAACCCCAACCAGGTTCGGCATCATTTCCAAGGAAATGGGGGCGATACAATATCCCGTAAGGATTTACAAAATTATACCCCGAGAGTCTCCTATTTAATTTAATTAAATAAAATTCGTATAATAATTAACTATAACGTTCACAATTAATTTCTATAACCAAATCGGGTTGAGGGAGAACATAGAATTCATAAATCGAATGAGAATCACAAAAGGAGTAAAGAGCTTGCCTTAAATTAACTATTTATGGTGTTTATAAGCTTACACGCCACTAAATTAATACACGCTGCAAAATAATTCAATTCAACCAAAAATTAATAAAATCGCACCCCAAATTAAATTTCAACCGTATAAATTTATTTACACAATTTACTCAACTTACCTGTATAATTAAACTTTAATTAAACTTTAATTAAACGACATTTTTCATGTTTTTCTTGAATTTTTCCCCCTCATTTCCATAAGTGTGTGCGTCATCTTCTTCTTCAATTTTTCCCTTCCCTCATGTTGTCAAAAATGGCCAATTTCACACTGCAAATGAGTTAAAAAGAAGCAAAAAAGGGGTTGCCAAAAGCTACCGCGTGGCAGCTCAATTTAACCCACCGCCTTGCCCAAAACGACGTCGTTTTGGGCAAGGTTTTGGCTGAAAAATCAGCCAAAACGCCCTCCAACACGGGTTCGATCCCATGTCTGGCCCTTGGGTCCCTCACGCGCGTGCCACTCGCGCTGCTTGCCTTCCTCAACATATATATGCAACACATTAATTATATAATAAATCTCAGCCACTTCCGCAAATCACATTTCAACACACCCAATTTCCATTAATTACACACAGCCGAACTTCCATTTCCACTTATTCCACTAACACCCTAAATTTCCAGAAATCACCCAAATCAATTTATTTTAATCTTTCTTTTAATACAAATAATTTAATATTTTCTTTAAACATTAAACACTCAATAATCACCGCAAATACAATAATTAATAATTATCAACTATCCACTAAATCATTCCATTCCAATAAATCAAAAATCACTCCCAATGCAGGATTAAATAATTATTAACTTCTCCCAAATAACATAATTAATTACCTTATTTACCCATTTTCTCAAAGTAACATAAATAAACATTTCCTCTTAATTCCTCAAATATTTCATAATGACTTCAAACATCGAAATTAATAATCATTATTTATTTTCCAAATTTCGAGATGTTACAAACATAATAAAGAGACTTATTTATTATAAGTTCTAAAGTATTAACTATTAATATTTAAGAACTCTAGCTCCTCATTAGGATTCCCCAATGCTAATCGAGCCCACCATTACCTTGTAATTGCAAACCCTTACTGCGTGTGACCCATTAGGCTTCTACATATGTTGGCCATGACTTTATCGAAAAAAGCCATAGACTATGAGCAGAGTCTAGCAACCCATCATGACCCCCAATTGGTAGAAGGATTAATTTATGATCATCGCCTTTCAGTACTGGTCTTCTCGTACAATTCAATACTTTCATAGGTTTAAAGTGTCTCAATCAAGCGGGAACATGGATTGTGTGCCAATCCCCATTTAATGCATGATTATAATATTTGTTTGGTTCCCATAAAGTATAGCTTCATAGAATCTTTATCTTGCTATGGCCATAGACTTATAAGTTATATTTCTCCAAAGGGCCCATGAGACATATCTCCACAAATTAAAGGTCGATGAATCATATCTTGGCTCACACACGGCCTTCGCATGCTTCATGACATACCCAATCACTGCCGCACTCACACCCCTTATTGAGGTGCTTCCATAACAATGTCAAAGTATACGAATCCACATGAAAGACATAATGGTGATCTCAAGTTAAAGGATAACTTGCATAATTGCCACTAGAGGTTTCCTTAAACACTCTTGCAAGATACATAAGGAATTCTTTTGGTCGAGTCACATTCTAGTACCCATAGTCGTGAACTTATACTCACTAACAAGAATTTAGGTGAACTTGTAGTCACCAACAAGAACTCGTGTACTAGCTTAGGTATCACATACCCATAGTCTATGAGATCAACTACTACCTTTCCCAAAGGTAACAGTATAGCACATACTGGTCTCTTTGTGTCATTGATATCCCGTCTTGATGACACTTTTGACCAAGGACATGTTTAAAGTTGTACTCTTAGGTGTATTAAGGACCTTACAATTGAAATCACACCTCAATTCATTTCTACATAAAGTAAACTTAGGGACTTTGTCCTTAGACATCTTGTATTTAAGTAATCGATAAATAAATAAATAAATGCAAAAGACAAAACTTGTCAATAAATAACATGAACATGAAACAACTAGATATATTACTCAACAAATATACCATACCTTAATGTATCAAGTACAACTTACACTTTAGTTGTAAGGCATACACTTACAGTTATTTCCAAATAATACTCATGTTTCCAAAATCATTCCACCACTTAACCCAATTGTTAAGCTCAAGGGTAAGTAAATATAATTTTGATAATAACAAAAATATCTTTATTATATAAATGTATTTCTTTCTCATACAAAAAAATAAATTTATTTTGAATTAAAGATGGATTGCTTTTAAACATATTTTTTTATTTTGATCATTTATATATGTCTCAAAAGTTTATGCTTGAATTTTCATTTCTTGATAAATGCATTTCTTATTTATGCAAAAAGTATATTTATTTTGAATTAAATGAGAATTACTTTTAAACATGTTTTCTCTTTCTCATATAAAAAGTAAATTTATTTTGAATTAAAAAGAATTGATTTTAAACATGTTTTCTCTTACTCATGCAAAAAGTAAATTTATTTTGAATTAAAAGATAATTTATTTTAGACATATTTTCTTGTTTTAATCATTTATGTTTCAAAAATTTACATTTGAATTTTTAAATTTTGAATTAAAAGAGAATTATTTTTAGACATGTTTTCTCTTACTCATACAAAAAGTAAATTTATTTTGAATTAAATGAGAATTATTTTAGACATGTTTTCTTGTTTTAATCATTTATGTCTCAAAATCTTATATTTGAATTTTCAAATCTTGATTTCTCACACAAAAAGTAAATTTATTTTGAATTAAATGTGAGACATGTTTTCTTATTGTTTGAGAAAGCCTAAATATTTTTTGAATTTCAAATTTCATATTAATTTTTTCTTTAATGGCTAGTGTGTTTGGAAGATGTATATATATAGGGTAAGTATGGAGGCACAAGATAAAACAAACTTGATAGAGCATTCAAACAAGAGTGAGAAGGTTTCGAAGTGCTAGAAGTATGCTGGCTGGTGGAATTCTCAACCGTTGATGACTTGTTTGTAATTGTCTCTACTTGTAAGTTTGTTATTTTTACTCACTTATTATGTGAGGGGATTGTATTTGCTAGTAGTGTGCTAGTGGTTCTTGCTTAGGTAAGGAATTGTATGTTGGTTCTAGTTCCAATTAAAAGCTAGTGTTGATTCTCCCTAGTGGAATCTCAAATTAAGTCTTGAGAGCTTGAAACTAAGTCTTGAGAGAAAGGATTAGGCTCTTTAGAGCCAAACCTTTATAAATTTATTTTGTTCTGTGTAATTGTGTGATTTTACTAATTTCAATCCTACTGTAATCACCACATATTAAGATCACAAATTTAAGAGTTTTCAAAAGAGTTAAAATTATTAATTTTTAAAAAATTCAATTCACCCCCCTCTTGGGTATTTTTCTGGGCAACACCAATGATCTTCCAAAATTGTTCCAAAATTATTACCAAAAAGGGAAAATTTAAAAATAGATAAAACGTGAAAGGGTAAATTTGAAAAGTAAAATAGTAGCAAGGCTTTATACCCAAAAATCCTCTATTTGTTTATGTTGTTTCCAAAATATAATAATGAATTGTAATGTGGGAAAGATGATCTTGATATTCCTATGCGAGGATGATTAAGAAACCTTAACGTAAATGATCAAGAAACCAAATGATCAGGAGACCAAAAAGATCGGGAGACCAAATGATTAGATGCCCTAACGAAATGATGGCTTGCTGATGAACGAGTGTTCTCCAATGACCGAGAGGTCTTGGATGATCAAGAGGTCCTACACGACTAAGAGGCTTTCCAAGATGAACAAATGGTTAGAGGAGTTGGAGAATATCCCCGCTTAAACCCTCTAATGAAAAAGTTAGTCATCGTGTGCTTGAGCACAAAATGAAGTCTGAGTATCAGAGTGAACATACCTAAGAAATGAGGCATGCCTCCTATTTATAGAAAAGGGGGAGAGGGACACATGGCAGCCATATCGAGTTTCCCAGGTGGCATATTTTCAATATATTCTTAGCATATTTGTGGCATATTTCATAGAATCTTGGAGTATTCTTGGCATATTTAGTTTGTGGAATGCCCCGAAAAGGTTCATTGGCTATTAAAGAGGCTTCTGGGGTAGATGGAACTTATGACCAAGTAGCCACATTATGACCGAGTAGCCACTCGATCACTACTCATTACTTATTTGATTGGTTCTTCTTTTAGTTCTAGCTCTTTTCTTGACTTGATTTGATTTGTTTTTTGCTACTTGCTCTTCAATAGGTGTTATTGCCAAACTATAATAATTAAATTTATTTATCTAGGGATCAGCCAAAGTAGAGTCCTTCACCACAACTGAGAGTCCGAGATTCCACGAACAAGGTTAAATGGATCCAGAACAGGTCGAGGCTAAAACCCGATGAGGTAAGAGATGGGTCCTCAGGGGCTTCGGGATGGGCTTTTGGGGAGTCAGGAGGAAGGTGCCCCGGTGGGTCTTCGAGAGAAAGGACTACCAGTCCCTTGGGTAAGCTAGGTTGGATCTTAGCCTGTAGTCACAAATAAAAGTCAAAAAGGCACGCGAAAGACTCCTTTACGCGGGCCTTCTAATACCTAAGTCAGACAATGGTTTGAGAGAAATGTCCAAATGTATGTCCAAAGTTACAGGAATGATGCAAGTGTATGTGTATGATCAGGATGAGGTGTTTGTGTTATGTTTGAGTTCTCTAATGGATTTTTTCCAATGTCATAGGAATGATGCAAGTGTATGTGTATGATTAGGATGAGGTGTTTGTGTTATGTTTGAGTTCTCTGATGGATTTTATAGAGTGATAGTCGAATGACTCGAGAAAGTTGGGATAATTGTTTGAGAATCTAAAAGGTCTAAGAGTCCACTAAGATCCTTTTGTCCCAAAAGAGTCTTAGGGGTCTAAAAGGTTGGGTTTCAAAGGAAAAATGTCATTTTGTCTTCGAAGAGGCACACCTATACATAGGCAAAATGGTGGGACCCACAGTTGAGCCAAATGGCTCTTCCAGGGAAACCTATTGAATAAGGCCCGGGGGGCTTAGGGAAGTTTTTGGGGTAAGGCACCTTGATGGTTGTCTCCGAGTGGTCTCGAAGAGGCTTCAAGCCACTAGATGGCTTTGGTCTTGGAAACCTCGAAGGGTGTCCTTGGACATGAGCAAAAATGATGCATAAGTATTGTTTGACTCCTACCCTTGCATAAAATTAACTACCTTAAAGACACACTAACAAAGTGGTCACACTCGCCAGTGTACAAGATTTATGTAATACATAATTTAAAACTGGTAAGTTCAGGTCATATCCACGAGGAAGTCAATTATTAAAAGAAAATAAAGACAGCGCATAAAAGTAAATTGTAATATAGTGTGATGTGATATAGGAAAAATTAAGGTAGTGAATTAACACTAAAAATAAAACGTCTTGGGACAAGACAATTTCAGTGTCAATCCATTCATTCCCCAAGTAAGCATAAAATTATAATATCATTGGATTTGAAAATTAGATTATAGAATTTTGTATTAATTACATTTTGAAATGATTATGGTTCTATTTCTAGCATCTTCCATACATGGCATGAGAAGATCTAACTTAAACAACCATTATAAACCAAAATGCAAATATATTACATTTAGACTTGGGTATGGTATGACAGTATTTCTAATTTGGGCAACTCACATACTTGGCATGAGAGCTCCGAGTTAGGCATATACACCAATTCAAATCTAAATGTTTTGGCAAAAATTATTTATGTAATTTCAAAACCTCAACTAAGTAATGGAGTTCGGCTTGCTCGAGTTATTCATGGAATCGAATATTATTCTTGTCTCGACCCAAGACTTATTTAGCCACATGTCTCTATTTAAAAATTAATTGATAGAAATTAAATAATAAGAAATTAAAGTGTTAAAATTAAAATGCTGAAAGTAAATTAAAAGATAGAATTTAAAGAACATAAATTAATTACGATAATTTAAAATGATAAAGCATTAACAATAATTAATAATAGCATGCAATGGGTAACAGAAAATAAAAACATCAGATATAATAATAAAACAGAATGTAAAGCGTAATGACAATTGTTAGAATTACGGTTACATTGGGATAAGTTCCTAATGATAAGATAAATGTTATGAATTTGAATTTGTTTCAAATTCATTAATATTTAAATTTTAACAATATATATGATGAGATAAGTAAATAGAATTTGAATTAGATTCAAATTCTTATATGTCTATCTTTATCTGTGTGATATCTATAAATAGACATAGAGCCTAATGGAAACAAAACAAGAATCAGAGTCAGTTTCTGATCGCTCATATACTGTCTTCAGCATCACCATTCGAACCTTGGACGGACAAGGAGTGGACGGATAAGAAAACTGTTATAGTTTTCTTCTACGGTCGTTAGGCAAATCAGATTCGGGTATTTTACTGCGATCCAAGTATTTTACATACCGCTTTGCTATTGATTCAAATCTACTACAACAACTCTAATACTGTACCAAAATTTTTAACAGAATGTATGCAACGAGAGAAAATAAAAATAATAACTGAAAACATAAAACTAAGTCTGGAAATAAAAATAAGAACAGTACCCTTATACAGCAATTAATAACTGAAACAGAATCAAAATAATATTCTTAAGTCTGGAAACATAAAACTAATATATATTGTGCGTGATTTAAAGAAAACCTCTGCTGTTTCCGTGCATTTTCCTCCTTCCAGCGCACTGTTCTGCTTCCACTGTGCTTTGCGCATACATATATATATACATCACGCACAGTGCACTGTATTCTCCTTGCTGCTGTCCGAGAACCCCTCTTGCTGTGCGCTCTCTGCTCACCGAAAATTTCCAGCGCCCAGCACTCTCCACGAATTTCCAGCCTCTCTGCGAGAATTTCCAGCCCTCTCTGTGCGTTTCCTATCTGGCCGAGAGCTCGCTTTTCCAGCGCACTGCTCTTATATATATTACCTCCCTCACAATTGGCCTGGAATCTTGAGGGAATTACCGAGGAGGGACCGCATTCTCAGCCCCTGAAATGCCTTCTAATTTCAATGTAATTACTGAAGTGACACTACATGAGGGCTGGGCTTTAAATTCCTGTTAATTCTTCCATGGCCTACTCAAATTGGGCTGCGGCTGGGCCTTGATTCGGCTTCACAAGAGATGGCATTTTAATTGGTCGTGCGCTAGGCCCGTAATTTGGCTTCAAATTGGGCTTCTTTGATTTAAGCCTCCAAACCTTCACGCATGCAATTAGAGCTGAATTCACATTTGACTAAAGTCAAATGTATAAAATCATTTTTGTACTTTTCATAGAAAAAAAAACGTTTTTAACTATTCAAACAAACTAATTACATTCTATATCCACTTTTATGTAAGATACCAAAATTACCCTTAATGAAATTTTAAAATAGAAAACCTTACTGTTCTTAGTCTCATTTACCAAAATATCTTTATCTCTTTCATATAACCTTTTTTCTCTCTCTTCTTCCAAAATTCACGTTACTCTCTTTCTTTCCATTGTCAAACTATCCAAACTTGTTCATTCTTCATACCTTCAATCTTTTTGCTTGTTGGGTCATTCAATCTTCTTTATCAATTACAGTGACCTCACTGAAGTCCCATTCATCAAGTTTTTTTCTCTCCAAACCCAATCTCAATGTATTTATTCGATTTGTATTTATTTAATTTTTTTAAAATAATTTTTGTGTTCATATTGCTTATTAAGGTTGTGTAGAATGATTGTAGTTGTTGGCAAAACATATTTTGATAGATATCATTCCAAATCTGCACTAATTTGGGTGAAAAAAAAAAATCAAAACTGCACATCGTTAACGAGTTTTGTGGGCAATAACAGTTGATCGGACTTAGTGGGGGAACAAAGCCCGATGGGTCTTAGTGGGGGAACAAAACCCGATAGTGGGGGAACAAAACCCGATAGGGCTTTGTTCCCCCACTAAGCCCGATAGGGCTTTGTTACCCCCACTAAGCCCGATTATATATATTATTTTTAAAATAATATGAATATTTTGTTAAATAATTTAATATTATATATGAGTGTAAAATAATATAATTTAAAATAATATATTTAATTTTATCATATTATTTAACAAAATTTCACTTCTTAAGCATTTGTGCCTAAATGTATTATGTTAAAATCCTCCAATATTTTTCATAAAATTTTTAAATATTTTTCTTAAACTACATATGAAAAATTATCATGACTTAGTTGTTGGTTTATAAGTCAAAAATCATGTTTAATTGTACAAATCAACTCTTTAGAAAAAGAAAATAAAATACAAATCTCAAAAAGCAAATAAACTTACTTACTTATAGTTATGACTTGGTTTAATGAGGAAATTAACCCAATTTGGGTGTGTGTGGATCCGTTACATCCATGGTAATGGTGAGACTAATTTTTTCCTCCTTTCAATCTTACAGCAATGGATTTAGTGCAGTTGGTTATCGTGTGGAACGGGGAATAGAATGATAATAAGTATATTGGGGGTAATAGGATGTGTGCGGGAATCTACGAAAATACGACTTTTACTCAATTGGTTGAGATTGTATACACGGTGACAGGAATTGATAAAACAAAGTACGACATCACCATTCATTTTATAACGGAACACTCAAGCGAACTTCCAGCTACCAAGTTCCCTATCAAGGACGACTACGGTGTCAGGTTTATTATGTGCGATGACAAAAAATATAAAGTGATATATGTTGATATGATTTGTAAAGATGTTGGAGTTTGTAACCTACGTAGTGGTGGTAATTAAGATTCAGGTGCCGTTCCATTTACATCCGCACATAGTCCACTACAAAATGATGATTTTGGTACATATGGTATGGACGATTTGTCAGATGACGCTCCAGACATGAATGATGATTGTGATAATGAAACTGATGAAAATAGTGACGATAGCGATGGTGATAATAGTGATGGTGGTGGTGATGAAAGAGGAGTGAGTCCAGAGTACCCAGAAGTAAGATTTCCAGGTTCACAATTTGAGGACAACCATTTACAAAGAAACTGGATCGTTCCTGGTGTAGAAAATTATGCAATTGAGGAAGCAAGACCCGAAGTGTCAATTCCATAC
Source organism: Diospyros lotus (assembly GCF_014633365.1). NCBI lineage: Eukaryota > Viridiplantae > Streptophyta > Magnoliopsida > Ericales > Ebenaceae > Diospyros > Diospyros lotus. The sequence continues at coordinate 10,296,880 of NC_068348.1, forward strand.
CAGGGTGATCTTTTACACATGGGTGCACTCTTTAGAAGTAAATAGGAACTAATTTTGGCATTTGGACAATATTGTGTTGATGTGAAGATGGACTATCAAGTCAGACGTTCGTGCACAATTCGATTTGAGGCTAGTTGCAAGGATGTGAACTGCAAATGTATGCTTCGTGCAAGATGCAGACCTGGTTGTTCGTTTTGGCATGTGGTGAAATTTATGCCGAGTCACACGTGTACTCCGGACGTCTACGATTCACATTTTCGAAGTGTGAAGGCTATTGTCATCGGAAGTTTGTTCTCTGAAAAAGTGACGAGTAGTGAATATACACCTAGAATGCTAAGGGGAGTTGTTGGAGCAACATGGTGTGCAGATTATGTACATTAAAGGTTGGAGGTCTTTACAACATTTAAAGATACTTACTTATGGTAATGCGGATGAATCATATCAGCAACTACCCTCATATTTTCACATGTTAAAAAAAACAAATCCTGGCAGCATCACGGCAATAGAGACAGATGAAAATAATTGTTTTTTATATTCATTTTTTGCACTCGGAGCTTGCCTTCATGGTTTCCAGTCTTACATAAGACCGGTTGTTGCCGTTGATGCCACACATTTGAAAGGTGAACACAAAGGGGTGATATTCGTTGCCACTTGCAAAGATGGGGAGGAAATGATTTATCCCATCGCTTTTGGATTTGGAGATGGTGAGTCTGACAGATCATGGATATGGTTTTTGATGAAATTGAGAGAGGCTATCGGAGTGCGAGAAGATTTAGTCATTGTTTCTGATCGTCACCAAAGCATTGCGAATGCGATGAGTCGTGTCTTCCCTTCTATCCCACATGTCTTTTGTTTCTTCCACCTTAAGCAAAACTTGAAGAAACGTTGTAGACAACGAAAAGATGTGATGACTGCATTCTACCTTGCAGCATACAGCTACACCACAATAGAGTGTGATACATACTTGGTAGAAATACAATCGATGCATTCTCGAACTCATCTGACATTGATGGAAGCAAGACCGGAAAAGTGGTCACGAGCATATTGTCCAAGAAGAAGATATTCCATGATGACCACCAACATTGCCGAGTCTCTTAATAAATGCATGATGAAAGCACGTCGGTTGCCTATAACAAGTGCACATGAATTTTTGAGACATATGCTTCAGAAATGGTTTAGTGATAGGCGTGCTGCAGCTGCCAGACTCGAAACCATTATGACCTTCGCTGCAGTGGCACATGTCAATTTGGCACATGCCAAAACATTAGACCGAGGATGTCGTGTAGTTCCTGTAATACAAGGGAACAAATACCTCGTGCAACATGCAAAGGAAGGCGATGGGATAGTTGACATTGTTGCGAGTACATGTAGTTGTCGCAAGTGGGACATTGATCAAATGCCATGTCTTCATGCAATTGCTGTTAACAGGTATCATGGTTTGACTTTTATTTGCGTCTTATGTTCGTAATTTAGTGTGATATGTTAACACTATGTGTTTCTTTGCCTTATGCGACAGTTTCATAAGGGTGCACTACCATATGCTTTGCCATTCATATTACACCGCAGATTGGGTCAGACGTGCATATGCACCTCCCATCAATCCTCTCCCTAACAAGGCTGCTTGGATTCTTCCAACGTACGTCAGACAGATGGTTATACTCCCACCTGTGCAAAGAAGACAAACGGGTAGACCGAGAAATGGTCGGATTCCTTCCATGGGGGAAGCTCGTCGAAGAAAAAAATGTGGAAAATGCAATGAACTAGGACACAATAGTCTTGGTTGCCCTAATGAATGGACTTCCTCCATTGGAGAGTCGAGCACAGCCACTACTCCAGAATCCAGGGGCACTGCTAGGGTCTCTGCAAGGGCAAACCGGAAATGCAGCATTTGCAAAGAGACTGGACACACTCGTCGTCGGTGCCTTGTACAGTTGTCAATTCCAGGTGATGATAATATTATCAATGAAGAAAACAATCAATAGGCATTAACTCATTCAGGTATGATATAATGTTATCACAAATGTTATCACATATGTTATCAATAGTTGTTAGATCATTTGTGAAAAAAAAAAAACATGTTTTTTACTCGCAAAGTGTTAATGGAATTTTTTCTGACCATATATCTTTTATGTTTCAGCAATGCTCAAAAATCACTGGCACGATACAAAAAGGATGACAACATCAATCAAATCTCTTTTTGTTGAGAGTTCAGTAATGAATATTATTTTTTACATTAATATTTGAAATTGGGATTTTTTCATATTCGTAATCTTTCAGTTTACTTCATCTAAACTCATAATTAATGATTGACAGCTTGTGTTGTAGTATATTGTTGAGTAGAGAACTGAGTATATAATGCAGTTTCAATGGCCTAGAAACAATGGACACTTTGCTAAAAAAATTTGATATATGAATTACTAACAACATTGGACCAAGAAGATGCAATGATAATACTAAAAAATTAGAGTGTAATTTCTTAACAATCACTATTATTTGAGACTACTACTGGGAATCTTCAAAAAAAAATTCAATTTAAAAAAAAAATCGGCCATCAGGTTTTGTGGCCCACGAAACCCGGCCATCGGGCTTTGTGGCCCATCAAGCCCGAAAATGAAATTTTTTAATTTTTATTGATTTTTCTTCAAATTAGTATGTTCCATTAGCACTAAAATGATGTCTTTTAATGTTATTTGGGTAAGTCAGAATGTATATATCACAACAACGTCATTATTTTTCACTTTGTGTGAGGATGTCCATCTACCATCAACACAACCAACACATGATCACAATTGGTACTAATAATTGGACAAATCAAGATAATAATGCTATGATAATAAACTTGCTCAAAAATTAGAGTGTATCTTCTTAACAATCATTATTATTTGAGGCAAATAGTGGGAAACTACAGAAAAAAAAAAATTCAATCGAAAAAAAAAATCGAGCTTTGTGCGCCACGAAACCCGGCCATCGGGTTTTGTGGGCCACGAAACCCAGCCATCGGGCTTTGTGGCCCACGAAACCCGGTCATCGGGCTTTGTGGCCCACCAAGTCTTAAAATGAAATTTTTTAATTTTTCTTGATTTTTCTTCAAATTAGTATGTTTCATTAGCACTAAAATGATGTCTTTTAATGTTATTTGGGTAAGCCAGAATGTATATATCACAACAACGTCATTATTTTTCACTTTGTGTGAGGATGTCCATCTACCATCAACCCAACCAACACATGATCACAATTGGTACTAATAATTGGACAAATCAAGATAATAATGCTATGATAATAAACTTGCTCAAAAATTAGAGTGTATCTTCTTAACAATCATTATTATTTGAGGCAAATAGTGGGAAACTACAGGAAAAAAAAAATTCAATCAAAAAAAAAATTGGGCTTTGTGGGCCACGAAACCCGGCCATCGGGCTTTGTGGCCCACCAAGCCCGAAAATGAAATTTTTTAATTTTTCTTGATTTTTCTTCAAATTAGTATGTTCCATTGGCACTAAAATGATATTTTTTAATGTTATTTGGGTAAGCTAGAATGTATATATCACAACAACGTCATTATTTTTCACTTTGTGTGAGGATGTCCATCTACCATCAACCCAACCAACACATGATCACAATTGGTACTAATAATTGGACAAATCAAGATAATAATGCTATGATAATAAACTTGCTCAAAAATTAGAGTGTATCTTCTTAACAATCATTATTATTTGAGGCAAATAGTGGGAAACTACAAACAAAAAAAAAAAATTCAATCGAAAAAAAAAATCGGGCTTTGTGGGCCACGAAACCAGGCCATCGGGCTTTGTGGCCCACCAAGCCCGAAAATGAAATTTTTTGATTTTTCTTCAAATTAGTATGTTCTATTAGCACTAAAATGATGTATTTTAATGTTATTTGAGTAAGCCAGAATGTATATATCACAACAACGTCATTATTTTTCACTTTGTGTGAGGACGTCCATCTACCATCAACCCAACCAACACATGATCACAATTGGTACTAATAATTGGACAAATCAAGATAATAATGCTATGATAATAAACTTGCTCAAAAATTAGAGTGTATCTTCTTAACAATCATTATTATTTGAGGCAAATAGTGGGAAACTACAAAAAAAAAAAAAAAAATTTAATCGAAAAAAAAATCGGGCTTTATGGGCCACGAAACCCGGCCATCGGGTTTTGTGGGCCACAAAACCCGGCCATCGGGCTTTGTGGCTCACGAAACCCGGCCATCGGGCTTTGTTGCCCACCAAGCCTGAAAATGAAATTTTTTAATTTTTCTTGATTTTTCTTCAAATTAGTATGTTCCATTAGCACTAAAATGATGTCTTTTAATGTTATTTGAGTAAGCTAGAATGTATATATCACAACAACGTCATTATTTTTCATTTTGTGTGAGGACGTCCATCTACCATCAACCCAACCAACACATGATCACAATTGGTACTAATAATTGGACAAATCAAGATAATACTGCTATGATAATAAACTTGCTCAAAAATTAGAGTGTATCTTCTTAACAATCATTATTATTTGAGGTAAATAGTAGGAAACTAGAAAAAAAAAATCAGGCTTTGTGGGCCACGAAACCCGGCCATCGGGTTTTGTGGGCCACAAAACCCGGCCATCGGGCTTTGTGGCCCACCAAATCCGAAAATGAAATTTTTTAATTTTTCTTGATTTTTCTTCAAATTAGTATGTTCTATTAGCACTAAAATGATGTATTTTAATGTTATTTGAGTAAGCCAGAATGTATATATCACAACAACGTCATTATTTTTCACTTTGTGTGAGGACGTCCATCTACCATCAACCCAACCAACACATGATCACAATTGGTACTAATAATTGGACAAATCAAGATAATAATGCTATGATAATAAACTTGCTCAAAAATTAGAGTGTATCTTCTTAACAATCATTATTATTTGAGGCAAATAGTGGGAAACTACAAAAAAAAAAAAAAAAATTTAATCGAAAAAAAAATCGGGCTTTATGGGCCACGAAACCCGGCCATCGGGTTTTGTGGGCCACAAAACCCGGCCATCGGGCTTTGTGGCTCACGAAACCCGGCCATCGGGCTTTGTTGCCCACCAAGCCTGAAAATGAAATTTTTTAATTTTTCTTGATTTTTCTTCAAATTAGTATGTTCCATTAGCACTAAAATGATGTCTTTTAATGTTATTTGAGTAAGCTAGAATGTATATATCACAACAACGTCATTATTTTTCATTTTGTGTGAGGACGTCCATCTACCATCAACCCAACCAACACATGATCACAATTGGTACTAATAATTGGACAAATCAAGATAATACTGCTATGATAATAAACTTGCTCAAAAATTAGAGTGTATCTTCTTAACAATCATTATTATTTGAGGTAAATAGTAGGAAACTAGAAAAAAAAAATCAGGCTTTGTGGGCCACGAAACCCGGCCATCGGGTTTTGTGGGCCACAAAACCCGGCCATCGGGCTTTGTGGCCCACCAAATCCGAAAATGAAATTTTTTAATTTTTCTTGATTTTTCTTCAAATTAGTATGTTTCATTAGCACTAAAATGATGTCTTTTAATGTTATTTGGGTAAGCCCGAATGTATATATCACAACAACGTCATTATTTTTCACTTTGTGTGAGGAACAACTTTAAAATTTCTTTTGTCATTTTCAAGTTTTTTTTTTTTTTTCTCTCAATCTATGGTTTCCACTAACACTAAAATGATCTCTTGTTACGTTATTTGGGTTAGTTGAAGGTAGAATGCACAACAAATACATGATGAATTGTTCTAAGTACTAACATTTGACCAATATGATGTAATGATCTTCAAATTACCCCACAAGTGTGATTTAAAAATTTCGACAGAGTCTCCCCTGTTTCTTGGTCATCCTACCTACATTAGAGACTCAGTCTCTATGTCCAACAACGGAATAACATGACAACATCACAACATTAGAGACTCAGTCTCTCTTCCCAACAACATACTGCCACCACAACCACTTATCCCTTACCCTCAACAACACCGCAAACCACATTTCATCAAGTGAACAATACATAATTTGCTATTTGCTATACATATACAAAAATATATACAATATTTAAACTAGATGAAAATAAAAACACAAAACGAAGAATCTTCTAATCTATTAATCTACAAGTATACTACCGTACTATCGTATTATGTCTATACAAAAATATTCCAATCTGTCTCCGGAGGGTACGGACATCCACAGTCGGGTGCATCTGCCAGTGATCCTCATTATGTCCTCGACGTATTTGATAACGTAGCACCCGCAGTTGGCCCTGTATTAGACATAACACACATTGGTAGCATAACCATATTTTCATGAAAATTGACTATGTAATATAATTTAAATTAATTTACCCATCTGGTTGTTGAGGCAACTTCTGAGGATCAGTATTCTCCACTTCCCAATCTCTGTCTAGCGTCGCAGTTGTGGTTACATGTTCATAATATGCAGCTTTCTTTAGCAGAATGGGTAAGAGGCTCACAAGTGGTTGTATAGCTTCGACCCTGCTCCTACGACTGTCTTCATTCATGGCATTGAAGTCATATATGACAATTCTCCTATCTTTCAAGCAAATCTTTAAGAGAAACCAGAGCAACACCTGTATTTTATTTTAATACGTCAGTAGTACGGAAATAAATAAATAAATCATTAAATGGAATGAATTAAGACTTACATAATCGACCGTCCACCAAGGGAGACTTATGTCAGTGCGCCCGTCGACGAAACTGGTCCACTCTTCCGGGATAAATGCCATAGAAGGCGCAAAAAACCTCCTGTTGCCCCTGTACTCCTGTTCCCAAAATCTTACTATGGATGCCTGAAAAATAAAATAAAAATATTGGTCATAGACTAAATTAAATGCAAAAAAAATAAAAAATTAAATAAGTAGTGCAAACTCACAAAAAAACGAGGTTGACATGATAGCGTAGTTTGTGTCATATTAACGCTGAGACTGTATACGTCTCAAGCAACACATGTAACTATCAATATGGTAACCCTCCAACCAGTTGGCCTCATTCTCTATGTTTCGGAGGTCATCCGGTGTTAGGTTGAGAATGAAACCAGTGTGAAGACTACAACAACCAAGAAAAATAAAAGTAAGAATATATTGTTGATGCAAATAGAAAAAATATAAATATTGTTAGTTACCTAATATTTTCATTGGAACCTATGAACTCAATATAGCCCTCAGGGGGCACTGTCTCTATGTCCGGCGGGATTAGGTCTAATACCGGTGGCGTCGAGTCCACGTTCGACCCCTCCAAAGCAGCATCCTTCTTTCTCCTTTTATATTTTGCTGGATCGGTGAAGGGTGGCCGATGAAATTGCGATGGCAATCTATCTCGCATAGGTCGTCTGTCGACCCTAACCACTTCCTCATCCTGTAGTTGAACAAAACCTAACTGTTACAAAATAGTATTTTAGAATGAAGTAAAACGTATAAAAGTAAATTTGGAACTTACTCTAGATGTAGATGCCTGCTCCTCATCGTGATGATCAACATCTACCTGATCACCACCCTAGGACTGCTCATGAGCATGATCGCTGCGATCTAGGGAAATATGTGGGATGCGTAGATGAGCACATAGTGCTGCCTGTCCCCTCTCTAGTGATTCCTGCACCCTCTCTAGTCTCAACAATTGTGTCCTCACCTGACCCATTTCCCCATCTATTCTCCGCAACATATCTAGAGTCTATTTCAGCATCTCGGTGATCTACAAAAGGCAAACAAAAAATATATAAACAATTACAAAAATATAAAACCATTATTATAATAAAAATCATACCCCTGCCTCGTATTGTCTGTGATGTGAATTGTCAGGGAACCTTGTCTCCTCATTATCCTTCTTCTCCTTTCCCTCCTATAAAAAATATATAAACAATTACAAAAAATATAAATTAAAATCATTATTATAATAAAAATCATACCCCTGTCTCGTATTGTCCGTGATGCGAACTATCAGGGAATCTTGTCTCCTTCTTATCCTTCTCCTCCCCATTCTTTTCCTTTCCCTCCTCATCTAAATGTATCATACCCGCCTCATCCTCATCCCCGCCCTCGTCCTCATCCCCGTCATTCTCTTCCTCCTTTTCACCCCCTCCGCCCCCAAATTTATAGACGTCGACCCCAACCGAGTGTTGAGGGTTAAAAGATCTCCAAAAATTCGTTTCCCTCTCATCATCAGTGGGTTCAAGAGTCGGACTCGATCCTCGTGCCTGCAAAATTATATTATTTAGATAGATATGATTTAAAAATAAACTAAATTTAGAGGTAAGTTGCACACTTACTTCTTTCCTAAGACAGTCGTCGTAATTTTTTATCTGTGGCCTTTTTTTGGATAGCCATTTTCTGCATCTTGGAATGTCTGCGTCGGACAGTCTGACGGCCCATTTATTCTGAATCCATGGGAACGTTTCGATCAACCACCACTGTAGAAAGCAAAAAAAAAAAAGAAATGAAAATAAAAATTAAAAAACAAAACAAACATTTAGTTACTATAGACAAATCATATACAATAAGGAGTGAGTACGACAAATCATCTACAATAAGGAGAGAGTACCTGAAACACCCATACAAAACCATAAAGGTTGATTTTTTTCCCACCTTCACCAGTCAATTTTCTTTCTTTCGTGGCCAACCGGATGTAATGTTGACTCTTACTGTAGACATATGTACCCCAAGGGAACATCTCAAATGCTTGTAAATTCTCGGCCATAGTCCACAAGAAATCATCCACATGCCCACGCTCATCCTGGCCCAACAAAAACATGTCGACCACAGCAATGTAAATCAGTTTCAGGGCATCCTCTGAAACCATGTTCTCTTTGGTACTAATAAGTAATTCAAGGTCGTCTCCAGTCACCCCCTTCTTATGTTGTGGAAATAGTCGAGCACATAAACTCTCCGACTCAATAGGTTTCGGTTCAAGGCTTTCCCTATCAATAGCCCCAAATCGGAGTCCACTAATAAGTATGAACTCCTGCCTCCCGTACCTGTATGGTGTGCCTCCAATCTCGAACCACATCTCATCGTGGCGGGCACTCGAAAATGTCACCTCCCTAAGTAGAACATGATATATCAACTGTGGTGCAGTCAAATAGAGGGACAAAGGCATCTTCAAGAAATGTCCTAATGGGCCCTGTAGGAATCTATCCAATAACTTGTATCGGTCTAGAGCACGACGCATCGCCTCAAGGTGTTTGATCCCACAATGAGTAGTAACTCACATTCCGGGGGGTAATATTCGGTGAGCATGAACATAAGTAAATTTTGTATTTTGTAGTTTGTTGTTCAGCCATCTGTAAGAAAAAAAATACAAAAACAACAATTGTCTTAGCACATGTAAAAGCACAAGTAAAAGAAGAAGAAGCCCAATTGTCCCAACCCTATCATCACAACCCAAACTTGATCGGGCTTTGTTGGGCAGCGATAATCGGGCTGTGTCATAGCCCAACAATCGGGGGAGCCCAATTGGGTGTGGGGCTTAGTCGCTTTCGATCGGGCTTCATCTGCAATCGAAGCCCGATCGGGCGCTTCCTCTCCCTGCAAGTTTGCCGTTTGCAATCGAAGCCTGATCGGGCTTCCTGTAACGAAGCCGTATCGAGCTTCGATTATAGACGAAGCCCGATCGGGCTTCGATTGCAAACGGCAAACGAAGCCCTATCGGGCTTTGTTTGCAGAGAGAGGAAGCGCCCGATCGGGCTTCGATTGAAGACCCAAGGAAGCTCGATCGAGCTTCGTCTGGAAACGAAGCTTGATCGAGCTTCCTTGGGTCTTCAATCGAAGCCCGAACGGGCTTCGTCTGGAAGCGAAGCTCGATTGAGCTTCGTTTCCAGACGAAGCTCGATCGGAAAGGAGGGGGCTTCGTTGCAGACGAAGCCCGATTGGGCTTCGTCTGCAACGAAGCCATTGACGAAGCCCGTCGGGCTTCTACCCAGAGGGCTTCGTCGTGAACGAAGCCCGACCGTGGGGCTTCGTTCGCGACGAAGCCCGGTTGATCTCCATGGTCGCTGACGACGAAGCTTCGTTGGCGACCATTTCCAGCATCTAACTATTAAAATGAACATTTTCTTACCTTTTTAGCCAAGATGAGATCGATGTCGGCGGGTCAAGTGGCTGTTACAGCGGCGGCAAGTGGCTGTCACCGCGGCGGCGAGCGATTGCTTTGTGAGGGAGATGAAGTGGGTGGGTGAAATGGGTAATGGGGGGGGGTTGAGGGGTATTTTAGTATTTTACTTTTATTGTGTTTATTTTTTATTTTTTTTTAATTTTTTAAATAAATAATGGTCAAATCTGACAAAGTGGCTATTTTATGTAATTAGTTTGTTTGAAAGTACATAAACGTTTTTTTTTTTTTTAAAAGGGAATAAAAACGAATTTTACATTTAAATAGCAGTTATTTTTTGCCATTTCCACCATGCAATTATATTACACTTGATTTTGAGCCTCCAATTTGATGCTTCACGCTGAGATTCAATTGTAATATGTTATAATATTATATATTATATATGTTTATATGGTATATTATATGGTTATATATTATATGGCATGCACGCATGAACTTATGTATTATAATATATATATGTATTACATTTATATATGTATTATAATATATATTATATATATTTATATATTGCAGATTCTTTTTAATTTAATTTCTTTTGTCAAAAATTAAAGAGAAATATTATTATTTTTCTAAAATTTCTAATTCACCCCTAATTTCTCTTTAAATTTCATTTTCATCTAAACTTACATATAACTATAAATTGCGTATAAATATTCAATTAAACTAATTTTAAAATCAAAACAGAGGTATAATTATAATAAAATTTTACAAAATTGACCACTAATCTATTACGTTGGTCCTGAAGGACCTATTAGGGGTTTCGAGAAGATCTCGTCTCGAAGACTATCCAAGGAATAATGGATTCATAAATTGTTTTTGAACCTTAGGAAACTTTTAAGGCACCCCACAACAATAGCTCCCCACTCTTGCCTTAGATTAAAAGGAAAAAAGAATAGTAGAATAAAAGTAGGTGCCTAATGACCCATCGGGGGAGAGGCTCTGAGGAACTCATGATGCTTGGCTTGCCGAAGCCCTCAATTATAAATAAATGGTGGTCTTGAATGGGCCACACTTTTACCCTCCGGAACTCCTAAAGACTCTTTGTTGTCCCAAAGACCTTTACTCGGCCCCACGAATTTTTTGCTTCTTCGGAAGGCTTACTCTTGCTAGGAAAATCAACTTTAAGCTAAAATGGACTTCGAACAACCTCCTACTGATATTATCATCTCCCCACAGATAAGACCCTCAATTGTAAGGGGTAGATATGCTAAGGACTTTACACGATCATTTCGTACCCTCGAGTCATGGAAACCAAAGGGTCTTAGGAGAAGAGAGCTTACTACTACCGTTAGGGAAGGAGATGTAGCAATACACTTAGATAGTTTACAAGCGAGAATTAAGATTCCCTTGCACCCATTTGGGATGTAATTTTTAAGGGAGAAAATATTAGTGCCAGCCTAATTGCATCCGAATGGTTGGGTTGTGTTAGTGAGATTTTTTGTTCTATACAAGGAGCGGGGGATGGAACCCACAACATCCTTATTGCGTTGCTTTGATAGCGCTCGTACTATTCGAGGGGAGAAGGAATTCGTGTCCATCCAGCGAATGCATTTTAGGATTAAATTGTTTAGAGGGGAACCTAAAAAAATAGATGATTTTGAGACTAGGTGGATAGTGCCCACAGGATGCTAGGGGTCATCATGATATTAGCGTACTGAGAGATTGAGGAACACAAGGTGCAATCGGGTGGAGGTAGATTCATTGGTGAAAGACCACCAAGATGAGATCAACAAACTGGCCAAATGAGGCTCAGTAGTTTTAATAAATGATACACTCCTTATTGAGGCTAGATGGATGGTTGTTGAAAGGCACAATGGCACTGGTCCTTCAGAACTTGCTTAAACTTAAATGGCCACATCCTCCTCAACCTCTTCATCAGATGGTAACGAGAGACGGAGAATGGAGGAATGAGATGAAGATGACAAAGAGATGGATATTATAGGGGATTTGGATGCAACCAGAGAAGAGGAAGAAGGGCTGGAAGAGGAGTCAGACCATATGGGTGCTCACCCTAACCCTTATCTTTTTACTTGACACTTTAAAATTTTTTAAATATTGATATTCAATTGTTGCACTAATGATTTGATTGAATGTGTAGAAATGAGGCTGCTTTAGAGAGTGGCATGGGCCAGGTAGTAAGAATCGGCATGACAGGCGTAAGAGAACCTTCAAAGGAAACAACTACCAGTGACCACGACCCCATTTTCGAGAGAGGCCAAGGAAGAGGAATCTTTACTAGCCAAGAGGAACAAGAGGGCTAAAATAGATGGTGGGGGTCCTAGCTTGGCACAAATTTCTATGAACCTGCTTTCAAATTTCAATTTCTCAAGCTGACAAGGCTACTAAGCAGGGAGAAATTCCAATGTTGTCACCATTAAGCCTAGGTGTAATGTCTCCGACAAGCTCACCAGAAGTTGCCTGGCGTGGGTAAAGCATTGTGGCATGAGGGTGGCGTGTCATGGCGGGTTATGGGCGGATGGCAGGCTCAAGTGTTGGATGACACAGGACTATCGTGCCAAGGTGGCAGCAAGTATGCATGATGATGCAACAGTGTGCGACAGAATGGGTCTTGGTGGTGAGGCGCCTACACACAAGGCAATGGTTGGCGCCCAAAGTTAGGGTTAGACCCGATGGTGTGGGGGCAGATGCCACGAGGTAACCACGCAGGCTGAGTGATGCGGGCACGCTGGCTGGCTAAGATGTGCGGGACACGAGGGCAATCTGTGCGCCTTGGCATGGGGCAAGGCCAACAGACTGGAGCGGTTGCAGCAACATGGGGGCATGGCCCGAGCAAACCTGCAATGTGCGGAGCACTTCCTAATATTTTACTCTTGTATTTGATTTTTATGATGAAAAACAAAATCAATTTATTCCCTAAGATGGAGATTTGCACAAACAAGCTTTAAGATTTAAAAGAATCTCCTAAATGATTTTTACAAATTGGTTTTAAATCATTGAATAAACATATGTGTATTATAGTATTTTGTGTATCATATTAGTTGGAAAACATATGTGTTATTTTTCTAAGTCTAAAAGATTAGGACATTATAAGGAGACATATATAAAAATGTTTTCATTTTGAAAAATTATCTCTTGGTATTTTGATAGATAATATTCAATGTTGTTAAAATAATTTTTAATGAATTTTTCAAGAAGTAGAAGGTATTTATTTTAGAAGTGGTGAAATTGTTAAATCTTGGATTTGTAATAAAACCAAAATTCTATTTTCTTATGGTTATGGATTTTGATTTTTTGGATATTTTTATTGAATCCAAATAGGGGTACTTTCTTATTTACATTTATGTATTAAAGTAAATGGAAGGTAAAATATAAATTAAAGAAAATGAGGACATTTACTTAAACTAAAGAAATGTAAATATGTTATAATGTATTGGATTGAAATTTCTCTTCATTTGTCGACTAAATGTTTAATCTGTCGACTAAAGTCATTGCATCTGTCAACTATCTCTATGCTTCTGTCGACTAAACTTCTTCATATGTCGACTATGCGTCATGTATCTATCGACTACGCTTAAGCATCTATCGATTATGTTTTGTTCTGTCGACTATTGTGTTTGTTCTGCTGACTACCAAAATTTCTCTGTCGACTATTTATGTTTATGATGTTATAAATTTTCTTCATATTTTTGATCTGTCGACTATGGGTATGGTTTTGTCGGCTATGTTTTGTTTTGTTACTTGATTCTATCGACTATCCATTCTATTCTGTCAACTAACTCTTTTCACAGAAAGCCATAATGGCTAGTTTTTCCAAATCTCCAATGGCTCAAAAACGACTAGTTCGAGCAAAGCTCTTGGGATGCGTATAAATACAAGTCATAGATGAACTTGAGAAAGTTAATGGACGAAAATGAATTGAATTGAGCTTACATTTATACTCGTTTGTATTTACAGTGACTGTGCTTCATTTTTTTTCTCTATTCAAGGCTTTGATTTTAATTTGTATTAATTCATTCAAGTATTGTCTTGTATTTTGAGAGAACTTGTAACTAAAGAGTATCAACTCTTAGCATCTTGTTTACATTTGTATCACTCTTATTTTCCTAACTTCTTGTATTAGAGGACTTGCTCGTTGAAGCAAGGGGTTGTAATACCTAGCTAGGTGCTAGAGGGCTTGCTTGTATAAGCAAGAGGTTGTAATTCCTAGTCTTAGATTAGAAGATCTACTTGATTTAAGTAGGGGTTTTAGTGGATTGTTTTGAAAATCCTTAGTGAGGAGCTAAGGTAGTGGATTAGACTTGGGTTAAGCCGAACCACTATATATCTTGGTGTTCTTATGTGCTTGTTTTCTTTGATCTATTTATCTTTTCAAGCATTTCATTATTCCTCACTTGATTCATATATTTAGCCTCTCATTGAAAAAAATTTCATATTTTTCAATCTTGTGTTCTCCATTGTCAAAATGAGATTGTCTTTATACGATTGATACCTCATCATGTCATTTCATGTCATTGTCTTTAACAAAGCCGTGGTCTTTATAGACGATATCTCATTTTTATCAAAAGAAATTTAAAATAACCAATTCACCCCCCTCTTGGTGTGTGCCATAGCATTTGCAGTTTAACACTTTAGGGTAAGGCATGCCCACAAAGGCCATACATGGCCACGTGGGGCCATGTATGTGCAGAGCGACCGAGGCAGTTGCAACAGGTGTCAGCCAGATAGGCCATGCGTCCCACAAACGGTTGCGAGACATGGTGTATGTGGCCCTATGATCCAGTAGTGACGGTTATGAGGCATAACCGCTTGTATTTTCTGTAGTTTATATATATGTGGCTTTGTGGGTGATTTTGGTAGCTTTTTAGAGAGAGCATAGCCCGAGCCATTTTCCTTTGTATTCTTGGATTGAATAAAAGGTTGGAATTTTTTCCCGTATTCTTTGTGTGTTCTTACCTTTGTTTGGTGAATTAACCCCGGAGAGTTGTTGGCTGATCTAAGTGGGCGAACTTAAAGCCATCACAAGGTTCTTGGTCGGAATCCAGGACTAGTCTTGTGACACTAGGGGCCCAAGAGCCTATAACTTCTGCTCAACATGAATGGTAGGTTAGGGAAAATGCTTAGGCTCAAGCAAAACTGGAAAGACATCATGGCCAAAATCAGGTCATTAGCAATTTACCTTTTCCACAGTTGATGGAGCGACTAGGAAGGAGGGTGTTGGCTTGGGAAACTGGGGCACTTCCGCCCTTATTTCCCAACCTGGGCCCCATCTACCAAGAAGTGGCACAAGTAGGGCGTCAACAAGCAGAGGGGCACGAGTTTCTAACTCACACAAGGCTCTTGGATATAGATACTACTTTGGAGACATGGGTTACAACGAGGTTGATGCATAGCTCAATAATGATATTAGATGAGGCGAGGTACTCAAGGGACACACTAAGCCAACTTGACACTATGGAACAATATTTGATTGAGGTATGGAGAACTTTGAATTTTTCTTTTGGATTTTCCCTGGTTCCTATTGCAACTTATGATATTGGGACATTTTCTTAACAGGGAATTTAACGCCAAGAGATGGCCACAGGGAAGGCTTGGGTTAACCTACTCAAGGCCCAAGCAAACAAAGACGGGATGGTCTTCTGCGCTCTATGCTTGCAAGGTAAAGTGAGGAACCTAGAGCATAAAGTCAGGGACCTAAAGGAACACAAAAGATGGGCCTCTCAACTCAAGCATGAGGTCGAAGAGGCGAAGAAGGAGAATAACTCCTTAAAAAGGGATGTGAGCATCTCCAAAAAACTGAGGCATCATTGTCAGGGGTTAATTTTGAACTCTTTGCCAAGCTAAAGTAAGCCTTATAAGAAAGAGATGATGCCCGCTCATAATTATTGGAAGAGAAGAGGCAGGCTAATGAGTTATCCGATTAATTCAGATGAATGAATATTGAGGCTATAAAGGCCAAAATAATCAAAGAATACTAGTCATCTTGGGTATGTTTCGAAGAGAAGGAAAGATATGCTTTAGTCTTCACAAAGTATGTGTTTTATTTGGCTTGAGAATATTTAGAGAAAACACACTTGAACGCTAACTTTTCAAATGTCATCTTCACGGGCAACAAAATATGAGATATTCGCGATTGGCGGTTATTTGGGGACTCTGATCCTATATCGCCCCCAAGGCATTTTTGAATGAAGAGGTGAATGATCTCAACAAGCTTGCCAGCCTCTGGAGCCCATATGTGCCAAAGCCAGACATGCCAACTGATGTTGGGACTTCTCAAGGGTTAGAGACGATTGGTGCCTTAGAAGAATTGAGTTCACCAATTTGGACTTTACTGGTAGAGCTCCTGGTTAGGAGGGTGGGTTTCCTGGGACTTTGATTTAGGAAAGGTTGATTGTTGCCCCCTTTCCCTATTTTATTTCTTTTTTGGGCTCATTATTCTTTTTGTATTTTGAGAACAATACAATGAGCATTCTTTTAAGGATCGATATTGGAATCACCAATTAAAAGCTTATCGTGTGTATGAGCTATATGAATAGATAGAGCATATATAATAAGAAAGGAAATAATTTAATTGTTACCATCAAAGACATATCCTTCCTCTAAGCAAAGTCCTAATACCTGTGTGCCTGTCGACATATAAAGATGATCCAGCTCCCTAGACGAGAGACGCTACTCTTTTCCAACTCATAAAGGGGTGAGTTAATCAATTATGTATGTAAATTTATGGAAATGACGAAAAAGATAATGAAGTACTTTCAGAAGTAATGGTATACCTGTCAGGGAAATAGGGAATATCTAGCCCTAAGAAATATATAAAATTTGAGATAACTGTTAGTAAGCTTAGAGAAAGGGATGAGACGTCTTGCATCTA
Source organism: Diospyros lotus (assembly GCF_014633365.1). Taxonomy (NCBI): domain Eukaryota; kingdom Viridiplantae; phylum Streptophyta; class Magnoliopsida; order Ericales; family Ebenaceae; genus Diospyros; species Diospyros lotus. The sequence goes on from NC_068348.1 coordinate 10,313,874, forward strand.
ACATCATCCGAGAGTACTACTGTCACCACTTGAAACTAGGGGTGAGACATGTGTTTGAGTCCACCGATCGCCTTTTAACTGTCGATCTCGTCCATAGCTGAGAGGTCGCCACTGTGCCTCGAGGCCAACTGGAAGGGAAGACACTAACCCATAAAGTCTCTTTGTGGAAAGGTCTGGCCATGAGGAGTGATACACAGTCCTAAGCACCCTAGTACAGTAGAAGGGTAAGTACCAGTGGACCTGCACGAAGGAAAGAAAATTTCCTACAACTCCATTTCTTCCACCAATTGGTGTGTTGATGCACGGGGCCAGTGGAGCAGTCAGTTTAAGGGAGAAACCCTATTCTTTACATCCAAAGACGATGAGACTGTCCGAGATGTGAGAGCGTTGGGCCCGTAAGAGACATTTAGGGGGAGAGGATAGGGACCCTAATGGCATGGAGCCCGCCAAGGGGCACTCCATTTTGGTGACGCGGTTTGGTGGAAATTTTCCTAAGCTACTTACATCCGCAATCATAATACCAATATTTTGTTAAAGCAGTTCGGCGAGATGCCTACTTCCACTACAATAAGATTTTGTCAAAATGGTTCAACGAGATGCCTATTTTCACTATATAGGAGAATGTTTTTGTTTTAGCAGTTCGGTATAGCACCTACGTCTATGAGATGTATTAGGGCATGGCTCTTGTGGCCGACATATGAAAGATAAAGATATCAAGGTTTCAATGTTTTTGTTTTAGCGGTTTGGATCATTCCCTATGTCCACTCTTAGAGGCTATTTTTGACATATGGCTATTCAGATAATTCACGATGTTATGAGAATTCCTCTGCTTAAAAATCCTGTTTATTCATATATGTCTGATTCTAAACTTGAGATTATAGGAGATGTATGGTGGACCAAGCCTAAGGGTTTCCAACCCCTTAGCTACCCAGTCCGATTCTCAGTCTTTCCCTAAAAAGTTTCAAAACAAAGGATCCAAACATATATATGTTACCCTATATCTTTTACATCACATGATCATTTTGTTTGGGTGGTTTGGTACAGACACATACATCTGTAATTTGCAATGAGTTAGCTAGTAATGTCTTCGCTTAGTTACTTCTGCTTATGACTTAACAACTTTCACTTCCAACCTTGGAGTTGCTTGGCTCTGTCTTTAGATATGGCATTCTTGAAGTGATCAATATAACGTTGCAGACACCTCTATAGTACCGTGCCGTCTTATGCCTTTCAAGGTGCTTATGGCCTTTTTAGTCTGTCGACCACCTACGTTGCCATACACTTTCCAAAAAAAGGGGGAGGAAACTAGTCCAAGACTAGTTGTAGAAAAATGCCTTCGAAGAGTTGTCTTCTTGGATTGGCAGTTCAGCTCCTATGGGGCTGCTATAGAAGGCACTAATAATTAATCTCATCTCGTCGACACTTTGTGCAGCTTTACCAACTCCTGCCTACCCCATTGCGCTGGAATCTCCCTGAACTTAGAAAATATATTTGAGAAAGTTGGGAAGTTTGTGGGGATGCCTCATTTGGCATGGAGAGAACTCATCTAAGGGAACTGGTATGCCAAAGGGGCTGTCTCTTGGGTTCATAGAATGCTCTTGTAGACACATCCCAAGAGGTCTTTTCCCACAGAAGAGGTCTTCACATACTTCATTCTTCACAATAACACTCTTCTGCGGGCACTAGCATTGCTAGGGAGAATGATCCCTAGCCATCAAATACAAGTTCGAGAATTGAAGAGCTTCCAAACTTGGCCTTTATCCACAAGGGGGCCATCTTCCTTGCTTCCCACTTGTCTAACCTGGATCCCTACTTTGATAAACAACACATGGACACTTAGGAAAGATACAGGATAGGGAGGTGTGTTTGTCTCCCGAGGGCTGGGAGAAGAACCTTGGAAGGCTCATAATAACGGGAGCAAAACCTCGCGACAAGCTCCCCAATGCCTTCTTGGAGGATTCAGAGCGTGGCTCATTAGGAGACATTGTAGGATAAAGTAGGAGCATAACATCTTCACACAACTGACACTTATAGTGGCAACTAAGGGATGAATTTTTGCTCGATTCCCACAAACGATGTCAAATTATTGTTGCCTAACTATAACAATTAAATTTATTTATCTTGGGATCAGCCAAAATAGAGTCCTTCACCACAGTTGAGGGTCTGAGATACCACTAGTAAGGTTAAATGGATCTAGAATAGGTAGGGGCTAGAACCCAATGAGGTAAGAACTCAGATGGGTCCTTAGGGGCTTTCCGGATGGGCTTCTGGGGAGTCAGGAAGAAAATGCCCCAATGGGTGTCCAAGAGAAGGAACTTTTGGTCCCTCGGGTGGGCTGGGCTAGATCTTAGCCTGCAATCACAAATGAAAGTCAAAAGGGCATGCAAGAGACTCCCCCACGTGAGCCCTCCAATGCCTAAGTCAGACAATGGTCTAAGAGAAATCTCCAAATATATGTCCAATGTTACAGGGATGATGCAAGTGCATGCATATGATCAGTATCCCAATGGGGTGTTCATGTTATGTTCGAGTTCCCCGGATAGGTTTATAGAGTGACGACAGAATGGCTTGAGAGAGTTGGGATAATAGTCTAAGAATCTAAAAGGTCTAAGAGTTTAGTGAGATTCGTTTGTCCCAAAAGAGTATTAGGGTCTGAAAAGTTGGGTTTCAAAAGAAAATGTCCTTTTACCTTTGAAGATACACCTATTTATAGGCAAAATGGTGGGACCTGCGATTGAGCAGAAAAGCTTTTTCGAGGAGACCTGTAACGCATCATTTTTTCAAAGCGGGTGTTAACTCATAATTTTGGGGATATTTTTTTTTTTCTCTCAACATATACTCAACATAATTTAAACCCCAACAATCCCGATCTACTTTTTCAGCATATTAACTTAAATGAATAAGCTAAGATAGGTAATATCAATCACATCAGTAGAAGCAAGAATCGAAACCTTGATAAAACAAAACCATAATTCCTTTATTCATAATATAGAATTCGTACCTTCAATGTTCAATATGACATCACCAAAATAATACGCCTACAACTGAATATCTCGTACATAATAAAAAAACTATAAAATATCTATTATGTCACTATTAGCTACATCTCGATAACGCCATTTCCCTTAGCATCGCTGCTTTCACTTGGAACGTTTGAATATTTCAAGGACAAAGTCCAAATTAGATGTTGAATCATATGAGAGTTCAAAAATATTTTCATGAATATATGCAAGACCATGAAACAAAACCGACATATCCCAACATGTCCTAGCCCAAGAGAATCTCACACCGCACTTAACCCTAACCGGGAAAAATGCAATATCTCTAAAGACAACATAACCACATCGACACATTGGTATAACACAATCCTACTTAAGAGAGACAACCTCAATCCATGAACCCGGGTATCACCCCTATATCATGTAAGCCATTTTGCTCTCACTTAAAAGCATTTCGGATCTCAACACAACCTTAGCCACAAGAGAATCAACATCATCCCTAGAATCAACGTCCACCTAGGCAATAATGTTATTTCTCAAAGGAACCTGGGGTACAAAAACTTGTTTGTGATTTTATATAACCCATGATTAACACACAAGTATTCCCGATCAAAACAAGTAAAGTGATGAATAAGATATCATTCTCACGGAGATTGGTTACTAATCTTATAAATACTAAAATTATTCACAATTAACTATATTTGGACAATTGATTAATTAAGAAAATTAATTAATATATAACTAACAATTAACTAAGAATTAAAAATCAATTGGTTAAGACCTAGGGTTTTCTAAATTCACCTAGCAAATCCACTTTATCAAATTACCTCAATTTTTGGTTGATTAGATTACGAACTATGTCAATGAAGCACTCTAATTTATTTGTTAGCCTATGTTTAGGTCTAGCAAGTTTATTCAACTAACCTAACTCACTATATGTCTATGTGAATTAGAATTAGAGAACACATTAAGCATAGGTACTCATTATATGAAAATATTCATCACAAATATAATAAAAAATTGTACATGTAATCAAGTGAATGTCTTCCCCAATTAACACATGTTATTTTGTTCAAAGTCTATTCCTTATTTATTTATGTCTAGCATCATAAGAAATCTCAAATCATGTAATTGGTGATCAAGCAATTACAAGCATTAAGTTTAGAACAAAATAAACATAGTTGATGTAACAATCACCAACCAAAATTTGAGTAATCAATAAAGTTTCAATGCATAAAATCCTTTAAAAATTCTAGACAATTACTTAGCCACTCATAATAAATAAAATATTCTCAACAATAACTAAGAGTTGTTGCATAATTGAAATCCTAAACAATTAGAGAAAAACAGAAAAGAGAGGCTCAAAAGAAAAAAAGAAAAGAAGCCCCCTACCCAGATCTGGAACGGATTTGGATCTGTTGATTGAATCACGTCCACTACTATGCGTTGCTTCCTTTTCTTCTAATCTTCTCCGACCTTCCAATCTCTTGCGCCGCTTTTCTTCCTCAATTCCTCCTTTAATCTGTGCATTGCTTCCCTTTTATCAACCTTATGTTTCTCTTATTATATATATAATATACACGTAGGGCATGGAGTTCCAATTGCATTGCAATTTTATTATATTAATATATATATATTATTTTATATACACACACACAAACCACACACTTACGCATTCACGTTACTATTAATAATATATAATATATATAATATACTATTGTCGATGTTCAATTTCAGCCGACCCCGATTCGTCTTGGCCCATGGTGAGTCAATCCAAAGTGCGAAGAAGAAGAAAACAAAGATCTCGGACGTGAATCGACACCAGAATTTTTACGTGGTTCGACCAGAACGATGCCTACTCCACGACCGCACTCTAATTATTCCTTCAGAAAGACGGTGTCTCTTTTTTTCTCTCTGTCCCTCTAACCCTCATTTATACTCAGGGGTCCTTACAATTTAGATAATATATAGAAATATAAAGGCTACATAATGGGGGAAAAACTGCCCTTATCGTTTACATAAAACCGGGAGTGAGATCCCCATTACGAGGAGCATGGGCTGTTGCAGGTAAAGTAACTGGACCTTACCTTTGACTTCTTAGCAGCTTTGCCACTTATGCGAGCTGGGGGTTTTGGGCTAGCCACCTGGGTGGTTCAGCGAACTGAAGGACATTGCTGGGAGCTCGTTAGCCGATCACTAGGAGCTTCTCGGGAGCTCGTCAGGTGCTCATTTTATGAGTTTCAAATCCCGATGGTGGCTGGGCTTTCTTTGGCGAGGTCGTCTGGGCCTTCTCGGCTTTGGGGTGATTGGGCCGGTCCATCGGGCCCAGTCTGGCCCATGTGGAGTGATACAGGAAATACACATAACAACTATTAATTATATTAACTTTAATTATAATATAATATTAATTTAAAATTATCTTTATATATTCATTTATAATTTTTTTTTCTTTTTTTCTTTTATCCCAAACACCAAATAGCAGTTTTCCTACAAAATAATAAGAAATGCTAGCAATTAAATATCTGTAAAAGAAATTCAAAACACTAGACAATTCTAAGTAAAACACATAAAATACTAAAAACACTACTCAATTATGACCAATAAATGTGTAAATAAATTCCCACATTAGGTGGTGTCTACTCTTAGCCCCGCCACTTGAGCCAATAACCGGGGTGGTGTCTACTCTTAGCCCTGCCACTTGAGTACCATAGGGTGAAGTCCGTCTTAGCCCCGTCCCAAGTGGATCACATAGCATTAATCCTTGGCACATATCCCAAGTGCTATCACTCAAGTGCCACACATAGGTTGATAACCCACATCCCACATAGACATTACACAAACATGCCGATATTACTATCACCAACCATGCATCATATAAAACCAACATTTGCATGCATATAATTTCAAATACAAAATTCAATGCACATTTAAATAACTATTGAAACACATTTTTGTAACACCCTGTATCGAGCGATAGAAAAGTCCGGGACAACTTATCCTAATGGGCCTACGCGAACTTCTCAAGGGGGTCACCTATCATTGGGCTTCCCCAGGTCAAGCACGCTTAACCTTGGAGTTCTTTGCTTGCATTCAGCCCAAAAGGTATCCAGTTGATGTTATTTCCTTCTTTACTTATTCTCGATATATACTACCATTCTTTGGCCTTTTGAGGTATTACACACATCGTGTTATCATCATGGAGCCCACAGTTGCAGGTCAACTCTTAGCTCTCGCCCTTCAACGACCAGGAGTCCCACTGCACTTATGAGTCCCCCAGTCACCCTCTGGGCGATTGATGTGGGATGAACCCCACCATGGTGTCACTATAAGTGCGGTGGGGCTCCTGGCCGTTGAAGGGCAAGAGCTAAGAGTTAACCCGTAGCTGTGGACCCCATGATGATGACACGATATGTGTAATACCCTAAGAGCCTAAAGAAGGGTAGTATATATCGAGAATAAGTAAGGAAGGAAACAACACTAATTGGATACCTTTTGGGTTGAATGCAGGCAAAGAACTCACAAGTTAAGCGTGCTTGACCTGGGGAAGCACAAGGATGGGTGACCCCTCCTAGGAAGTTCGTGCAGGCCCATCAGGGTAAATTGTCCCGGACCTTCCTATCGCTTAATCGCTTAATGCAGGGTGTTACAAAATGTGTGTCAACAATAACACTTTGGATGAACTATCCATATGCGAACAACCTATCACATGTCAAATTATTTATATAAATAAATCATGTATAAGGTCAAAACACACAAAATATACTAAGTTGAAGTATAATCTCTCACAATAAATTCAAGTTTGGGGTAAGAACTCTTACAAATCAAACCATTTGTATAACACAAATCAAGTTTTGGTAGTAAACTACTCACCTCGAACGTAACTCAGAATGCCTTGAATAACGTGCACGATCTCGATTTTCATGCCAAACCTTAAGTAATCGTACTAATGCTCAACCTCGAGTCTCAATGATCCATAGACATCATATTCATTCAAAAGAATATCAATATCTATTTTTCCAAATTTTTCAAAATTTTCTTCCTATTTTCTCCTCAAAATTTTTAAAATAAATACCTTATCAAGGTTTTTCTCAAAGTTTTATTCACAATAATTCATAAAACAATATTCTCAATTTTTTAGAATTTTTTGGGAATTTTCCAGATTTTTTCCTATTTTTTCTTTAATTTCCATAATTTCGTTTTCCTCAAAAATTACAAAATAAATATTTCTTAAATAATTTCCTAAACTTTTCTCCACAATAATTCCCAAAATATTTTTCTAGATTTTTTAGGGAATTTTTTCTTAATTTTTTCCTTTTTTCTTATTTTTTTTTCTTTTTATTTTCTTACTTTCTCTAGTCATCTTCTCCGGCGACGAGACCTGCCTGATGCTCGATCCGAGAACACAGCCTTGAAGAACTCCTTGATCCAATCACAACGACACCCTTCAATGGTTGAAACACCTGTCAAAAGTAACCGAAACGGGCAAATTTCAAACTGGCTCCGACGACGTTTTTGGGTTTTCCGGCGAGCTTCGAATACCCCTTCAAACCTTCATGAAAACTCATCAAACTCTCCAGAATTGCTCCTCAACACATAGGAGTAAAAGCCCTTATCCTCGACTCCTGATTTGCTCTTAAACGAGAGAAATCTGAATTTTAAACTTTGATGAATTCGACCACTGCCCCTATTTATACACGATTTTGAAACCCAATCGAGCCATACCTAGTCAAATTGACACCTCTATCATCCTTACAACCATTTAATGGCCTCAAATAGTGATGATTCGATACGAATCGTCATTCTGCTGATTTTTCGATGATCGCAGCCATGCCTCACCATTTTCTGTCAAATCACAGCCATGATAGGCCATTCACGACCCCATACCTTGCCCAATCAACTCGCCATGTCATGGGGCCCATTTTCATGCCCTCAGACGACCCTAACAATGTCGGCCGGAGGCTGTTCGGCGGTGGCAGGATCTTGGTCGGCCATGGCTATGACAACTTTTTTCAAAATTTGCACTTTGACCCTTTTTAAATTTTCTTTTGCATTTTGGCCCTCTCCTTGAAGTCCCTGATCTTTTCAACTATTCCACTAAGCCCATAAGTTCTAAACCTTTCATCTCACCTCTAAAGATTCAGAAAAACCATCATTTCTACCTCCCTCGGGCAAAATTAATAAATTATACTTAGGCTCGAATACATGTAGGATAATGTTTCGACCGTAATTACTTTTGTTTATTTCTGAAACCACTTAAGGGTTGCTCCTTACGCTAAATATGAGCCTACTTAGGGTCCCGCTGATTTCTCGAAAGTCCCTTATGATCATTTGGTTTCTCAAGCCAAATCATAGATATACCGAAAATCGTTTCTGATCGGATTTCTTTCGGCTTCATAATTTTTTCCTCGAGATGTTCATCAATTTCATACCCTTTTCTTTAGACATATAAATTTTGAGTCACTCCCTACCGTCGATTCGACGATTTATTTTACTATCAAATTCACTTTTCGGTATTTTAAACTCCTCTAAATTACGTGGTACCCTTATGCTAATATGGGGGGTGAGGCTAGAGGGTCTGGAGAAGTCTTTGAGATAAGGCACCCCAATTGCTGTCTCCAAGTGGTCTTGAAGAGGCTTCGGGCTATTGGATGGCTTTGGTTTGGGAGACCTCGGAGAGTGTCCTTGGACTTGAGTAAAAATGATGCATGATTAGGCCGGTCTCGAAGGACTCATTGGGGGTTCCAGGAGGCTCTCGTCCCAGAGACTATCTAGGGATAATGGATTCAAAAATTGCTTTTGAAACTTAAGAAAATTTTAGGACGCCCCATAACAATAAGGGACTTCATAGCTTGATTCTTTATGACGGAGTAGAGGCCACTCGGTCATTGCCTTATTCTTTTTATCTCATTCTTCCTTTGTTAGTTTTGCTTTTAGATTGTGTATTTTGGCCCACTTAGGTATGTATTTAACCCAAATATCCACTTATAAATCTAACTTGAATTCGTCACTTGGGTTTGCTCCATATCTAGATTGTTTATTGTTTTCAGGGTATATCAGATAATTTAATAAAATAGATAAAAAGTATTTTTGAAAACTTAAAAATAGAATTTTGTAATGTCAAATTTAATATTTATTTATTTCAATAGAATATATATAATTATTAGTGATATGCCCTGAAAATTGCACCCGTATCCGATTAGGGAGCAGATCCAAGTGTTGGAGCAGAAATGGGTTTGAATTAGAACGAAAAGACAAGGAAGCCGCTCAAGACCAAGTAGGTAAAGACCTACTCAGTCATTTGATCGAGTGAATAGGGGGCCCTTGTCATCCTCTCTCTTCTACCCATATCAAGGTGCGAAAAAACCAGGCCACTTAATCAAATGATCAAGTAGGTGTCACTCACTCATATCTCATCCCTCGGATATACCATCACGGCCATGAAACTCTTGGGATGGGCCACAAGACCCTCGGGATGAGTCATGAGACTCTTGGGATAGCCACCATATGTCCCCCCTCTTTTTTTTATAAATAGGAGGTCTCTCCCCCTATCTCAGGTACGCTATCTTTGGCACTTTGAATATATTCTTGCGCTCCTGCTCTCAAGAACTTGGCTTAAGCATTGGAGGGTTTGCGCGGGGACACCCATCCGCGTCCCTAATAGTGCGTTCGTCTTACAGGTCTCTCGATCATTAAGAGTCACTCGGTCATTAAAAAGCCTCCTGTTAGATCCGAATAAGTCTCTCGTTCATCAGTTCTCCAATTCAAAAGATCCTAAGACTCTCTCGTCACTCAACATACACAAGGCTCACAAGATTCTCAAAACCCACAAGACCCTTAGAACTCTCAAGACTCTCAAGACCCACAAGGCTCTTAAGACCCCCGATTAGGGGTGTGCAATTGGTTATAATCGAACCGAACCACCCAAAATTTTCTAACTGAACCGAACCGACCGACCTATAATAACGGAATCGAACCGAATCGACCAAACCCATTAACTGAACCCGAACTAACCGAAAACTAAAACATGGTAACCGGACTGAACTGAAAACCAAACTAACCTAGCCTACCGAAGAGACTGAACATCTGTCGTCACTGGCCACCAGGTGGCCGGCCGGTGATTCCAATGATTGGAACCGATAATTGGATTCCCCCAACCACAGTGATTCATATATCTAAAAATAAGTTTGATCGGACGGTTGAATTTTTGTAGATCTAAAAATCTATAGTTAAAAAACTCTCACGTTTTTGGAAAAATAAAAGTTGGAGAGAAGAAATCTTATCGAAGGGCGAACATGGTGGTGAAATTGGAGGAGAGAGAGATGCACCCGTAGGCATTGAAGTCGGCGTTGTTGTGTTGGAGGTCCAAGTCGGCGTAGACATTAGAGAAGAAGCGTCGGAGGTGGTTGCTTTGACGGAAACAACAGTCGGTGTTGGAGATGATGGGGGTTGAGCAAACGGAAGGACCAAGGATCGGTTCGGTCCTTCCACCTTCTAGGTCTTCTCAATCTTCTCTCTGATCTACCATCTATGAAGCCTTGAAGTCGAAGAGCCTTCGTTTTCGCCATCGGCGACAACGAGGGATAGTGGAGGGAGATCTGGGATGAGAAAGAGAGAGAGAGAGAGAGGGAGAATGACGAAAAGGGAAGAAGAGACGAAGAGGGAATGAGAGAAGGAGATCTGGGGACTTGGGGTGTCGCGCCAGCGTGAGGGAGGGGGGTTCACGTTAGCGACAACGAGGGATTGTGGAGGGAGATCTGGGATGAAAATGAAATGGTAAGAGAGAGAGAGAAGGACGAAGAGGGAAGGAGAGAAGGAGATCTGAGGACTTGGGGTGTCGCGCCCTTGTGAGGGAGAGGGGTTCACGGTTCGGTTCCGGTAGGGGGGTTATTACACTCCACAGTTCGGTTCGATTTTCGGTTATTTTTACCAAAATAACCGAATCGAACCGAACCAACTAACTGAATTTTTGCTAAATGAGTAATCGAAATCGAACCGATTATTATGGCCGGTTAAATTGGTTTACCCGATTTTTTGCACATCCTTACCCCCAATACTCATAAGACTCTACACTCTCAAGATTCTCGTGATCAACTACACACATTGTATTTTCTCACATTAAAAATAAATTATTGTATTTTGGAAACAACAATTAGAATATTGATAATTCAATCAAATTATTATTATTCTAACTATTATGGTAAAATATAAAATAAAAAATTCCTTAACTTGACGAAGGATTGTAATCTTAAAGAAATCGTTTGAATCTTGCAGTGCGTTTGGTATAAAAGAAGTTTTTAGATTTCTGAAAAAGCTATATTTGGTTAGCTTTAAACATTTTCAAGAATGTTGGATATTCTTTTCTGTAAATTTTATATTCTTATGTTTGGTTTAAATGTAATAATTATGGGAATCTATATTATTTTTTTAAATTATTCTTATTTAATTTTTTATTTAAAAATAATAAATTTCTTCTAATATATAAAATATTGAAACCCATAACCTTTTTAAGAAGTCAAAATACGTCATTTTTACACATAATATATATATATATGTGTATATATAATATATTATTATAATTAAAAAATTATAAGAGGATAATGAGTGTTTTAATCTTTTTATTGTTTAAATACTTTCCCTAGTTCAAGAAAATTTAAGATTTCCAACTCCCATAGAAAATTTTTTGTGAAAAATTTGATTAAAAATAAATATTGAGAATGCTATTTTTTTAATTTTTTAAAAATATTATCAAATATAAAAATATAGATTTTCAACTAAATATTTTAAAAAATTAAATTTTTTTGGAAACCAATACTAAACTTGTTTTGTTTGGAGTGGAAAGAGTTTAAATTTTCCATTTTCTTTTCGCTCCCTATCCACAACTCAATACATTCCTAACCCAGAACTTTCCATCATTTTCTCAGGAAAATGGCAGCTCATTCACTTTCTTTCTCTACGCCCTCAACATTTGCCCGAGCTTCCCAATGCGATTACAGACTGTCTAATTCTGTTCCAAGTTCATTGACTACAAGTCTGAGACCAGAAAGCTTCGATAATCCATGGCTAGGCACAACCAAACTCTCAATTCAGTCCACCAATATCAGGCCCCAATTGCCCAAGCATCGACCCATCGCTGCCACGGTCTCCTTCAGCCTCCCCACTGCGTAAAGTTCATATCTCTATCTATAAAAATGTGCATAATCCGCTGTATTAAGTTATGGAGTTGAGATGGTTGTTAATTGTTGTTACAGTAAACCACAGAGGGTTTCTCACGGGAAAGTACCCAAGTGAGTTTTCTTCGTATTTTCTTGAATACTTCTGGTTATTTATTCTTTCATTATCTTTTGATTTGTGTAGTTCCTTTGGGTTTGTTTGGAATTGAGATATTTGAATTGGGGTTGGGTGAAATTAGATGGTCTTCGAAGGCAATAAAGTCATTTGCTATGGCTGAATTGGAAGCAAGAAAGCTGAAGTACCCCACGACTGGGACAGAAGCCCTTCTGATGGGCATCTTAATTGAGGGTTAGTTATTTGTGTCATTTCTATTTTCTGTTTCTTACCGTTATATACGTTTTATCGTTGTTTTGCGCCATAATTACAACAACACAAAAAAAAAATAAAATTGGGGATCCTTGATAATCCAAGCCTGAACATGTGCGTGACAGTTTACCTTTTGTGTTCATAGTAATGAGAGGGGAAAAATTTTCTAGGTCACAGGTTTTACGTAAGGATTGGGGATCGGCTTGGATACTGTAAGCCCCAGTGCTCTTGTGTAATTATTTTTCTTATTTAAATTAATTTCTGGGGGGAATTACAAGAACATAGTAAATTGGAATGAATAAACACTTAAGATACAGTGGAGCAGGGTCAGATTTTGAGATCCAGGAAGATCAGTTTTGCAATAGGGACATATTTTGAAACCTAGGAAACCATGTTTGGGAACCTAGTTCTCTATCACCTGTTTAAGAGAATAAAGGAGATGTTCTAATTTGTGAAAATTATAGAAGAATTAAGTCAATGAGCCATACAATGAGACTTTGGGAGAGGGTGATTAAGGTTAGGTTCAGCAGAGAAACTAAGGTATCTAAAAAAAAATTTGGTTTTATGCTTTGTAGGCTAGCAATGGGAGCCATCTACTTATTGGGACATCTAATGAAAAGGTGACTATCATGGACCCCAAGGATAGGGTAGTAATTATGTATCATATGTAATTCTTTTGGTTCTTGTACTTGCTATTATATTAGTTGTACCTTTTAGTTGTATTGTAACTGAAAGGATTGGAAAGCCTATAAATGGGCTAGATTAGTTAGAGAATGATAAGAGTTGAATGATAATTGACTTTTGTTTCTCTTTCAACATTTTTGATCTCTCTCCCAATCCCTCTGATTCTCTCTCTTTCTCTGTTTTGTTTGCATTTCTCCCTATATTCTTGCTATTATCTCCCACCCTTTCAATCTAATTCTCCCTCCAATTCTCTTTGTTCTGATTCTGTCTTTGTGATTCCTTCCAATTTTCCTATTCAAACCCTAAGCAAACCCTAAGAACATGACAAATGGTATTAGAGTCGACGATTCTTGGATGTGATTTAGAAATTTTAACAGAACGGCTGGATTTTGATTGCTGTTGGTGATAATAGGCGCTTGTCAGGAAGTTGCAACAGGAGTCAATTGAACTCTCAAGGAGCTACAATAGAGTTGGTCGAGTCCTCAAGAGCAATTCTTGGCTAATAGGTAAGCGCACCTTAGCATGCAAGGCAGCGATGCTAATTTTGCAGGCAATCTAGGAAGACAATCTCAAAAAATGGAAGTTAGGCGATTGCTGATTATTGATGGTTGCTGAACAAGCAATACCTATAGGTTGTTTCTCAGCTGTTCTTGGCTGCTTCTATCCCTTAAACTTAGGCGATTTCAACAGGCTATGAGCAAGGAGATCTCGACTGTGATTGAGTCAGTGTCAAGATTATTGAATTCAGATCTAGGTGACTGTTAGCAGCAATTCAGATCTAGGTTGATTCAGTCTTTGAGACGGATGAATTTTCTGTAGATCTAGGCAGATTCAAGTACTGGAAGCAATTTTTAAGCAAACAATGGAGATGGAGTACGGATTCAAGAAGGAATTCGATAATCTCTACCACAAGCTGGATGAACTTCTGATTCAAATTTCAAAGAGATTTTAGGTTAGAATACCAGTGGAATATTTTTCAAGATCCACTCTAGCGGAAGTTGTAATCCTACCTGTTACCGCTGGTTTGCAACAAGAAGCTGATGAAGTAACATCAGAACAAAACACTGATTCAATGGATATGCCGGCTAAAAATCAGATTGGAGATGAGAGTTGCAATGAAGAGTTCAGTAAACTAAAACAAGAAGGCTCTATTATGGATTATTAGGTCAGGTTTGAGGAATTGAAAGCAATGATGCTCAATTCCTATCCGACCTTGAATGAGTCTTACTTTGTATTGAGATTCATTAATGGTCTAAACAATGAGCTAAGGCCTACTGTGAAAATGATGCATCATGCCGCTGTAAAACAAGTGGTTGAGGAGACTAAGTTGCAAGAATTAGCCATTTTGAAAAAGCATGGGCTGCAGTCTAAAAGTTATTCTATGAGCAGCTAATAGATTGGAGGTACTTTTAAGGCTGCCAAGCAAGTTTGTGACAATCCACATGCAGTTAAAAGAAGTTTTAATAGAGCAATCTGGGCTAGAGCAATCTTATATTGGCTCTAAGGAATCTGATCCTAAGGTTGATGAACATGGATAGACATTCTACAAGGACTTGGACCAAAGGAAGAAGCTGGAGGTTGAGGAAAGGCATTCTTTCGATGGAACATCTTTTGGGAGGAATGCTTTTGAGAAAGAAGGTCCTAAGGATATTGTTCCTTTGTTTCGGAGAAGGCTGAGGAGTCCATGTTTTGGGTTAAAGCAGGCATCAAATAGTTAGGCAACCTTAATTCTTAGAAAATATTTGAGAACCCCCAAGTCTTTGATCTCAAATTCCCTGGACAGCCTTTCCTTGAGTTTTCCTTGCTCCTCCTTATCATTGCCTGTGACAATCATATCATCTACATATACTAATAGAACTGTCACTTTACTTTCTTTAGAGTGTTTTATGAAGAGAGTGTGGTCTCCCCTACTTTGGTCATACCCGAAAATTTTCATAGCTTTGGAAAACCATCCAAACCAAGCCTTAGGAGATTGCTTAAGCCCATATAGAGCTTTCTTGAGCTGACATACCTACCCTTCATGCCCTTCTTGGAACCTTGGTGGCAACTCCGTATATACGTCCTCCTCCAAATCCCCATGGAGGAATGCATTTTTTACATTTAGCTGTTGTAGGTTCCATCCAAAATAGGCTGCCAATGGGAGGAGGATTCGTATCGTGGTCATTTTTGCGACTGGAGCAAATGTCTCAAGATAATTGACTCTCCATAAGATTGTGTGTATCCCTTAGCTACCAGCCTGGCCTTATATATTTCTAGGGTGCCATCAGCCTTGTATTTTACATTGAAAATCCATCTACACCCTACCGGATTGATCCCCTTAGGTCTGGACACAAGATTCCATGTATGGTTCTTTTTTAGGGCACTCATTTCCTCCAACATAGCTTGTTTCCAATTCCGATACTATTATGCCTCATTTACTGACTTAGGAATGATAATTGAATCCAAGGAAACTAGGAAACTCTTATGCCTTTGGGAGAGACGATGATAGGAGAGAAAATTGGTTAAGGGATGTTGTGTACAACTCCTAACCCCTTTTCTAACTGCAATAGGTAGGTTTAAATCATCAAAGATAGGGCCATCAGAAGAGAAAGTATCCTGCGTGAGATTCATACCTAGACCAGAATCCGAGGGTGGTGCATGCTGTGTGTCTTGGATAGGCTGCCTTCGCTTGTAGATGTAAGGAGACCCCTTGTACCGAACTGGAGAGGGAAGCCTTTTGATGGCAGCTTGTTCACCCAACTTAGCTTGATCATGCACTTCTTTGTGATTGCCAAGGGATAGACTAATAAGAGGATGAGAAGGTCGGGTTGGTGATGGCTGAGTTGTTTGAGCGGTAGTAGGGCTAGTTTGGTCAAGAGAATTAGAACTAGAGTGAGAGATATGCTGAGAGGCAGACAAGAGAGTATCATCAAAGCTTTCATCGAAGTTGTAGTCCCCATGGGAAAGTCTCTTCCCCTGGGGACCAGCTGGAGAGGAACCAAAAAAAGAAAGGGACCCAACAAAGGTAACATCTATGGAGACATACAACTTGCGAGTAGAAGGATGGTAACACTTATATCCCTTTTGGATAGGAGAATACCCTAGGAAAACACACTTGAGTGCCCTTGGATCCAACTTATCTTGATGTTGTTTGGATATGTGAACAAAGGATACACACCCAAATACTCTAAGAGGAAGAGGATTACGCACATTGAAATCTAGAAAATGTGTAGTTAGACAAGCAAGAGGGCTTTGTTGGTGAAGGAGCTTTGTGGGTACTCAATTAATAAGAAAGGCAGCAGTGAGGACAACCTCTCCCCAAAAACTTTTAGGAACTCTATGATGATGAAGTAGTGTACGGGCCACATTAAGGAAATGTCTTATTTTTCTCTCAGCTACTCCATTTTGTTGTGGAGTATCTATACAGGAAGATTCATGGACAATTCCTTCTTGTGGGAAAAATTGATGCATATGGTGATTAAAATACTCCCGACCATTATTAGTTTAAGTTTCTGTATAGGTGTTCCAAATTGAGTAGTAATCATCTTACAAAAATTTGGCAACACTGTTCTTATGGCAGCCTTATCTTTTAGCAAAAACACCCATGTCATTCGAGTACAATTATCAATGAAGGAGATAAACCACCAAGCTCCAGAGTAATTAGGAATTTTACAAGGCCCCCATACATCAGAATGAATTAGAGCAAAGGGTTTAGAATTAATTTTATTACTCATGGGATAAGGAACATGATGCTGTTTGGAAAGAATGCATACATCACAATGAAAGATATTGGGATCAATAGAATGAAATAAAGTAGGAAATATAACTTTTAATAGAGTAAATGGAGGGTGACCAAGGCGGTAATGATGCAGCCATATATTGTGATAATCTACTGTAGTTTGAGAGGAACAAGCGACTGGTGGCTGGTTTCTAGATGGAGAAGAAGCCTTCCCTACAAAGCAGTACAACCCATCTTTTTCTTTAGCAACACCAATCCTCGTCCCTGTCTTTAGTGCCTGAAACTCACACATATTAGGTGAAAAAATAGCTTGGCAATTTAAGGTTTTAGTGAGTTGATGAATGGATAGGAGATTAGCTGATAAGTGTGGGACATGAAGGACTGGTTTAATGGAGAGATTAGGGCTAAGATTCACACTGCCATGGCCAACAATAGGAGTTGTCGTGCCATAAAAATTGTGATCATCTTGGTGGTCCTAAGAGGTTGATAGGTGGAAAATACACAGGGGTTAGATGTCATATGGTCTATTGCTCTTGAATCCAAGATCCAAACATCATTCCGATTAGTTTTTAAGGTAGAACAAAATGCAAAATGAGTGCATTTACCTGGGATTCCCAATTGTGCTAGAGAGCAGGATCCATCTTGCATTGATTTAAGGAAAGACTTTAGCTTGTCGATCTCCTCAGCATTAAATGGAGTGAGATTTGAGTTGCTGTCAGCCTCGGCCTTCACTCTCGGCTGGTCCTTCTCTTGCTCCTTGTGTGGTAGATAAACCTGATTTCTTGCAGCCAGATTCTTGAATCCTCCTCCACTCCTATTTAGGACAACCTCTTTGCCATGAAGCTTGAAGCATGTGTCACGGGTATGCCTGGGTTTCTTACAATGAGTGCACCATAGTCCTTCTCTTCCATTGGCTCGAGTTTGAGCCTCTATTCGCCCTAGATCTAGGTCGTGTCCCCTCTCCTTCGTTCACTGCCATTGCTGATCCGTCAGTGGCAGATTCCCTTAGCATCACCAGCCTCCTATTTTCTTCACTTCTTACCACAGCAAATACCTCATTAAGAGAGGGCAGTTTTTCCCGACCAAGTAGCTGCACCCTCACTTGATCAAATTTGGGGTTAAGGCCAGCCAAAAACTCAAAAATCTTATCCCGTTTTCAACTATTTGGTTAAGGGTTGTAGCATCCATACTGCAAATCATCTTTATATTCTAGTAGTGGTCTAACTCAAGCCAAAGATCATTCATATAATTACAATACTCGGTGATAGACAACCCCCCTTGTTTAGAACTACTAATTTTAGTTTTCATTTCATAGATGAAATGCATCTTGAATTTTGGAGTAAGTTTGCTTCACAACTTCCCAAATCTCCCTAGCAGTACCCAAAAACATGTAATTTCCTACTTACCTCTGGAAGTATAGCATTCCATAGCCAAGACAGTATTTGGGAATCCTCAATATCCCATTTTGGGTACATAGGATCGGTTGCCCTTGGAGGAGAAGCAGTGAGATGACCGATCTTACCCCTTCCTTTAAGAAATGTCCTTACCAATTGAGCCCATTGCAGGTAGTTTCTCCCATCTAATCGATAGGACAGGTGGAAATTGGGTAACTCCCCTGCTACTACTCCATGCCCAGCTTCTGGGATTGCTTCGGGAACTTGATCTACTGCGGGTGAGGTTTCTCTGGTTATCATTGCTTCAAATAGTTCAGACATCCTGCAGAGAGCTTAATCAAAAAAATGCAAGAAGGCCAGCAGCAAGACATGAAGAATGCGTGTGATGCAGGTAGGGTTTCAGAAGGTATTGCGGTGCTAAAAGGTGCAATGAAGGCAGTAGGGTTTGTAGGGCTGTATGGCTTTGATACCATGTAATTAATGGAATAAAAATTTTGTTTCTATTCTATCATCAATCTAATTACATGGGCTTTTCTTTTATAGAAGAGGTTTTAGATAAAAAGGAAAACAATCAATCTAAGAGATATTTACATAAAAGGAAAGTAATCAATCTATGCAATAGGGAACTATAGATCTATACACAATAGGAAACTATATAATAGGAAAGGATAGCAGCTGTATATTTAGGAGAGTTTCCTTAGACTGATTTAGGCAAGATTCCCTAAACCGATTTTAGGAAACTCATATCACCTTGAATTCTCCGAATGCTAACATAGGCAAATGCTTTGGAGGATGCATGACATTCTGAAGCTTCTACTCTCGCAGCAGGGGTCCCTGCATTCAGTTCATCATCTTCTAGGAGCGTAGACACGATTCCTTCATGCGCTCCCGAGGTGGCGGGGGCTCTACTTGCTGATGACTCGATGCTTTCTGGGAAAGATCTTCAAATCAACTCAAGAGTGCCAGACATAGACTTGGTGACTGTGCCGTTATTTACATATTGGGAATTTTCTCTGAACCGAGGGTATTCATGATGATTGACATTCCATTTCCTAGTTGTTGAATTACCTGCAGAATGACGAATATGACGTCTCTTTCATTGTCGGGCTTCTTACGGGACAACAGTTTTATTTTTCCTCCATTACCGAGCTACATGCTAGACAATGGGTTTGTTTTCCTCCTTATTGCCGCGCTATGAGTAGGGTAATAGGCCTTTTGTTTTTACCTTGTCGGGCTTTTAGCAGGACAATGAGCCTTTTGTTTTTCTTCTCGTTGCCGGGTTATAAGCAGGGCAACGGGTCTTTTGTTTTTCTCCTTGTTACCGGGCTATAAGCAGGGTGACATGTCTTTTTTATCATAAGAGCAACTCCAATGGGAGTTGCCATCCGGGGTGCCATCCCCGTAACTGCCGAAATGGCACCCCGGAATAGAAAATTTCCACTCCAACGGGAGTGGCATATGGGGTTGCAAAATGGCATATGGGGTTTTAGTGCCATTTTTCCAACCCCTGGAGAGAGAAAAAGGGAGAGGTTGCATTTGCCAACGGTAAAATCTAACGGTTATATTTGAAATTCTATATATACATATATTTACATGAAACAATGGTTTAGCAAGCGAGGCGAGATAGAGCGAGAGAGAGCTAGAGAGGCAGTGATCGATGAAGGGCTGGAGTCGGCGAGACCGAGGCCTAGGCCGAGGTGGTGAGCAATGGAGTGAGAAGAATCGCCGGCGAGGGCGAGTAGCGACGAACGACTGAGCGAGACGAAGGCGAGGCGGAGGTGGCGACCTTTGAGGGTGAGGGCGAGGGCGAGGCGGCGACCGGCGAGGGCGAGGGCAAGGGGGGGTGAGCCGTGGAGGGGCAGGAGGCAAGAGAAAGAAACGCATAGGAAGGAAGGTTCTGGAGGTATATTATATATATATTGTTTTTATTTAGTTAATCAATTATTAATTATATATATATTGTGAGAAAATAATTAGGAGAGAAAAAAACCTAAGAGACTAGCCTCTCTTAGTTTGTTATTTATAATAAGCATAATGTGGCTTAAACTTGTGGGCTTAATCTAATTACAAATAAAACACATATAATAATTTATAATATATACTAATAATTCTAACACTCCCCCTCAAGATAGAGCCAGATAACATATGCACCAAGCTTGTTACAAATATATTCCACTCGAGCACCTTTAGAGACTTGGTGAAGACATCTCCAAGTTGATCATTGGAGTTAACAAACTCTGTAACAATAACACTTTCAACCAATTTTTCCCTAACAAAGTGACAGACAGTCTATTTCAATATGCTTAGTCCGCTCATGGAACACTGGATTGGAAGCAATGTGTAACGTAGCTTGATTATCACAAATAAGCTTCATAGGAGACACTTCACAAAACTTGAGTTCTTGCAGGAGTTGTTTAAACCAGATGAGATCACATGTTGCATTAACCATAGCCCGATACTCTGCCTCTGCACTAGATCTAGCTACTACATTCTGTTTCTTACTTTCCCAAGAAACCAGATTTCCTCTCGCAAGAACACAATACTCAGAAGTTGACCGACGATCAGAAGGAGATCCTGCCCAATCTGCATTTGCATGACAACAAATATCTGTATGACCCTTATCCTCATAGAATAACCCTTTACCTGGCGCTCTTTTGATGTATCTCAAAATCCGGATAACAGCATCCCAGTGAGAATTACATGGTGAGCTGAAAAACTAGCTAACTACACTCATAGCAAAAACAATGTCAGGATGAGTGAGTGTGAGATAGTTCAACTTGCCTACCAGTCTCCTATACCTTCCAGGATTTGAATAAAGCTCCCCCTGTCTCGGCAAGAGTCGGACATTCGGATCCATTGGGGTGTCAACTGGTTTGCAATTCACCATATCAGTTTCTTCTAAGATGTCAAGTGCATACTTCCTCTGAGAAATTGAGATACCATCTCTTGATTGAGCAACTTCAATACCTAAGAAATATCGAAGTCGGCCTAGGTCTTTGGTCTGAAAGTGCTAATGTATATATTTAGCTTTTGTATTTCAACCAGATCACTCCCTGTGATAACAATGCCATCTACATAAACCACAAGGTAGATACATAAGGAAGAAGAATGGCGATAAAAAACCGAATGATCAGCCTTATTTCGAGTGAGACCAAAGGCTTGAACTACAGTGTTGAACCTGCCAAACCACGCCCATGGAGATTGTTTCAAACCATAGAGAGACTTCCCGAGTTTGCAGACTACATTGCACTTCTCCTGAGCAACAAAACCAGGTGGTTGCTCCATATATACCTCTTCTTGCAAATCACCATGAAGAAAGGCATTTTTAATATCAAGTTGATAGAGTGGCCAATGACGCGTAGCAGTCAGAGAGAGAAATAGGCAAACAGAGGCCATTTTCGCAACATGAGAGAAAGTATCATTGTAATCCAGCCCATAGATCTGTGTAAAGCCTTTGGCAACCAAGCGGGCCTTGAGACGTTCCACCTGGCCATTAGGACCCACTTTGGGAGTGAATATCCAACGACAACCAACGGGAGTCTTTCCTGGTGGTAAAAACACCAAATCTCAAGTACCATTTGAATGTAAGGCGTCAATCTCATTTAACATACGCTGGCGCCAACCAGGATGGGATAGAGCTTCACTTGTGGTTTTAGGAATAGAAATAGAGGAAAGACTTGAAACAAAGGCCCTATACAAAGGAGACAAATGGTCATAGCATAAAAAGTTATAAATAGGATGGGGATTACGAGTAGATCGTGTACCTTTGCGAAGAGCAACAGGGAGATTGTCGGGCTTAGGATCTGGGGCAGGAGGGACAACGGACGAAGAGAGCGAGTCAGAAGAGTCCTGGGCTGGAGCAATGTTGGTGCTGGTAGCGGGATGAGGATGACGGTGATATGTAAGAAGTGGAGGAAGTGGAGGAGCCGTGGTAGGTGGACTGGAAAACAGTAGGGTAGGCACCATAGAGGAGACAGATGGACTTGAGGAGGACAACGGAAGAAAGAAAAAGGAACAGGCAAAACCTGGTGAAGACTTTGTGAATCAGGCTGAGCAACCGAAGAAAAAGACTAATGTTGAAAGAATGTGACATCAGCAGAAAAAAAATAGCGATTTAGCTCAAGAGAGTAACACTTATAGCCTTTTTGCAACCGAGAATAGCTGAGGAAGATACACTTTGAGAGATTTTGTAGCAAGCTTATCATGTCCAGGTGAAAAAGAATGCACAAAACAGATACATCCAAAAACACGAAGAGGAATAGAATAAAGTGGCTGTGTAAGGAACAACAGGGAATGAGGAATTTGCTCCTGTAACGCTGAGGATGGCATGCGATTGATTAGATAATATGCGGTTAGAATAGTATCACCTCAAAATTTGGTGGGAAGATTGGCATGTAAAAGAAGCGTCCGTGCAGTCTCAATAAGATGGTGATTCTTACGCTTAACAACACCATTTTGTTGAGGTGTGTAAGGACAAGAGGATTGATGTAGGATGCCATTAGCAGTCATAAAGGTAGTAAATGGAGAAGAAAAATACTTAGGTATATTATTACTACGTAAGGCATGTATAGAAACTCCAAATTGTGTTTTTATTTTAGCAGTAAATGTCTGAAAAATAGAAAACAACTCGGACTGACTCTTCATAAGAAACAGCCATGTGCAACGAGAAAAGTCATCAATGAAAGTAATGAAATATGAAAAACCAAGAGTAGAATTAATGTGACTGGGTCCCCATACATCAGAGTGCACAAGGGAAAAGGGAGTCTCAGCCCTATTATTGACCCGACGAGAAAAAGAATGACGAGCGTGTTTACCACGCTGACACGACTCACAATTAAATATGGACAATGACGACAAACTAGGAAGTAAGGATTTGGCCGATCCTTTTAACTGCAGTTTTGGTACCTGGTGTGATTTGGCCGATCCCTTTAACTGTAGTTTTGGTACTATTAGCCAGGATAATAGTAGATAAAGTATTAGAATAGGTAAGTAAGGAGAAAAGAAGTTCATTACCACACATATGGTCAGTGGCGCCAAAATCTATAATCCAAGGACTAACGGATGAGTCTTGAGCAACATAAGCAACGGGATTACCAGGATGAGACTGCTGGGTGGCCTGAAACTTCAGGAAGACATCATACTCAGCTGCAAACATAAGTACCAATTGTGAACCTGGTGGAGATTGAGTAAGACTAGGATCGCTTTGAAATACATGAGTTGCACTGGTAGATGATGCAGGTGGAGTAGCTGGCCGACCATGTTTCTTCCAGCATTTGTTCTCAAGATGACCCAGTTTCTTACAAAAGGTAAACTGTGGACGTGAGCAATTATTATTGCGTCCTCTATTTCCTCCAACAGTGGAAGCTTGAGATACAAGAGTTGAAGATTCAGTTAGAGGAACAACATGAGAAGAAGAAGACATACCATGTGCACCTGTCATATTCAACAATCTTTCGAAAGAGTCTTTCATGGTAGGGTTAGCAGTGCTGGTCAAGATTTGATATCTGATGGCGTCAAACTCTGGTTTCAGACCGAAGAGAGCAATAACCATAAAAAACTTCTCTCGTTGAGCATTCTGTTCGGTGCGGGTTGTAGTAAGAGGAAGAAGAGCATCAAATTCTTGCATGAGAGACCAAACCGCCCTAAATAAGATTTCATGGACGACTCCAGCTTGAGATTCTTGATATTAAAGACCACAATGTACGAACATTGGATGTCGTTTGTATAACACTTTTCAGCTTCCTTCCACACATCAACACAAGTTTCAAAGGGGCGAAAGAGCTGCATAATGGATGGATCAATAGATTGCCATAGGAGGCTACATAACTGTGCATCAACTTGTTCCCATCTCTCCCGATTAGCTTCTGGCACACTTTCAGCCTTCGTGGTAAGATGATCTGCTTGACCTTGCCATTTGAACCACATTTTGACAGAGGCTGCCCATGAGAGATAATTGATAGACCCTATCAACTTAATAGTGGTAATATTGGCTGTCCCAAGATTGGAGACAACAAAGGATTGAGAGGCAGTAGGGGTAACGACAGAAATTGAAGCGGGAGTAGTACCGGCAGAAATCGTGCCACTGAAGTCAAACATGATGAGGACTTTGACACCAGAAGTAGCTTTAGGGGTTGTTGGCGATCAGATCTGGAGAATCCGGCAAAAGAAGATCGGCGGACGCGTTGTCACGCACCGGTGCATGGCTGGTCCAGTGGCAGCAAACTCGAGGGTGGTGGTGGTGTGGTGAGGTTGTGGCCGGACAATGGGGTTTTGGTATGGGCAATGACGGTTAGGGTTTAAAAGTCGCTGGAAAATGATACACAGCGACGGCTAGGGTTTTTGTCTCACCGGTGGCTTTGATACTATGTGAGAAAATAATTAAGAGAGAAAAAAACTTAAGAGACTAGTCTCTCTTAGTTTGTTATTTATAATAAGCATAATGAGTCTTAAACCTATGGGCTTAAGCTAATTACAAATAAAACATACATATAATAATTATAATATATATTAATAATAACATATATAAATGTTTTTATTTTAGTTAATTGTTAGAATTTAAATTAATTGTTAGAATTTAATTATTAAAATGGCACCCCTATTTGCAACTTGTCATTAGAGCAGATGTATAATTCAGAGGTGCCATAACACTATTCAAGGTTGCAAATCGGTAATTTAGCACCCCAAAATAGCAACTCCCTTTGGAGATGCTCTAATGTCACGGCTCCCCAATTTCATGTATATATGCTTGCTGGAATTATGGGCGTAATGGTTACGTCCGCAATTAGAAAGAATATCCATATTTTGTTTCGCAGTTCGACGTAACACCTATGCCCACGATTAGTTTTGTTTTCGCGGTTCAACGTAATGCCTATGTCTGCGATTAGAAAGAATATATTTTCGCAGTTCAGTGTAATACCTACGTCTGCAATTAGTTTTGTTTTCGAAGTTCGGCGTAACGTTTACCTCTATGATTGGAAAGAATAGTCATATTTTGTTTCGGGCCTTTGTTTTCCTCATTGCTAGTCTATGCGCGAGGCAATGGGCCTTTTGTTTTCACCTCGTTATTAGGCTATTAATAGGACAATGGGTTTCATTTTCTCCTCATTTCCCCGTTATGTGCGGGGCAACGGGCCTTTTGTTTGAAAAGTGCCTTTGATTAATCTTTCCTTTCATCCTGAGAAGTGAAGAAAGATTATAATGGACACAATAATGATAATGTATTGCATGAGAGAGTATAAGCATTTCTTTTTTTGTCGTGGTTCGGCCAAATGTGCCTACATCCACGGTCACACCTTTGGCTCATATTATTAACAATCGTCATGCATGCAATTCATATGAAGAAAACAATACAACTTGGGATTTATAGGTGGTCAGTCTTGCACAACTTGCTTCGTAATGAGTGAGGTCTCTTCATTTTTCTTCCCTTTTGTGGACGACACATGGCAAGTTTGTGCTTTTCACTGATCCCCTCGGACTTGTCCCACACCTTGAGGGGTAGAGAACTTCATCTATAGATAGCAGGAGGAGATAACAACCCCTATATCATTGAGTAGGGGTGACCTAAAATCACATTATATGTAGCCGAGGTGGCTTTAACCACCATAAAGTTGGCTTGTCGTGTCATGCTTTGAGGATTGGAGCCTAGTGTGATTGGCAATTGGATTAAATCGGCTGTCGAGACAGTCTCCCTGATGAAATTGTATAAAGGGGAGGATACCTTTTTCAGTTGATCAGGGGCAATCCGCATTTGTTCAAAGTAGTTCCAATAAATAAGGTTCACCGAATTACCATTGTCCACTAGAATTCTCCCGATGGGATGTTTTTCAATGACTGTTGAGATTACCACCGGATCATCATGCGAGATGATTATGTCTCCCTTGTCAGCTAGTGTGAACGCAATGGGCTCTTCATTCTCCTTAGTCTCCATTATTGAGCTGACTTGGTAGACCAGAAGGGCATAAGCCTTTTGGGAAGAGGAGCTGTCACCAGCCAAGCCACTTGAAATGACGTGTATAGGTGTGTCGGTTCATTATCTAGAGGGGAATTCTGTTTATAGTCCCTCCCTCTCTCTTGTTGTCTTTGATTATGTCTCTCATGTCTTTCAAGCTCTCTTCCCTTCTTCGTGGCTCCCCGTTGTTTCCCTCTTCTTCTCATACATATCTTCGCAAGTGTCATTCCTAAATAAACATCTCAATTTGATTTTTCAATTCTTGGCATTGATAAGTGGAATGGCCACAAGTGCTATGGTATCAACAATAATCATCCTAATTCTTCTCTATAAGTCAATCCACCCTTTTTGGAAGTCTGATGAGGCTTGATCCTTCCATGGTTGCTGTGAGAATTTAGAGAGAGAGAGAGAAATGGTTTGAAGAATATCTCTATATTATTACAAACTAAGAGATGAAACACATATATATACAACTATCATGACATCATCATGACATAAGCCATGACATCATGCTAACTATCTCTATTTACAACTCAACTACTCCCCCTCAAGTTGGAGCATAGATATCATATGCACCAAGCTTGTTACAAATATATTCTATTCGTGGACCCTTTAGAGATTTGGTGAAGACATCTTCAAGTTGATCATTGGAGTTAACAAACTCTGTAATAATAACACCTTCAACCAACTTTTTTCTAATAAAGTGACAATTGATTTCAATATGCTTGATCCGTTCATGGAACACTGGATTGGAAGCAATGTGCAAGACAACCTGATTATCACAAATAAATTTCATAGGAGACACTTCTCAAAACTTAAGTTCCTGCAGTAGTTGCTTAAGCCAGACGAGCTCACAAGTTGCATTAGCCATATCCCGATATTCTACCTCTGCACTTGATCTAGCTACTATATTTTGTTTCTTACTTTTCCAAGAAATTAGATTTCCTCTCATAAGAACACAATACCTAGAGGTTGACCTACGATCAGAAGGAGATCTTGCCCAATCCACGTCTGTTGGGGGAAATCTAGTCACTTAGAGAAGCAAAAAACAAAATGTGGTGGCTAAAAGTAGTGCAGAAGTAGAGTTTAGAGCTGTTGTCCATGGAATTTGTGAGGGAATGTGGATCAAACGAATACTTGACGATATGAAGTTTTCTCATTCAGTACCTATAAAAGTCTATTGTGACAACAAGACTGCCATCTCTATAGCTCATAATCCAGTGTTGCATGACTGTACAAAACATATAGAGGTGGACAAACATTTCATCAAGGAGAAGATCGATGCTGGAATAATATGCATGCCATACCTTCCAACAACCGAACAAATTGCTGATGTTCTAACTAAGGGTCTACACAAAAAGCAGTTTGATAAACTTATTGGCAAGCTGGCTATGGAAGACATCTACAAATCAGCTTGAGGGGGGGGGAGTAATGCTCAATTAAGACTGATTTGGCCTTGATCCTAGAATATGTGTTTTATGTAAATATAGAAAGTTTATATTGTAAATTAGGATGGTAGGATACTGTCAATTATTTCCTTCCTTTTTTGCTAATAATCCTCTCCTTAAAAGAGGATGTTGTACACATTCATTTAGATTAATCAAGACATTTTGGTTTGTGATAATTTCTTAGTGTTGTGTATTTAAATGCTTCTAGAAACAACTTTAGATGCTCCTTGATATGCTAAAAATCATAAATTATCTCACACTAACTTCTTTAGTTTGGAGATGTTGGGATGACCGAGACGAGAGTGGAGGAGATCTAGGGAAGCCGCATTGGTGTAGGCTACCGGCAAACTAGGCACAACAAGATGATAGTGGCCCCGTGACTCAAGCCCGACGCCAATTGTCCGCCCTGTACCCCGATCCTGCACACAAACAGAAGTAGATGTAAAGGTCATTAAACAATCTAGTTCTCTAGTAAGTTGACTAACAGAAAGCAAATTAAAAGGACTACATGGGACATAAAGGACAAAATTTAAAGTGAAAGAGGAGGTAGGAGAGGTTTTCCCTACCCCTTTAACAGGCGTTTTGGTGCCATCTGCAAGAGTGATGGTTGGTAAATGTTTAGAAAGTGTAAGGGCAGAGAAGATCCTTATTACCACACATGTGATTGGTAGTGCCGGAGTCTAAAATTCATGGGCTAATAGAAGGGCTTTGTGTAACACAAGCCATTGGATGACCAGTAGATGGTTGAGATGCTTGGAACTTCAAGAGAGCCTCATAGTCAGTAGCTAGTAGGGCTACCATCGGAGGGCCCGATGCTTGAGTAAGGGCACTCTGGGCAATATGAGCTGCTCGGGATGTCTGAGATGCAGGAGGGGTAGCTGGTCGACCATGCTTCTTCCAACACTTATCTTCCTCACGCCCCTTATTTTTACAGAAGTTGCAGTGAGGGTGAGAGCGACTACTGGATCGGCCTTGATTATCATCGAAAGTCTGAAACACAAGAGCAGAGGCCTTGGGAGGGGTACCTGTAGAAGTACCAATAGGGGAAGAACTGCCAGCCATATTGAGTAATCTTTTGTATGTATCTTTCATAGTAGGGTTAGTGGACCCAGTTAAGATCTGATGGAAGACAGGCTTGAACTCAGGCTTGAGACTGAATAGTGCAAGGACCATGAACAGTTTTTCCCGCCGAGAATCATGAGTGGTTTTGGAATCAGAGTATGGAAGAAGAGCTTCAAACTCCTACATGAGAGAACGCATCTGGCTCATATAGGATTACATAGAGTGACCTTGGTGGATGTTCTTGATAGTGTGGATAACTATGTATTGGCGTTGAATGTCGTTGGTGTAACATTCAGCGGCTTTTGTTTGAACCTCATAATAAGTTTCAAACGGCTGAAAGAGTTTCAAAACAAAGCGATCAATGGAATTCCACAAAAATATTACACAATTGAGTGGCAAGCTGTTCCCATCTAGTTTTGTTGACTAGATCGACATCCTCTACCTTCGTGGTGAGATGGTCTTCTTGTCCCTGCCCCTTGAACCATAGCTTGACAGAGGCTGCCCATGAGAGATAGTTGGCAGATCCTATCAATTTGATAGTTGGCAGATCCTATCAACTCGTCAGAGGTGATAACAAGGGTCCCTATGTTGGAAAGGGCAAATGGTTGAGAGGCAACAGATGTTAAAACATACTCACCACGTGTAGGAGTGATTTGACTGTGGTCAAACATGTCGAGGATTGCAAATTATATCTGAAATGGGATGGAAGGTGCAGTGACAGAGGCGTGCAGTGGACGGCGATTGGCGATGAAACCACCCAGATCTGGATGGACTTTGGGTGACGAGTCCAATGGTGGTGGCGAGGTCGTGATTGGAGCACTGGAGAGAGTGATTGGGGCAAATACGTCTCAACCAGTAGATCTATCTGGTGGCGGTGAGGCTCCGGGGCTAGGCCGATTTGGAGGAGGAGCGGCTGGATCTAAGGTCGCGAAAGACCAACAGTCGTGACTTTAGATCTGATCGACGGTGGAAGGCGATGGCGGGGCCAATTCCAAACAAAGCAGAGGAGGCCGATTGCACTTGATGAAGGAGGTTGATGCGACGGTCGAGGGCGAAGGCATGACGGTCGGTGATGGCAGCAACAACGATGGTTGGATCAGGGTAGCGCGACCAAATCTATGCTAGTGTGTGTCGGATTTGGGTGATGTAGCGATGGCGGCATATGCAGAAGTAGCGACCAAGGAGGAGACCCAGCAATGGCGACCACAATTTGCTAGAGGCGACTGCTTCGGTTTCAGGTTTGAAGGTCGCAATTGCTGATGATAAGTAGTGATAACGGCTGTGGTTGTAGCTGGGGAGGAAGTGGCTACTGTTGGAGGTGGAGGAGACGCACGTCGAATGACCAAGAAGAAGAAGAAGATTTGATAACGGAGGTGGAGGAGACAACTAGGGTTTGTATGACTCTAATACCATGTGAGAATTTAGAGAGAGAGAGAGAGAGAGAGATGGTTTGAAGAATATCTCTCTCTATATTATTATAAACTAAGACATGGAACACATATATATACAACTATCATGATATCATCATGACATAAGCCATGACATCATGTTAACTATATCTATTTAAACTCAACAGTTTCCAATATGGTAGACCAAGGTTGGGTGAGCCGGGTATAATTATTGAATTGGGGCCTGACATCATCCAGTCTTTGGGCTCTCTTCTGTCGTCGTGTTGGAATAATCTCCCAGCTTTGTATCACTCAAATCACACTCAAATTCACAATCGAAACTCCCTGAATCACTCACTCGAAGACACATGCAAGATTTGCAATAAACCAGAAAACAGATCACAAACCAAACAATCAAGAACACCAAGAATTTTATCTTGGTTCTGTCTTTTGCAAGACCTACATCCAGACTACCCTAGGCTCTTTATCTTCACTATCTTGAATGAACCTTGAAAGGATTACATGCACTAAATGATCTTTCCAGCCTTATACACAGAATTGCTGAGAGTTTCCCTACCCAAAATACAAAGATATACCCTCTAAGTACTCAAGTAGAAACCAGTGCATACTCCTCTCTTCCAAGACAGAATAAAGCACACCTAAAAAGCTAACACCCGACCTCTATTTATACAGCATAGAGGCGGAAACAGAAAGTTATCAAAACTATCGGAAGTTACAACCAACTAACCGATTTAACAAATCTGCTAACTAACCATTCTAGAAACAAACCTTCTAGAATAGATCAAGTGACATACAAATGCAATCAGCAAAAGAAAACAACTCTCTCGAGACATACAAGCTAATCTAATACAAGTGATTTCAACAAATTCTCCACCCACTTGATTTGATTTGCTTCCTCAAGAGATCTTCTCCTACTACCTGAATCTTCACATGCTGCTTTGATTCTGCTGCCAATCTGACGGAATCAATTTCAAAGTATTCAAGCAATGCTTTAACTTTGAAACTGGAACAACCTTTGTAAAAATATCTACTGCATTTTCCTCACCTGAAACTTTGGTTAGAATAACAGTTTTATTTTCAATAACTTGTCTGATAAAATGATATCTTATGTCTATATGCTTTGTTCTTTCATGATGTGCTTGGTTTTTAGATAACTGGATTGCATTTTGACTATCACACATCAATGTAGTCTTAACATCTTCACCTAGAATCTCTCCTACTAATCCTTTTAGCCATAAAGCTTCTTTAAATGCATCCGAAAGGGCTATATATTCTGCTTCGGTAGTTGATAATGCTACCACATTTTGGAGACTTGATTTCCAACTGATAGTAGAGTTCCATAACCTAAACACATAGCCTGTTGTGGACCTTCTTTTATTGATATCAGCAGCATAATCTGCATCAACATACCCTAGGATTATAGGATGATCTTCTAGACTTTCACCACTATAGGACAAAGGATAATTGATTGATCCTCTAAGATATCTACACATCCATTTAACAGCTAACCAGTGGAGCTTTCCTGGATTAGCCATAAACCGACTTATAACACTCATTCCATGAGCCAAGTTGGGTCTTGTGCAAACCATTCCATACATTAAACTGCCTACTGCACTTGAGTATGGGATATTGGCCATCTCCTTCCTATTCTCATCATCCTTTGGGGACTGCTTTGAAGACAATTTGAAATGAGATGCAAAAGGCACTTTAACAGCCTTTGCAGTTGACATTCCAAATCTTGATAATAGTTTTGCTAAGTATGTTCTTTGACATAGATAAATTTTTTCATGTTGCTTATCCCTAGAAATCTCCATCCCTAGGATTTTCTTTGCTTCACCTAATTCCTTCATCTCAAATTCAGCTTTCAGCCTTTGCTTAAGAAGCTGGATTTCTTTAGTGGATTGACTTGCAATAAGCATGTCATCCACATATAGCAATAGGTAGATAGAAATACTAGGTGAGACATGTTTAAAATATATGCAACAATCATAGGAACTCCTTAGATAATCTTGATTTATCATAATTGAATCAAATTTTCGGTACCATTGTCTTGGGGACTGTTTAAGTCCATATAATGACTTTCTAAGGAGGCACACTTTCTCCACCTCTCCCTTAGCTTCAAACCCCTTAGGTTAGTCCATGAAAATTCTTTCTTCAAGGTCTCCATGAAGGAAGGTAGTTGTAACATCCAACTGCTCTAAATGAAGGTTCAATTTAGCTGTGATTGCCAGCAAAATTCTTATAGAAGAGTGCCTTACTACAGGGGAAAAAACTTCATAAAAATCTATTCCTGGGACTTGGGTAAAACCTCTAGCAACTAGCCTAGCTTTGAACCTTGGCTTAGGATTATCTCCAGCCCCTTCCTTGATTTTAACAGCCATTTGCAGCCAACTACTCGCTGCCCTTTAGGCCTCTCCACCAGCTTCCAAGTCTGGTTTTTCTTAAGGGAATTTATCTCGGACTGCATAGCTTCTATCCACTTATCAGCATCCTTAGAAGACATTGCTTGCTCATATGACAAAGGTTCTTCACTTGCTATTTCGGATGCACTAATTAGGGCATAGGCTACTAAATTTGAGTAGCCATATCTTTGAGGTGGCCTACGGGCTCTAGGCTGTCGGTCCCTAGCCACACTATATCTATCCCTATTAGGTTGATCTTCTATGCTAGAGTCTACCTCACTGTCATCTTCATCTCCCTCAAATTGAGATGATTCATGGTTATGGTTATCTTCAGGATCTGGATTATGGCTAGGACTTGAAGAATCAAACTCAGCTTCAGAGAAATTTTGAGGCAAACCTGGAGAGTTTTTTGAGAGCTCTACTGGAACTAAAACTCTATTTTGACTCTTATCTAGATGAGTTTTATCTTCATATTCATTCATAACAGAATCCTCATCGAATGTTACATCCCTAGTTATTATAATCCTTTGACCTTCAGATTCCAAATTCCATAGTTTATAACCTTTGACTCTAGATGGATATCCTATAAACAAGCATTTCTTGGCCCTAGGCTGAAGTTTTCCTTGCTTCATAAGGGCATAGGCAAGGCATCCAAACACTCTAAGATGGTCAAGGTTTGGCTCATGACCTGTCCACCTTTCATATGGGGTTAAGAAATTTATAGCTATAGATGGGGATCTATTTATAACATGAGCTGCTGTTGATACAGCTTCCCCTCAAAATTCTTTAGACAATTTTGCATAGTTTAACATGCATCTAACCCTCTCTAAGAGGGTTCTATTCATCCTTTTTGCAACACCATTTTGCCTAGGATTATCGGGTGCAGTTAGGTGTCTAATAATCCTCCTTCCTTACACATTTGATTGAAATCCTTGTTACAAAATTCTAACCCGTTATCTGTTCTTATAACTTTGATTTTCTTTCCTTTTTGGTTTTCCACCATAGCCTTCCATGCCCTAAATGTTTCAAATGTGTTATCTTTTGACTTTAGGACATATACCCATAGCATCCTAGAAAAATCATCTATTATTGATTGGAAAAATCTTGAGCCACCATGGGATTCAATTTGAGCTGGACCCCATAAATCTGAGTGGATATAGTCAAGGGGTTCTTTTGATGAATGTATAGCATTTTTACTAAATTTTACTCTTGTTGCTTTACCATATATACAAGACTCACACTTGCCTATACCTATGGTCTGACCTAAATCCATTATACCTTGTTTTGAAAGCTCTTTAAGGCCCTGGTCATTGATATGAGCCATCCGTAAATGCCATAGAGTTTCCTTAGATTTGGCTTTAGGACTTATGGCTGCAGTTTCCCCACGTAATGTGGTAGCCTGCAAAAAATAAATTCCATTTCTTAGCTCTGCCTTCATACATACCAAGGACCCTTTAGTTATTTTAACTACTCCTTCTTCACCTTTAAACTTTAAGCCATTTCTATCCAGCTCCCCAAGAGAAACCAAGTTTCTCTTTAATTCTGGAATATATCTAACGTCTGTGAGGGTTTTAAGAGAGCCATCATGCAGCTTTAGCCTAAGGTCTCGTATA
This sequence comes from Diospyros lotus, assembly GCF_014633365.1. Taxonomy (NCBI): domain Eukaryota; kingdom Viridiplantae; phylum Streptophyta; class Magnoliopsida; order Ericales; family Ebenaceae; genus Diospyros; species Diospyros lotus. Next base: position 10,348,088 of record NC_068348.1, read on the forward strand.
CCTTTCACCTCACATTCATGGTCATTACCTAGTAAGACCTTACCTCTATTAAAGTTCTTAAAGTTTTGCAGCCAGTGACGTTTAGGAGTCATGTGAAAAGAGCAACCAGAATCTAAAACCCATTCTTGGCTTTTAGCGCTTTCACTTACAACTAAAGCTTCAGAACTATCATAGCCATTATCACAAAAGTTTGCCCCTCCTCCTGAACTCTCCTTCTCGGCTATATCCTTTTTCCTCTTGGGACACAGCCTCTTAATATGGCCTTCTTGCTGATAGTAGTAACACTTGATTGGTCCTTTCCCATACCTAGATTTAGACCTTGACTTTCCCTTATTTTTCTGATCCTTTTTAGAGCTTCTTGATCTTACTATTAAGGCCTCACTAGAGTTAGGTTTACTGTCCATCCTGATCCTTAATTCTTTAGAGTTTAGAGCCCCTATAACATCTTCTAAAGAAAGTTTGTCTCTACCAAGAAAGTTTGTCTCTATCGTGTTGGAGAATATCCACAAAGTTTTCATAGGACTTTGGTAATGAATATAGAAGAACTAGGGCCTTGTCTTCGTCATCATATTTCACATCTATGTTTTCTAAATCTAAACATAGTTTGTTAAAGTCATCTAAATGCTCCTGCAATTTTTGATTGTCATGCATTTTAAGATTAAAAAACCTGGCTTTTAGGAATAACCGACTGGATAGAGTCTTCTTGAGGTAGAGATCTTCTAGCCTTTTCCAGATTTCCGCCGTCGACTTTAACTTCGATATCTCCCTTAAAACTTTGTCTCCAAGACTCAGAATCAGAAGGCTGTATGCCTTTTTCTTGATCTCCGCCTGAGCCTCCTTCTGCGTGGTAGTTAGGACTGGTGTCGCGCTTTCAGTTGATGTCTCGATTACCTCTGATTCTAGCGCCCCTTCTAAGCCTTGACTGCAGAGGAAAGCTTCCATCTTGATCCTCCATAGGCTGAAGTCGTTGGTCCCATCGAATTTGTTGATGTCATATCTTGCTGCAGTTGGTGCCATCGCGTTTTGAGTCTCTGATTCTACCTCCTGAGGTTTCTTGAAGAATCTTGAATGCCACTGAGATTTAAGGCTCTGATACCATGTTGTTGGAATAATCCCCCAGCGTTGTATCACTCAATCACACTCAAATTCACAATCGAAACACTCCTTGAATCACTCACTCGAAGACACACGCAAGATTTGCAATAAACCAGAAAATAGATCACAAACCAAACAATTAAGAACACCAAGAATTTTATCCTGGTTCGGTCTTTTGCAAGACCTACATCCAAACTGCCCTAGGCTCTTTATCTTCACTATCTTGAATGAACCTTGAAAGGATTACATGCACTAAATAATCTCTCCAGCATACACAGAACTGCTGAGAGTTTTCCTACCCAAAATACAAAGATATACCCTCTAAGTACTCAAGTAGAAACTAGTGCATACTCCTCTCTTCCTCTCTTCCAAGACAGAATAATGCACACCTAAAAAGCTAACACCCGACCTCTATTTATACAGCATAGAGGCGGAAACAGAAAGTTATCAAAACTATCGGAAGTTACAACCAACTAACCGATTTAACAAATTTGCTAACTAACCATTCTAGAAACAAACCTTCTAGAATAGATCAAGTGACATACAAATGCAATCAGCAAAAGAAAACAACTCTCTCGAGACATACAAGCTAATCTAATACAAGTGATTTCAACACGTCGTTTAAGGTCTTCTATAACATCTCGCTCCTTTCTTTTCCGTTCCCTGTCTTCATTTTTTGCCATAGTCCTTATTACTTTCATATGGTGTATATATTTATTTGCCTTGACGAACAAATCTGCCAAGGACTTTGGCAGGTTTAGGGATAGGGATTCTTGCAAGGAGGTTAATTGTGTCCCTTGGAACATAGCAGACATCACCATTTCAACCAGTAAATCATCAATCTCAAGGGTGGCATTCTAGAACCTATCCACATATTGTTGTAGGGTCTCTTTGGCTCCCTGTTGAAGACTGAGGAGATATGTTGCGTTTTCTTCCTTTGACTGTTAATAATGAATGCTTTAATAAATTTTGCCCTTAGTTGCCCAAAAGAGGAGATGGATGCTTTGGATAAACTATTAAACCAAACCTGAGCATGTCCAACTAGGGTTAAGGGAAAGGCCAAACACATTATCTCATCATCCCAACGATGGAGCATCATCAAAGATTCATAGTTTTGCACATGATTATAAGGGTTGTCCTTGCTCAAGGAAGGGGTCATTTGGGGCATCTTGAACTTCTTCGGCAAGGGTTTTTCCATTACATCTGCCACAAATGGCAATTTTCCCCAAGATTGCTCCTATGAGATCGGTAATAACTTCTTTTATTGAAGCACCTGCTCAATCATCTTCTTCATGTTAGTTGCCTCTTGAGCACTAAAGGTCGAAGGGTTATTATCAGCCTCATTGTTTCATTTTGTTATTGGTTTAGAAGAGTTTCGACCTTTCTCGGGGGGGGGGGGGGGGGGTGCTGGCCACAGTTTCTAAATAGTTCCCCTTTTGAGGGCTTCGCCTACTTGCCCTTCTATGATCAGCCCCTCCTTGATTTCCTCGATGAGGAAAAGCTTGGGTATGAGCCCCTCGCGTAAGAGACCTTGATTGATTGTTTTAAGGAGGGGTGGATTGAGAATGAGTCTCGGGAGTAGCCTCTCGATAAGAGTTGTTTCTTGGTATCTCCTGACGAGCCCCATTGGAGGGAGCTGTTTTTGGTATGAACTTCCTCAAGGTGGTTGGCATCAAGCCACAAGGAACTAAACTTTGCAACATCCCAGCTATTTCACAAAGGGCTTGCATCCCCTCGACATGTTGTTGCTATAGTGCTTCACACTCAGCCTGGGGAACCATAGGCAGAGCTTGTACACTTGAGCCAATATGACCGAGAAAATAGGGTCCCAGAAGGGCATGTGAGGTGTTATAGGGCAAAGCTTGAAACTAAATCTCCAATGGGTGTGGATACCTTGGGAAGGGTGACTGTTGATGAGTGAGGGATGGAGGACCCTCACGGGGGGACTAATGGGTGAGGGGTAGCTAGCCCTCATGGGAGGACTGATGGGTGAGGAGGTGTAGTTGGCCCTCACGGGAGGAGTGGTGGGTGAGGGATGACTGACCCTCACGTGAGGACTGATGGCTGAGGGGTGGTTAACCCTCACCCCTTATGAGAGAGGGTCTGTTGGTTGCTTCGAGTTTGTGCTGTGACGAGTGAGTTGCTTCTTGGCCTTTTGTTGGTTTCCCACATACGACATCAATTGTTGTTATTCAACTACAACAATGAATTTAGATATGGAAACTGCCTTAGGATGACCCATGTGTAACTTATCCGAACGATGGGTGACTATCTGAAGCGATGGATGATTCTCTCGAGGTGGAGCGACAACAATGGATGACTTTCTCGGGGGGAGTGACAGCGATGGATGAGTCTCCTGGGGGTGCAGTGATAGCGATGAATGACTCCTCTAAGCGATGGATGACTTGCTTGGAAAGAAAATTGGTTAGGGGCACGGGTGAGAATTCCCGTGTAGACCTTCTGATACTTAAATCAACCTCTCAAAAAAGTAGAATGCTCGAATGCAAGAAGTAAATGTGAGTGTGAGAGATTGCATATCAAATAAGGGGAAGGACCCCCCCTATTTATAGTGATGGAAGAGGCTACCAGGTGTCGGGTGACCCGATTTTCTCGACGAGTAACTCGAAGGTAGTTTTGGCTGGGTCTCACAGGGGTGATGGCGCACAGATCATGGGCGAGCAAGTGCAGGAGTGGGCACACGAGCATGGGCACGGGCGCGCCCATGGCACCCTTGAGTGAGGGTCACTTGGGCGTGCGGCCGTGGCCATGCATGGCCACGCATGGCCTTGCGTGGGTGGCCCTTCGCCTGGGTGGTAGTTGCGCGTGGCCCCTAGCCTGGCTGTGCCACCCCTGAGGGGCCATCACTCGGGGGTGCAACCACCACTAGGTGACCCCCATCGAGGATCCGAGGTGATTGCTCAGGCAGCCACGTGGCACAACCTCCTTCCTTCGATCCACTTGTTTTTGCTAATCTACGTTGTCCATTTATTTTGCAAGGCACATCAAGTTCAAACGAGACATAAGGTCATATATTGAGATGGTGATGTAGAAATATTAAATCATAAAAAGGAAAAATTTGAGTTTGTTGGTGGTGACTATGTCAAACTTGAGGATGAGATTTTTTTTTTTTGGTCCCACAAGGGGATAACGATGAGGATATTAAATTATTACATTTTTCTTGAATTTTGGTTTTGTTTAAATTCTAGAATTTAAATTTAATAGCCTTTATGTATTTTTAGTAATATTTCTTTAGATTTTAGCTCTTAGTTTTAGTAAGATTTGTTTTAACTTTTTCAGTAAGATTGTTTAGAAATTGGATACATCTTTTTTATTTTAGGTTTAACTTATAAACAGGCATTAACAACGTAATCCAAAAACGTGATTGATTTGGAAGATGAAGAGCTGTGTGAGACAAGCATCCTCATACTTAAAGGGGAGCATCCAGATTTAGTGCTTTTCTCTTGGCATTCCGGATATCAACAAGAAGGATCAAGATATAGGATGCATTGACATGGGCGCATACTATAATGTGAGAGACACGGACATGTGGACATGTCAATTTCCAAAAGATGTTCGAGTTGGACATGATGTGTTGTATTGCCTGAGTGAAGTAAAATGAGTTAGGGGCTGCTGCAGCACACATATGTACTGTTAAATCTGCAATGATTATTGCTTTTTTATGGATGGATGTGAGTAAAGAAGTTAGCCCAAGATCATAGATTAAAAATTGTGTGTTCAGCACTTGTCAATGATGCATGTGTTCCTGTCCCTGCCTCTGGCCAAAGTTGCCTGGATTTCATTGTCCATCTGATCTGCTTCTCATTAGTGCAATCTGTCATTCCTCCCTCTTGGCTAGTTTTCGTTGTCTTTCATCCTTTGACAAGCTTCTGGTCCTCTCTACCTCATCCGAAATATGAATTTCTTGCAGAGCTTTAGGTTTTTGAATGCCCAGAAGTTCAACTACATCTTTACTATTTTGAAATCTTTCTTCAAGAACTTTGTTTTTCCATCAGAATCAAGCTTGTACCCTTGGGCCGCCAAGTTCTTACTCTCCCCACCTAGTAATATCGGTAAATGGACTGACACTGGGCATCAATATTGAAATTTGAATCTGAGGTGAAAAATCCCCCCATGCTTGGCACAAGAAATCCAAGTGCGCCTCCTAACCATGTCCGGCCATGCATCCTGTATCTGAACAACTCATACCGCTATTCCAATGAGCATTCTCAAATATAATGCACCTACAATCACTTTGGTTGCAGCCAGAATGACTCCTGTATTGTTCATAAAATAAATTCTGACCCACCAGATATGAATTTCTGGCTGTTACCTTGACAAAATTGCCACTCATCTCTAAAAATTTCAAGACTCCAAAGGTGAATTGACAAATAGCCCCACACATACTGGACAACACATATGAAATGATAAATAGCCACACTCTCACCTTGCCTTATTTTCAGTTCTCTCCAATCTAAGATAACCATGGCAATCTAAGTGCACCTTGTCCTCTACTAATGCTCCAATCTTAGCTCTCATTCAGGATGCCTTCATTTCAGATGGAGTGAATGCCCCTGCCTATTACTTTCCCACCTGAAACTCATAAACATCTGGATAGCAACCTTAGTTTTCTACCTATGTAATCACATTGTTTGAAACTGTAATGGCAACCTTAGTTTTTGTACATTCCTTTAAAAGTATAATATAGCAATAACAAGCATGTAAGTACGTATTAATAACTTGTATGTACTATAAGCAGTTATGTCATGATTATATTATCTTAGTTATCTGTATTCATTTTCTTCTTGCTACAGGAACTAATCTGGCTGCAAAGTTTTTGATGGCAAATGGAATTACACTTTTCAAACTCCGTGAGGAAACAATCAAGTTACTTGGAAAGGCTGACCTGTTCTTTTTCAGTCCGGAGCATCCCCCTTTGACTGAGTCAGCTCAAAGGGCCCTTGATTGGGCTGTTGATGAAAAGCTAAAATCTGGTAATTCCTATTCAAGTTTGGGGTCTGTGTTCCATTGATTCTTAATTTCTCATTAAGACACCTACTTGCTGTGTCTAGGAATTCATAAATGGTTGAAATTTATTTTGATGGCTTTTTGAACTAGGAATGATGTTACACTTTCCATTAAATTAAAGCAAAGTCTTTTGACAAATGGCTAATCCAACCTAAAAGGAGCAGAATTTATGATATGTTGCATGCTTATTATTTGCATAATTGTGTTAGGATAACTTCTGTGTCTTATTGTCTGATTTTTCTGATTTGATAGCTAGTTGTAATGCTCTGAATCGGAGTTCACCTTGAAAATTACAAAAAGAGAATTTATATTGTAGGACAACTCCTACATATTTAGAAATATAAGAGTCTACCACACTTGTGAGTCACTGTAGATTAAGCACGTTAGAACAAAAATAGTGGGATGTGTAGCCTTGTCATCATGGTACTGAATCCTTGACATGAAAGCTTTTTGCATTCTTCTACCAGAAAATGCTGATATAATCCCCACAAGCACAAGTTCTTCATGATTCAGAAAGGGGAGTTTTCAGTGCATGGGCTTCCTGCTCTACGAGGGTCAGGAGAAGGTTGCTTTTGTGCGCAGTCTTACCTTTGCTTTGCCATTATGCTTTTTCCTTACTCAGGCCCATGACATTATTACAAAGAAACAACCTTATTGATGCTATTAGGGCTTACCTTCTCCATGATTCAAAAAGTTATTATTTAAATACTTGTAAGTCATCTGTGTGCTACTTTTTCATTTTTTTTTTGGTTTTCCATCTTTCTATTTTGATATACAGAATAAAGCAATAAATAGAGAGGAAGGCATAGGTGAACCCCTGATGAGCATGCATGGTGGCAATGTGTACCACTAAGCTAATCCTTGTCCTTGATCTCCACAACTATCAGTAACTGGATTCCTAATCTAGGTTTTCTGATTACTTTTTAGAACAACTTCAGTATCGTCTAAAACTTATGTTTGGCATTTAATTGTCATTTCATCTTTTGTTTCAGAAGAAAAATGGCCTTGCCTCAATGGTGCATATAAATTATCTTGTTGAGTTCACATTTGGGGTTAAGAATATACAAATTCAAGCACAAATTCTAAAGAAAAACGTTGCCACTGGTATTAGATTTTATTGATGCAATTTATCCAGCATTTAGCTTGTTTATGAAAACTTCGAAGAAAAGTACTTTTTAGTAACTTGTGATGACATTTTGACGGATATGGATTTTATTGTTTAAATTTAAAATGTCAAAGGCAGTGCAACTTTTGGCTTTGTTTATGAAAACTTTGAAGTTGGTACTGTTATGAATTAAAGAAATTTGCCTTTAACCAGCGTGCATTGCTGTAAGCCTGTTTTTCCACAATAGTTTCTTCTTCTCTTGTCCCAATTGTATTGTCCTTAATAACAACCATTCTCAAGGATGGAACTCTTATGATACTTCTGAATATAGGTGAAAGCGGAGAGATTACAACTACTCATCTGCTTCTTGGTATATGGTCCGAGAAGGAATCAGCTGGTCACAAGATATTGGCTTCCCTTCGCTTCAGAGCAGAGAAAGCTAAAGAGCTTGAGACTTTAATTTCTGATCCTGGTTTCGTTGATGACTAATAGCTTGCTTGCATTCAAAGTTGTCGCTGATGTAATTCTTTTAGGCCAAGGCGAGTCAAAAGTGCTGTCCTGGGCTTTCCATTAATGTCTTGTTAGATTTGTTTACTGGAAATTCTTTTCAAGTAAATCTGTGATCAAACACCGTATTCTCCTGTCCAACAAATGCATCTGTCTATTGAAATATCATTCCTCCTTGTTGCATTGCTTTGCGTAGTTAAACCATATACAAATTTGTTGGCATCAGCTTTCCTTAATTCTTGGGTTATTGTCATGCTCGGGAACTCTCTTGTGTTGCCAGGTCCGTGCCGTTTCCGTCATTGTTGGCAGTCTGTTCTATGCTACCCGCAAGTGTCTGTGCCTTGCGGGCTTCTTCAACCCAATCAATCATCCGTACAAACACCAACAGCAGAACTAAGCAAGCAGTGATGCCAACCAAGAACCCCACAAGAAGCCCGCTTAGCCCCAGGGTGAGCCTGAAAGCTAAAACCACACCCAGGGGCAGGGCCAGCAAGTAGAATCCGCCAAGATTGGCATACATGGCCAGCCATGGCCGGGCCGTTCCGCGGATTATCCCACCACAAACTGTTACTGGGAAGTTTACCACTTCCACCAGGGCCATTAGCAGCATTATCTTCTTAACACCTCTTATAACCTCCTTATTGCGGCTGAACAAGGGTCCCCAGATTCCTCTGGCTGAAACCATAGCCAAGCAACTGATGCAGCCAGAAACTATGCTCGTGGCCAAAGACGTGAACGCTGACCGGTAAGCAGCCCCTGCTAGGTTTGCCCCGAGCTCATTTGAGACCCTAATGGATGCGCTGGTGGCTAGCGAAAGCATAACAGAGTAGAGCAGGTAGTCGAAGTTCAGCACGATGGCCAGTACTCCCACTGCCTGCTTAGCATTGGGGAGCAGCCCAGCTAGCAAAACCAAAATCTCGATGCACCACCACTCGAGGCAGGTGGTCAGGCAGCAGGGCGCTGCCAGCTTGAGCAGCCTGGTCCAGTCACTGACTCCTTGCTCCCACCACCCACCTTCCTTCCATCTTCCTCCCTTTGTCTTCTCTGTGACCAACACATAAAACCCTAGTTGAACCACCACTATCATGTCAGTTACCCAAACTGCCATGGAAACACCTTCAAAACCCTTGGCCTTGGAAAGTAATATATTGATGGGAACATGGAAAGCCACAGCCAGAACTGAGCTTAACATGATAGGAACAGTAATGGTTTGTGAACTCAAGTATGCTTTAAGAGGACACAGAAGTGAAGTGATCACCAAATCAGGGAGGAGGGAAAGGATATATCTCCTTGCAACCGATGAAATCTGCTGTTGTTGGCCTAAATGGACAAGGATCTTGTCAACATTGAGCCACAAGAGAGAAATAGGCAGTGTAGCCAGGAGCAACAGAATAGTGGCCATGAGTAGGGTCTTGTGCAGGAGCTTGAAATTTTTAGCCCCATAGGCCTGGCCACATATGGGTTCCATGGCGCCACAGAGCCCACTCAAGACTGAAAACCCAGTGACATTCGCGAAGGTGAACCCGAGCATGCCACCGGCCAGTTGCATCTCCCCGAGCCGCCCCAGAAACGCAGTACTGATGGCTATCTTGGCAAACCATGTCATGTTCATGGCCACCAAAGGAACTGCAATTCCTCGCTGGATTTTCAGCTCTGAAACAAGTGTTTGAACTTCAGTTGATGCTGTTAGAGACATATTTGTTGTAAGGTGCAATCTGTATTAGTTGGTGGTGGGGATTCTTATGAAATGGAAAGAGGAGATTATTAATGGAAGTTTTTCGGTTGCATGGGTTTCTGGAGGAGAAGGAAGAAGAGTGCCTTCGGGGAATGACCAATTAGGACCGAGAGCGTGGGGTGGTGTGGATATAGAGACACACGCACACGCACACACGCGTATATATATATATATATGTAGCTAGTGCGTGATGTGAATACAAAGGCCCAATCTTAATTGGTAAATCAATTAAAAAGCTGGGTAAAGTGGAAAACCTACTAACTTCCCAAATAATATTAAGTATAAGATAGAACTACTCACAATAAAGACTAGTGCACCTTCCTATGTATACATCGTTTCCTTTAACCCATAAAACATAGATTGGATTATTCTATATGCCCACGCGCGCATACATGTAATGAAGTATATCACGAATTTGACTGAATTGCACTTAGATGATATCTTGTGCAGTTTGAGCGATTAGCACCGAAACATTTTATAATTTAAAAATATCTTTAAAAGTTTGTGGTTTATTTTTTTAATTCAAATGTTCCTTCTATTAATTTAAAACAAAATCTCTCTCGATTAGGTATTTGAGCAGAAGAACTTAAGTCACAAAGATCTCTAAAGTCACCATAAGAATTTAAAAATATTTCTGCATAAGGTGTTTTGAGGAAAAACAGTAAGAATTAAGGAAACATTAAGACATTTTTAAACTAAAAAGTCCTGTTTACAAATGACCCAAATCATAAGTATGTTTTAGACAATTTATCCAAATTATTTCTTTTAAAGTAAAGAGGCATTCTCACTTATTTTTACGTGATAGAGAAAGAAATGTTTTTATATATAATAGAATCTTAATCGAACTTCTTATAACCTGTATTTTTAATTTTTTTTAACAACAAACAATTTTATTCTTATAATAAAAATTGATTCCACGGCTTCGAGAAAAGGATTATTTTTATGACTGAAAAATAAACTATAATTATGGCATTATTAAAATAGCTAAGAAAAATGGCATATACATGCATATGGCCTATGGAGGCAATCTAACTCTTATAGGTGGTAAATAATATTGGCCCTGCATTATTTATGATCCCTTTAAGGCGTCCATATAGTTTCCAATGTTCTCAGCTACTCTAAAAGCACACGTCCCTAGATCAACCTTTTTAGGGTTGAGGGGGACTCACTTTTTATATGCAATGATACCCTTATTTTGTTTAACCAAATGTTGTGATCTTGTTTAACTTGGGTCTAACTTGGCAAAGAAAAAAAAAAAAAAATTGTTTCTATACTGTATTAAAAAAGTCATTAAAAATAATTATAACTAATTTGTTATTTGTAGAAAAATAATTAGAGTGATATAATTATTAGAGATAAAAATTAATAAATACGTCTCTAGATATTTAATATATGTTTTATTAATAATAACTAATATTAAATGTGTACTTAGAGACGCAAATAAAAAAAAAAAAATATAACAAGTAGCGAGATACTTGATGCCAAATTTATTGTGACTTAGATTAAATTTTGGCACTATTTATGCCACTTTTATAGTATAATTAATCACATAAATAGTATTAGACAATATAATCAGTCTAGGAGCCTTTGGGGTAGGCCTTTATCATGCCCACCCCAGATAAATGAAGATTCGCCTTCATCTCTACCAATGGACCCTTACGACCACACCCAGTCTTTTGGTGCACCTTCTCAATGGTATTGCTTTTGGTTGGTCTTTTCCATCAAGGTCTCTCTTGTGTTGTCATATTTCCTTTCTTATTGGGCTCTTGGTGAGGCATGTTAGCTAGTTTATCATCATCATGTCAAGTAGGCTGCAACCCTTCCGGAGTCATTCCTTTACCCAAGTTAGGTTATTATTTAAGCTAAATTTATTAACCCCTTTGTTTTACTATTGGGTTTCCATCTTCCTATCTCTCAAATCTATGCAATATCTAGAGCTGAGTCTCGGGTTGTTTGCTAGCTAGAGGCCTTGTTCTTTGTGTTAGGTTTGCTTTGCTTTCCTTCTTACCCGTCTTGATTTCGGTGATAGCATGAAAAAAAAAAAAAGAAAAAGAAAAATCAATATGATCAATACATGAATATCACTAGAAATATAATAACTGAATGTTCAAACAATATTTTCGTAATTAATTTGCGAAAATATTAGCACAGCTTTGCCACTAATTAATTAAAATAGAACATAAGCATATCAAATCAGTTAATTAATTTTTCAAATATATGTAACAGTCCACAAAGTTATAAATGCAATCTTGCCCCAAAAGAGTTTAAACCTGAAAATCTCCATATATATGCCTTCTACCCCTAACTTGTGCTTGTAATATCTGTCTCTAACAATGTTGTGTTTTTATAGGATTTAATAGTTAATTATTTTCTTATTCTCTTTCCACAAATTGTACGTAGGATATCATTTTCTTTAGAGAAATTAAAGGAAAAGGAGGTCTGATGATTGAATCCACCATCACTTCATTATTATTAAAAAAAATTCATTTTCTTATGAACATGGATACTTTTTCATTCCACTTGTTCCCCATTAATAAAGCATGCACGTCTGGATCGATCGCTACATACTTGTGGCTGTTGTCTATTTTACGAAGACTCTTCCATGATTGATCAAATGAGAGAGAGAGAGAGAGAGAGAGGTTGCCTCGGTGCACATCTACATGGAACGATATGGCGATGGAGAATCCATTCAATTGGTAATTCTGCCGGTTGAATAACGTATGCTGTTTACATCATAGCTATGATACGAATAAGGAGATATGGTACGTAAGAGAACTTAGAGACATATATATAATATAATAACAAACAAGAGCTAAGATGGAATACAATTGATGCATGCAACCTTAATAGCAATTAAGCTAAGAATATACTGAGAATAAATTAAGGGGAATATTTAAGATCAAGAAAGGAGATTTCTTATACCTTAATTAATTGATTTGCTTAGATAATACTGAGCCGGAGAAGTCTAAAAGTGAAATAGTAATCAAGTTGATTAATTAGCTAATTATAAAGCAACGTGTGTGTGTGTGTGTGTGTGTATATAACTTGGACACACCGGAGCTGAAATTCTTCTTTATTCCATCAAAAGCAAAGGCACTAACTTTGTTTTACTCATTCAGTCATTCTCATCATATGTATACTTCCAATCAAAGATGGGCATTCACCTTTGTGCAAGATGTCTCATACCACCCAGTACGTACTGATCCGTCGTGATAATGGAGAGGCGCCTCTCAACCAGAACATCATCAATAATTATACTTCACCTTTTTACCCATTCTACAATCATTCATTTCAACAATATCATTAGCTCACTGTAAGTGTTATTGTTATCTTCAAATCTAAATTTACTGCGGTATGACATGCAAGGCACTAAATGTTATAGCTAGGTTGCATGCCTTACCAATAGCATCAATTTCCACATACTTGGCAACAAGAAAGTAGGAGACGCAAAGTAAGTCCAAAATAGACGTAACACCAAAATTAAAGTGAAGTGCTTTAAGGAGGATAAGCTTGTAGATAATTTCATTTGCAGTTCATTTGTCGTCACATAGCATAAATAGAGATAAAAGGATAAACTATATTTAGGTTCTTTGTAATTTAGGTATAGCCATCAATAGATCACCTGACCCAATGATTTAACCTGACACAAAATTAGCGGCTTGGGGTCACCCTTAATAGATTTGGCTTATTATTGGGTCAACCTGAAAAACTTGGAACGGAGTCGATAAGAAAGTAGGTCTAAACGAGTCTATATGAAACCCAAAATTGAAATTAACTCGTCATAACCCATTAATAAAAAATATATAAAATATATTCATATATTTTTGTTATTAATATTTTGATTATTTTTTAAGTTGTATCATAGACGATAAACATACTATTCTTGTTGTGGTACAGCCTCCAAGCACTACAAAAAATCAACGTTTTAGTGACGAAAAATTTCCTAGCTAAAACATCAAACATCGTTGCTAAAAAGGACATCGCTAAAATTTAGTGACGAAATTAACGACGGGGTTGTAGCGACTAATCAAATTCAACGACAAAAAACAATCTCATCGCTAAATTAAACGCATGTCCCAAAATTAAACGCGTGTGAGACCTCGCCCTCCCTTCATGCGCGTGCCACGTGGTCGCTCTAGAATATTAATCCCTACAATAATTTAAAGTGTTGCACGTTAGAATTGAACCGCCAACATCCCAACACTAAGAACCTTTATACGGGCAAGTGAACCAGTCGATTTGGAAGCGTCATTGATTATTAAAGTGTATAAATTATATTTATAAAATTTTCTTCCAAATTTTCTAGAATTATATTTACACTTCAAAATTTTTCAAATTTATTTAATGAATATTAATTTTAATATTAATGTTAGAAATGAATATTAATTTTAATTTTAATAGTTATTAATTTTATTTCATTACTAATTCAAATAGAAATTTATAAATTATTATATTAGGCAAAAAAAATTGTTCTTATTTTGATTTTAATTTGTAATGTCATATTTTATTAATTTTAATTTTACATTGAATTTTGAATTTATTTTTTTTCTCTTTTAGCTAAAGAGCACTACCTTAGCTAAATTTTTAATTTTGAATATATTTTTTTTCTTTTTTAGCGACGGGTGGACCCCGTTGCTAAATTTTGAATTTTGAATTTATTTTATTTTTTTTTAACAATGGGGGCACCCTATAGCTAAATTTTTAATTTTGAATTTATTTTATTTTTTTTTAACAATGGGGGCACCCTATAGCTAAATTTTTAATTTTGAATTTTTTTTATTTTTTAGCGACGAGTGGATCCTATGGCTAAATTTTGAATTTTAAATTTAATTTTTTTCTTTTTTAGCGATAGGGTGACCCTGTTGCTAAATTTTGTATTTTAAATTTATTTTTTTTCCTTTTTAGCAGCGGGTTCACCTCGTCGCTAAATTTTTAATTTATTTATTTTTTCTTTTTTAGAGACGAGTGCACCCCGTTGCTAAATTTTGTATTTTAATTTTTTTCCTTTTTTAGCAACGAGTTCACCCTATCGTTAAATTTTTAATTTATTTTTGTTTTCTTTTTTAGAGACGGGTGCATCCCCGTCGTTAAATTTTGTATTTTAAATTTATTTTTTTTCATTTTTAGCTACAGGTGCATCCTTGTTGCTAATTTTTTTCATTTTAAATTTATTTTTTTTCTTTTTTAGCTACGGGTGCACCCATGTCGCTAAAGTTTTTTATTTTTAATTTATTTTTTTTAGAGAAGGATTTTTTCGTAGCTAAATTTTTAAATTTATTAAAAATATTAAAAATTATTTAGTGATAGATTTTTCTGTCACTAAATTTAGTAACGGGTCTTTCCATCACTACTTTCATTATTAAATTAAAAAAATATTTAAAAAAATTAGCAACGAAAATCCGTCGCTAATTAGTGATGGATTTTGTTTCGTCGCTAATTTTGTTGCTAAATAGTGTATTTCTTATAGTGAAGGGAGAGTCCTCTCGAAACAACCAATAGATCTGTAGTCCCAAAGGCTCTTTAGGGTCGGAGCAAATTCCATTGAGAGGTCGTCATCTGTCCAGGACGAGCTTCCCGAACCTATAGTTCCAAAGGCTCAAGGTCTATGGTTCTTTTAGGGAAAAGAATTATTACCAACATATGTAGAAGCCTAATGGGTCACACGGAATAAGACATCATGATGAGGTAATTGAAGACTCAATAAGTTTTGTGAGTAAATCTAAGTGTAAGAGCCGGAATTTCCTAAAAATTAATGAAATTAATATAAATAATGATCACAATAATATGGAATTAAAGTCACTTATTGTCCTTGGCAAAGATGTAAACCCCAATTTGGATATGGATCCTTATTGGGCTTTAGGGTTTGGTGACTTTTTAGCCCAAATTATTAATTAATGTTATTTACCACTTACCTAGGGTTAATGGACTGGATTAAGGAATTTAATTTGAGTTATAAGTGACTAATTTAAAATGTTTAAATAAAGCCAAGTTGTTACGACCCGATTTCTAATAAGTCATGACCGACACTAATCCCTAGGCCCAGCGACCCCACCATGGATTAGTAAGCCTCTTCTCTAACTCGATTTGCTAAAAACATTAATATTACAAACAATGTATAGAGACATGGAATAAAATACTATATCAACGTTCCACAAAAATCTCAATATCTCATATATAACAGTTACACAAAAATATGAATATCCATTATCCTACTGTCATTAATACATATATAGTCCCATATCTCAGGCCTTTAGCACAATTATGTACCACAAAAATAAAATACAAAAGAATAGACTCAATAGTACGTGTACGTCTCCACAGAGCATCTTATATCAAATCAGGAATCAAAAGAAGTTTAACATCATACCAGAATATCTGTTGGACCAGTATCTAAAAGAAGAATCTCTTGAAAATATTTTTTTTAAAAAAATGTGAGTCTTATGGACTCGCGAGTATAAGGTATGTCATGCCCACTAGGAGAGTATGCATTAAAATGCTAGGATGAACATCATAGATACAATAACATAATAGTAATATGAATAATGAGAATATGTACCATAAGTTTAAATAATTTGAGGTTCAAAGGAAAACATAATGTAGGAAAAATAGCTGCCTAGAGACAATCCCCATAAGTTGTTCACCTAACCACCTAAGTCTCCTATACTTTTTATATGTGATGCATGCACCGAGTCTAAGGACACACTAGTAGAAACAGGCCTAGTGCCTGTACACATATGCACACAAGTACATATATTGGCACATACATTATCATCGCATTATACCATAATAGTCCACGTGATAGTAGTGCTGAAACATACTATCCGTGTCTCTCATGGCCTTGGCATGCCAAGCCTCACAGTACTATGATCTTTTTCTACTATGAGTCACCAAGGAATCTACTAGATAGTTCTATAATAATAATGCAAATGATACGCTAATTAATGCACAAGTCATAAGCATTTATCATTTCATGTGATGCCCAAAATGCACCATATCATTCAATATTTCACATACTCAAAGACAAGAAATCAGTTAGGGTATCTCTCTACTTATGTTTCTCCTAGTATGATAAATATTTTATGCAATTTAGAAATATTTAAAAGTGTTTTTCTATGATTCACATATAAAAATCATATACAAGCACCTCCCCGGTCGAACCTAGATACCACACAAATTCCATCAACATCAGACATTAACTCAAGGCCTTCAATTTCGCCATACACAACAAAACCACTCGACCACAACTCAACCAAACAACCCTAACCACGGGCATAAACCAACCAACAATTCACATTTTATTATCTCCCAACATCTCACATAAAGCATTAACTCGAAAAGAAATTTATTTAATTTACCTTACCTAATTTGAAGGAGAAATTCAAAAAGTGCCCATACCGACGTTGCCTCCTGAGTTACCACGTGTGCCCAAAACTCTGATTTTAAGCTTCTGGCATGCTCCTTGAGCCTCGAAATAATTTCTTGAACTTTCCCCCAATTTTTTGGAATTTTCTAGCAATTTTCTCCTATTTTTCCAAATTTCTATATTTCTTTATATTTTATTTATTTATTTATTTTATTTGTTTTCCCTTTATTTTCTTCTTCTCCTACCTTCTTCTCCTTCTCCTGCGCATGCCTCCTGCTAGCCTCCTTTGGCCGCCGCTACGACTGGCTCCACTTTCGACAACCGCCATCAGCTACTGCACTGTTGTCGGACATCGACGCCTTCGACGTAACCCATACCTCAAGCCATCACTGGCCTCTCCTGCGGGCATAGCATTTCCGTTTCCTGGCCACTGATGCACCTTACGCCGCGGCTCACCATTGCTGCTTTCAGCCACTGTTGTCGGTAAATCCAATGTAACGACTCAAATTAGTTATTCTTGTATCATGTTCGAAGGATTTTGTTGGTTAGCCTTGATGTTTAATATGTTCTTTGGTGATAATTTTCTAAGTGTTTAATAAGGGTTAAGTGTGTAAGTTAAGTGATTAAGCTAGATTTTTGGTGTTGTAGTTGAATGTGTGTGAAATTATAGCTTAGATATTCGAATGTAAACTAGGATATTCGAATGAGAGCTTAGGCATTTGAATGTGTGAGTCTTGGGTTTCATTTGGATGAGTTTTGTGAGTTTTAGTGAAGAGATTCGAATGCTATAGGGAGCCATTCGAATGGGGAGTGGAGCATTCGAATGATGAGCTAAACAATTCGAATGGCCTCTATTCTTGTGTGCGTATTCTCTTTGCAACCCAATTTCGACTAGGATTTAATCCGAATATCTCAAAACTCAAAACATGAAAGTTGTAGATCTTTCTTTTATCGTTCCACGACATCTTGAATCTCCTCAATCGGAGTTCGGATAAGAGATTTATGGCTAAAGTTCGAACAGGTGTCGAAGTTGTCCAGAATCCGATTTTGTAAATTAAACCCTCACATTCAAATAAGCTGCCTTCACATTCGAATGAGCCATGCGAAAATTGCAAAATTCATCCGAATGAGGGCACTGTTGCATTCGAATGAGCTTTCAATTCCTTCAGCAATTCAAGTTACTATTTAAAATTCATTCGAATGTCCCACTGCCTCATTTGAATGCCACTCTCATAACATGAAATCTTTCTCTAATTCATTCGAATATAAGCCATATCATCTGAATCTCTTTGCATGGGACCTTATATCTTTAAGAAAGGAATCTGAATGTCCTGGATACATTCGAATGACTCTCTCAACTTTTGAATTTTAACTCCTTGACATTCGAATGCCTCATAACACATTCAGATATCCCTCTCAGTGATACATATATATATATACATTCTAGATCAACGTTAACTTTGGAAAGTCATAGAAAATTCTAGAATTATGACATAAGAAGGAAATTTTAGAGAAATTATGAAAATAATTGGATGAATAAGTATCACTCTTGGAGAAAATATAAAAGAAGGAAATTTTGGGAAAAAAATATCAACGTATCACACCAGCAACCCAAAACTTCTCTTGAAAGTTTCTTCTTCTTTGCAAACCCTCATCCTCTTCTCCAACCTCACATCAAATACTACCATCCAAGAGGTCTCTAGATGCTATCGAGCGTCGCAGGAAGCTTAAGAAGGCAAGTTCCCTTTCTTCTTTTCTATTCTTTGAAATATTTCTCACTATAAACATGGTATTGGGTTCTAGGAACTTTAAATAGAACTTTAATATATGCACTTGGGGGTGATGAGAGGTGGACTATGAGAGTGGTTTAGGAACTTAAAGGTGTTGTTGAGATTGAATACAGGGGAAATAAACAAAAAGCTACTACATAAACAGGGGTGTGAGTTTATACAGATGGTTCTTGTGCGTTAATGGATTCCAACTTGGGGAATGTTTTGACAGCTACGTGGGGCTTGTTCTTCCCCACTTTTCTTAAGGAATGGTGAATTTGTTAAGATTTTGCATGGGAAGATTGTCCTTTCCCCTTGCCCTGACAACGTTTCAAATATTAACCAATTTACTCTGATTTACCCTTGAAGCCTTCTATATTCTCAGTGACTTACTGTCAATAATGGTCACAAAATGAAATGAGAATAATATTTAAATTCAAATATTACTCACAGTTATTGCGTGTATATTTGGAGCCTTGTCACTACATCTCACACCCAAGATATTTTCTCTTACTATTCATGTTTCTGTGAGTTTAGTGTGAAATTTCCCTACTTCTGGTGCTATTCAATAATTGTGATGTCCATGATTATGAGATGAGAATAAATGCATCTGAGAATGTTACTCCCTGTCATGACATGTTTTGATAAGTGTGGTAATTGTGCATCATGGGCATGGACTGGCGTGAAGATTATTACCATGTAACATGAGTGGACACGAGCATAACATATTTCCACTGTTTCATGTGCACTTGCATGTGGTCATCCTATGTGTTGCATATGCATTGGCAAGATCAGAGATGGCTATGTGAGCTGCAGTTGTGTACTGCCGGGATATATCCCCCAAAACCAGTAGGCACTAGCTTGACTGGGGTTACGCTCATGCAGTAACGATTGAGGGGCGCACCCAGAGGTGACTACTCTAGGCGAGATTATATATATGTATGGTTATAGCTGAGTATATGAGATAATACCTATGGCCCATAGATTATCACAGATTCTCTGGTTGCAGGTATCAGTTACAGGCCGGGATGTATTTTAATGCATTTTATATTGTTATGTGAGGTTGTTGGCCAGTTATGTGTTTACCGGCTTTCCTATGTTTTATGCATGACATTATTCTCATGGGTGGGTGTGTGGTTCATGTGTTGTAATCTATCCTCCACATCTAGATGCTTTTCAGATACCACTCACCTTACCCCTGTCATATTACCATCTGCTATGTTTTTCATTTCCTATTTCTTATACTTGCTGAGCTTTGTAGCTCACCTTGTACTCTTCACCATTCCAGGTAAAAGTAAAGATATAGCTGGTGAGGAGTCAAGCAGGAATGATGGGTAGTAAGATGTGTGCGCGGGTCTACTCTCAAATCAAAGGTCTTGGGGAAATGTGTGGCCAAAGATTGTATAGGTTTTAACTTGTAACATGCAACCTAACTTAGAACTGGGTTTGTAACCCCTAAATTTTTTTATTAATATTTTGGGTCTTGTGACATACACGTGGTGTATATATATATTATATGGTTGTTGGTGGTTATCGGATCTTCTCTGAATTTATGACGCTCTTCCTTCTGGGTTGCTCAGGGATTAGTGTAGCTCGGGAAATGGGGTGTTACATCCAACCTCCAGAGTTGCTACGGCCACCATAGCGAATGCTACTCGCCTTTACTGCGCTTTGCCAGGCTTCCATTGTTGCCAGCCATAGCCGCTGGCTGTCACTACTGATTGCTCTAGGTCACTGCCGATTGCTACCTCTGGCCAGCATCCAGCGATCCCAGCTATCTTTCTCTCTCTCGCGAACACTCTTGGCCACATTCCCTCTTTCTCTACTCGTAAACTCTCACTCCCGGCTTTCAAAATTTCAGAGAAGAAGCTAGGAAGCTTCCTCCCCAATTCACACCATATATATATATATAAATTACACACATGAATCTCCCAATTTCTCCATGATTCCACATAGAAATTCTTATTATTTGCTCTTAGGACCTCAAAGCCTTAAATTAATACCATAAAGCCACTCGAAATCTTTTTTCTTCAAAATTAATTGCCGACATTTACTCGGGAATATCGATTTCATCCCTGAACGTACCTGTGCAGGACCTTTATTCCACCCGAAAACACTTTAGGGTTGCCTTACTAGCAAAATCAGACCACCCTTAGGGTCCCATCAGCTTCCTGGAAGTCCCTTGGGACCATTCGGTACTAGCATCCATTCAGACTTATATAGAAATTTTTTCAAAAATTATTCTTGGTCGGACTATTTCCATCGTTATCAGTCTCATCTCGAGATGCTTACCAATATCATGCCTTCTTCCTTGGACATCCAAGTCCCAGGACATTCCCTGCCGTCGATTTGACATATTTTATTAATTAAACTCTCGAAACCGACTCTCAGGCTTCCTGGGCCACCCGAGATCCTTTCCAAATAACCAGAAATTATTATTTTCCATTACCATGTAATACGGGGTATTATAATATGTCAATTTCATTTTAATATCTTTGTTATTTATATTTATTGCATGTATGTTATTTTTTATTTTATGTTTATATAGTTATATATTTTATATATATTATTGTGTATTGTGTATATATTATTGATGATTTTTATGAGAAATCATTAAAAAATGTGTAAATTAGAAATAAAAAATTATTATGCCAATTAACATTTGTAAATGAAATATTAATTATACATAAAAAATTTAATAAATATATAATTTTTTTTTTTGTAAAAATAGTGTTTCAAGAAGTTATTTATTAAATATATTATAATAATTAAAATAAAAAAACTTAATATTTGTATTTTAATTAGTTCTTATTTGTATTTTAAAAGTAAAAATACAAATATAATGTTATAAATATTATTGGTTAGTTAGGCATTAATTAAATACAAGCTTTAAAATTAGAAATACAAATATAATGTTATAAAATTTAATTTTGTAAATGAAATATTAATTATATGTAAAAAAATTAATAAATATACAATTTTTTTTTTTGTAAAAATAGTGTTTTAAGCAGTTATTTATTAAATATATTATAACAATTTAAATAAAAAAACTTAATATTTTTATTTTAATTAGTTCTTATTTTTATTTTAAAATTAGAAAGACAAATATAATGTTATAAATAGTGTTTGTTAGTTAGGTATTTATTAAATACAAGCTTTAAAATTAGAAATACAAATATAATGTTATAAAATTTAATTTTGTAAATGAAATATTAATTATATATAAAAAATTTAATAAATATACAATTTTCTTTTGTAAAAATAGTGTTTTAAGTAGTTATTTATTAAATATATTATAACAATTTAAATAAAAAAGCTTAATATTTTTATTTTAATTAGTTCTTATTTTTATTTTAAAAATAAAAATATAAATATAATGTTACAAATATTGTTGGTTAGTTAAGTATTTATTAAATACAAGCTTTAAAATTAGAAATATATAATGTTATAAATTTCAATAATTAATGTTATAAAAATAATTACATGTAATGTTATAAAAATGTAATGTTTTAGAAATATTTAGGTTTAATTTTATAATTTAGAACATTAAAATTTTAAAGTAATGTTACAATAATTACATTTAATGTTATGAAAATAACTACATTGATATAATATTGTTATAAAAATTTAAAAAATTTAAATTAATGTTATAATAATTACATTTAATGTCATAATTATTTATTGTTATAGATTTAATGTTAGTGGCTAATGATCTAGATAGTAACGATGTAATTAATGATTATGGTCTATAATACTCAAAAGATCCAAATATATTAATGATCAAATTAATGACTTTGAAGGTTTTCAAGATACTTTTATTGGTCATATTATTATTAAATTTAAAATGAAAATTCCACCGCATCGAAAGTGGATTGATAATAGGCATAATCCAAGAAGGGGTGAGATTACTCGAGAATTTTATAATGGTGTCGATGAGTTTATTCAATTTGTGTCTACCCAAGAAAGTTTCATAAGATTAGAAGGAAAGTTAAGGTGTCAGTGTATGAAATGCGAGTGTTTGAGGTTTAAATCAGTCAATGAGGTCAAAAGGGATCTTTGTAAACATGGATTCATGAAGGATTATTATTATTGGACATATTATGGTGAGTAGTGCCCGTAGTACCTCCATCGATCGTTGAAAATGAATATTATAGAGAGGATAATTTTAGAGATCGATTCAGTCCATATGAACAAATGGTAACGGATGCGGCATGGCCATTGAGTGGGCCATATATAATGCAAGATATTGGAAGTGGAAGTGGGAGTGGTTATCAAACTTACACTATAGATGAAGCACCAAATGAAAATGCACAAGCATTTTATGACATGTTAATTGCTGCACAAGCCCTATTGTATCTGAATTGTGAAGTAGAAAGTGAACTTTCTGCTGTAGTTAAAATGCTGAGTATTAAGTCTGACTATAACATGCCTGAAGGTTGTTATAATGAAATCATGCAGTTTATGCATGAAACAATGTCAATTGGTAACGTGTGCGAACTGACCTTTATCATACCAATAAGTTGGTTTCCCAACTTGGGCTTGGTTGTAAGAAGATTGATTGTTGTCCAAATAGGTGTATATTGTATTATAAGGATGATGAATCTGAGATAAGTTGTAAGTTTTGCAGTCATCCTCATTTCAAACCTGTAGGAAGTGGGAAGGGTAAATTTAAACAAATTTCTTATAAGAAAATGTGGTATTTGCCTCTGATTCCAAGATTGTAGAGAATATATGCTTCCACAGTTATAGATGCAAGTATGAGATGGCATCATGAAAGTTGGAGGGAACCCGGCGTATTGTCCCACCCGTCTGACGGGATGCATGGAAACATTTTAATCAGAAATATCCTAATTTTGCCGTTGATCCTAGAAATGTGAGACTTGGTTTTTATGCAGATGGGTTCACTCCATATGGTCAATCGGGTTGCCCACATTCTTGTTGTCCTATCATTCTGACCCCATATAACTTGTCTGTAAGACCCAGGATTTTTATAGGAGTGATCTCTTTTAAAGAAGATAAGATGGATTCAGGATTTTAAGAAAGAACAGGTGGATTTCGGGCAAAATATAGTACGTTTTAGGAGATTTTGGGTAAAAGTGTAATTTCTCAAAAATAATTAGAGATCATTTCGGAGTCAAGAATGGTACCCAAATGTACAAAGAGCATTATAAGAATCCTTGGGAATGGAGGGATAGCATTTTGAGGGCCAAAATGAGATTTCCAAAAGTTACAAAGGGAAAAAGTGCAATTTATGGAAACTTTGAGGGACCAAACTGTAATAACCACAAAAGTAACAAAATATCAGCCCAAAATATCAGCCATGGGCCAATCATGAATGGCCAAGTGTTTCCCCTAGGTGTCACAATTTGATTGGTTGGAAGCTTTTATAAATTAAACGTTTGGGAGAAAGTTAAGGCATGCAAACTTTTTGTGGGTTTGAGAGGTTTATAAGAGAGAATAGAGGGAGGTGAGTCTATTCTTGAGAGAGAGGGAGAAAATTTGCAAGAAAAATGAAGGAAATCGGTGAAGAAACGAAGGAGTTACGGGCTTCGTCGGGAAAAAATGCGTCGTCGGAATCTGGGCCCGAACTACTAGAAAACAATGAGGTAAGTTTTGTTTAATTTTATAATCCTATAGAGGGAAGAGAGATGGTAGTGTAGGAACAAATGGGGGTCAAATCGGAGTTAAAACGAAGGAGAAAAGCCTTAAAAATCGAGCTGCTGCGTAACCGTCGCCGAAGAAGACATGGCACGTGTATTACACGCGCCGCTGTTGGCCGCGAGTGGGGGTGCATGGGGCCCCTTCTAGAGGCGCGTGAGGGTCCTTCTTGACCTGAAAATTTCCAATTTTATTCCTATATTTATTACCTATCATCCTATGTAAAAATATCTTAGATTGGTAACTCGAAATTTGTGAAACTGCAGCGAGACAGAACCGAAACCCCTGTGAACAATATCCCGACAAGGCCAGCAGCTAAGGTGAATGGTTTCTTGAATTTTTCTTGCTACATATTGATCATTTATTGAATCACTTGTGTTGGATGTGAACCTACTCACTTGATTTCTTTGTTTAGCATGTTTCTTTACTTATTTCTTCACTACATAGCATGAGGTGTTGTGGCAAGTTAGTGGCTATCATGGGTGGATTTTTGGGGTCACATACTTATCTTTGATGCGAGCATGGCATGCGCGAGGGTGATTACAACAACTTGGCATGGCTTCCACAAAAGGGGATTTCACTTTGCATATGTGCATAACACACATGTTTTACTTATTTCATGAAACCACTTCACTTGAATATTTATTATCTAACTTGGGTTGATGCCCCTGGAATGTTCCACGTTCTAGGTATGTTTGACATGTCAGGAACTAAGGAGGCAAGTGAGGCAAATGGACAAGAAACTATGGACGCTTAATGTTTTTTTTATCTTGTGGCCTAACGTGTAGTCTTGTTTGAGTTGTAAATAAAGCGTTGTATCAATTTGATGATTGTACTACTTAATGTTAAACTTAAACACCACCTAAAACAAAGGCTTGTGTTTATATTAGCCTAGGAAACCCTTTCATTTCTTTTGGCATGTTCGATCCATAGCTTCCGTTGTTTAGGGTTTCCTAACACCTCTTAGGCAGTTATGTGTATGCCTTCCTGTGATATTTGAGCTGAGGGGGTGTTACATTCCCTCCTGGAATGTGTTTGAAAAGAGAGTTTCTTTTTTTGACTACTATTATTCTAGGTCCATCAAATCCAAAACATAAGATAGATGTGTTTTTACAACCTCTAATTGATGAACTTAAATTATTGTGGTATGAAGGAGTTTTGACTTATGATATTTCAACAAAAACCAATTTTATGATGAAGGCTGCTCTATTGTGGCCTATCAATGATTTTCTTACATATGGAATGTTATCTTGTTGAATGCCATATGGTAAATTAGCATATCCAATTTGTATGGAAAAAACTAAGGCTGCGTTCTCTTTGTTTTTCAATTTTCAATTTTGAGTTTTGAATTCATTTTCAGTTTTCTATTTTGGTAGTTTGTTTTTAAAAAATTAAAAACGCGTTCTCTTTGTTATTTTGAAAAACTATTTCTCAAAACAGAAAATTATAAAACGTGTTCTCTTTAAAATTTTGAAAATATTTTTTTAATGATATTTTATTCAATAAATTTGATTATTCAGTAAATTAAAAATATTTAATATTTATAAATTATTAAAAAAATATCTACATTTTAAAGTTAATGAATTTTGTAATATTTTTTTCATTATAATAATAAAATATGAATAAATAAATAAATAAATATGTTTTGAATTTTGAGTTTGTTTTGAATGAAAACACTTAAAACAACTTTTTATTGTTTTAAGTTTTCTTTACGTTTTTTTTTGTTTTCAAAAATGCATTTTTAAAAACAGTAAAGAGAACGCGTTTTCATTATTTCAGAAAATTGAAAACTAAAAATGACTTGAAAACAACAAAGAGAACGCAACCTAAAGCTTTTACTCTCAACTATGGTGGAAAGACATCCTATTTTGATTGTCATAGGCAATTCTTACCATTGGATCATATATTTTAGCAAAATACAAGTGCATTTCGAAAAAACAGAGTTGATAATTCTCCTCCATCACCTTGATTAATTGGAGATAATATATTTCAAAGAGTTTGTAATTTTTCATCTATTTTGGAGTTGCAAGACTGTACTTTTCCTAGATATGGTGTGGAACATAATTGGACCAAACAAAGCATTTTTTGGGAATTACCGTACTGAAAAGATAATATGATTCGACATAACTTAGACATGATGCACATCGAAAAAAATATTTTTGACAATCTTTTCAATACAGTAATGGATTTCAAGGGTAAAAGTAAAGATAATGCAAAAACTAGAATGGATTTGAAAGAATATTGTTGGTGAAAAGAGCTTGAGTTAATAGACCGTGGTGGGGGTCAGTATTGGAAACCAAAGGCCCAATACACGTTCACAAGGGAGCAGAAATTAAGTGTTTTGAAATGGATAAAAGAACTGAAACTCCCTGATGGATATGCTTCCAGATTGGGTAGATGGGTTGATATGAGAAAAACGAGGGTATTTGGGTTGAAAAGCCATGAATGTCATGTTCTCATGGAGCGATTATTTCCAACGACATTTGCAGCATTACCAGATCAAATTTGGAATTCGGTTACTGAGTTATGTCAGTTTTTTAAAGACATTTGCTCAACAGTGTTGAGGATTGAACACCTAGATGTGATGGAGCAAAACATATCTATCATTTTTTGCAAATTAGAGCGTGTATTTCCTCCATGATGGTTTAACTCAATAGAGCATCTGTCAATACACGTAGTTTACGAAGCAAATGGGGGGGGGACTAGTACAGTACAGATGGATGTATCTTTTCGAAAGGTAATCACATATGACATATTTTCATATGTTTATTTTAAAAAACTGAATTGTTCCTGTATTGAGTTGATTATTGAATTATTTAGGTTTCTCAGTACTTTAAAGAAAAAGGTTTGCAATAAAGCTTGTGTAGAAGGATCTATTTGTGAAGCCTATTTAATTAAGAAGGACGAGAGTCCCTCGAAATGATGATGGGGGAGATTCTTCATATCCACAAATTTCTATCTTCAATTTTCCAAGTCGTCTTGTTGGTTCAATGAAAATCAGGTGGATGGATGTGAAAAAGTTTGAAGCTGCCAAATTATGTCTTGATGAATACTCCAGAGGTTGAACCTTATATCGAGTAAGAATTAGACAAACAAATGATTTTATTTATAAGGTCATACTTGGTTCGTATTATTTGGTTGATACATAACTTGATTTTTTAGCATGTACACCAACATTCTGAGTTAGCTTTCTTCAAATATCACTAACGAAGAAATAGACAAACAAATCGAGGAATATTTTCCTACGTGGTTCCATCATCATGTATGTTACTTCATATTGGATTATTTTTAAATTGAATTTTAGTTATATATGTTATATATTCAAATATTTTCTCAAGTGAATTCGAGTGCTCAAGTTGTTAAAGATCCATTAATTCAGAATCTAGGATGGGGACCAACTCCAAATGTGCGGCACTGGCCAATGTATTTAGTCGATGAATATAAATTTCATACTATTGAGTGGAGTAATGGTAGGTCCATTGAAAATTTTGGTATTTGCGTGCCTGGTATAAGAGTTGGATCATCAGAGATCTATTATTATGAAAAAATTATAGATATTATTGAATTGAAATATACACACCTACCAATTAAGAGGGTAGTTCTATTCAAATGTGAATGGTATGATCCAAGTCCTCGGGGAACCAAAATTCATGAAAAGTATGGTATTGTGGAGGTTCAATCGTCAATAAGGTATAAAAAATATATCCATTCATATTTACCAAATAAGCTGAATAAGTGTATTACGCGTTGTATCCTGACACCTATCGTGATAAACATCATTAGCTAGTTGTTATTAAAACAAAGGCATGAGGGACAATAACTACTCCTGAAGCCAAGATGGAAGAACCTTTTCAAGAGTACGAGATACCAGAACTGCCTCAAGTAGATCTAATTGATGACCTAACAGGTACTTTACAAGATTTAGGTGAAATAGTTGAAGAAATAGATGTCTCCGATGTCGTTCAATAGGAAAAAGAAGATACTGAGGAAGAATCCATATCAGAAGACAACGAGAAAGAGTTATTATCTGATGACATAGATAGTGATAATGAATTAATAGATGAATATGTAAAAGAAGATGATTGATTAATTTTTTCAGATGTGAATTGACACCAAAATTTTATGATATAATATTTATTGTATTTTTCAATGTATGTGATATTGTACTTTTATCATTTTTTATTTTCTATGTAATTCCTGAAATAGATGTTAAGACATTCACCTCCCAGAGAAAGCAAGAGTAGGGGTAGGGGTAGCTGTTGATGCCGTAGGGATACACCTTCTCCAGATCCTACTACTGTTGCCTCGCACTCTTCTCCTTCTGTTTCAACACATGTTGTCCCTTCTATTCCCTTCTTTCCCTAGCTAATGCACCCACAGGCTTTTATTCCCATGACCCAATTTTCACAGCCTTTCAGTGCAATGCCATATCCGATGGAATATACTCCTATTATATCCACAACCCACCTACTTAATCCTACACCACAACCTACCCCTTATCAGTACACATTTATGCCAATATTGCCTCCACACCCTTCGTCCTATCCTCCACCGCATACTATTATCCCAACTCAACCTGAACCAACAAATGCAGACCAAGTTGATCATTGAAAAGAATTATCCTGTAATCAGAACTATGATCAGTGAGTATATTATATAATGTCTAAATTGATTGATCTATTTTGTTACACACAGAAATGTAGGTTTTGACTAATTTAATACCAATTATATAGTTTTATCTCTAAGGTTGTCCCACCAGCTATTCTCTCAAAAATTTAGAAGAGATAGTACAATGAACCTTGGGTTCAGTGGGATGATGTTCCAGAAATAATAAGATGAATGTGGCTCGAGGAGTTTAGTGTTAGTGTAATTCTAATTTTTAATTACCAGTTTAATATTTTATATATATTTATTCTTTTCTATTTAACTTGTTGTAGAAGATGTTCAAGTGGCAAGCTAGAAAGAGTAATCTTATATGGATTACTTGGAATAAGTTAGGTTGACGAAGTTTTAGAAGTAATTTGAACAAAGTTAAAAACGGTGCTGATAAGGGTGACTGGATGGATTCGTCCATGCGAAGGGCATTACAAGAAAAATGGGATGAGGATGAGTACAAGAAAAGATCTGAACAAAATAAAAAAAATCATAGATCTGAGATCGACGGGTCAGTTCACACAGGCGGATCCATTCATTTCACCAAGATTTGAAGAAGACTGGTAATTACTTTTTCTATATCAATGTTTCAGAATTTTAATAACTTATATATAGTGGTTTGCATTTTATCTTATTTACTTCATATGTATTTATCATACAGGCAAAGGAATTAAACCGCAAGCCTAATGAATTTGAGGTTTTCAGGAAAATCCACACTCGAAAAAATGATCAAGGACAAGAAGTGTGAGTTGATCATAGATCACAAACCGTTGTGTTAATTATATTTACCTATATGTATGTTATTTGATGAATTTTTTTATTAATTATAAACGTAAATATTAATTTTAATTGATATAGGACGTGTTCGAGAGATTAAACGTTGAGGCATCTTCATAAGCTGAGAGTGAATCATCCTCTTCACCTATAGTTAATGAGCACGACATCTTTTTATTAGGCTATCTCTGGTAGGAATAAGAAGGGTCGTATTTACGGTCTCGGCTCTCAAGGGAATCAGTCTTACTCATCTCCATTCAATAACACCTCCAATAGTTCATGTGGATTCGTGACACAAGATTTTGAACAAATGAAATTGTAATTCACCAGATAAACGAGGAGAATCAGCAAATGAGATGGATGGTGGCCCTAATAAATGCTGAGAATGCACATCTATGACAACAGATGCAAGATATGGTGACATGGAGGGATCAGATGAATTAAATGATGTCCAGAGTATTAAGTAAATCAACACCTCCTGGACCATTGAGAAACTCATAGGGTGAAGATTTGTCTTTTAATGATGAGGGTAATGAAGGTGAAGAGGAAAAAAATGAGAATGATGAGAATGATGATGATGATTGTTAATTCTATTGTAGACTATTTATGATTGTAGTAATCAAATTTATGGATTTGAATTTTATGTCTATATTTGTTATCTCACATATTTTTTTTCTATTCAATTAATTAATTAAATTTTTAATTATCAAATTTTGTATTTTAATTAAAATATTTCTTGATATAATTATATAAATTATAAAATTATATAAATTAAAAATTTTAAATGTGAATATTCATAAATAGTAATATTTATGAAAATAATTTATTTTTATATAAAAATTAATTTATATGAAATTAATTATATTTTCACATTTGTATTGAATTTATATGATTTAATTTAATTAATGAAAATATTTTATTTTTTAATTTTTACATTCTTATTGGATTTAAAATAATTTAATTTTAATTTAATTTAATTTAAATAAAATATGTAATTTTTTTTTAAATTAAAAACATATTTTAGTGATGGGCTTACCGTCGGTGATTAGCGACGGGGTCACACCCATCGCAGATCAGTGACGGGGTTTGTAACGATCTATTATCGGGTCTATACTATTATTGATATTTATTTCAGTTTGATGAAAATATATATATAATTTTTTTTTTCATTTATTCAAATGGAAAGAAAAAGGAAATGACAAAGTTTTGAAATGGTGCAAGAGCAAGGGCAAAATAGGGAGAAGGGAGGGGTATGTAAGCAAGCTTGTTTCCAATTCTCTTCGCTCTCGTTCTTCTCTTTTTCTTGCCCTCTTCAAGTTCAATCTTCTTTAAATTTAAGCTCTAAGAAGAGATTTGGTGGATGAAATTAAAGGGCTTTTGTTTGGTATTGGTGGTTTAGCTTGTGGATCTTCTTCTTTTCCTCTTAAAATACCCATTGAAGCGAAGGCAAGTTCCTTCTTGTTCTTCTTCTTTTCCTTTTGTGTTGGATGCAATTTCTCTCCATTCTTTTCTTTTAAATGCAAGTTCCAATCATTTATTTCACTTCTAAGCTGTTGAATGTAAGAATCTTGATGATGCTCCATAAGTAAATCTCTTTGTTTTGCAAAAATGAGGGTTTGCTTGTATCTATGTAGAGTAATTTGTAAATGACTATTTTTTCTTGTTTGATCTCGTTAAATTCCATTGGAGCTTCAAATAGGGTGTGTTTCACCCTATAATCCTCAAGAAAGGATGTATTTATTGGTTAGGGTTTGGATTGGGCAAGAAAAGTGATGCATTTTGCAAGAATGACGTAGTTCGCATTGAACTGTGGTCCTACCATGACACGCTTGTCCTGACATGCAACCATGGTCCTACTGCCACATGCTTATTGCGACCAGACCGTGTGTAATACCTAGTATTTAATATCAAGAGTACTTTCAGAAATTACGGGTCAAAATAGAATTTACCATAGTTTCGGGCCATAGTGTAATATTCAAAACATAAACGAAAGGCGAGGGTTGATGTCAAATCAAGTCAATGAAGGAAAAATTTCCCAAATAAGTGATATTTAATAAAATCAAGAGATTCGCGAAGGTTTGAGGTAAAAAACATGCGATTAGGGGCATTTAGGCAAAAGTACAGATTTTGTAAACTGCCCGAGAGAGGTCGAATCGATAAATTTTTTCAGAAGTTCTTGAGGGAAATTGATAAATTAGAACTTAAGGGCAGTAGTGGAATTAAAAAGAAGTTCAGGGGTGTCAAGGATAGAGTGGAAATGCATTTGGAAATTAATTGGGGGGTGAAAATGCAAAAAATCAAAAGTTGGTGGTGTGAAACCGACTGGCCGCACAAGGCCACCGGTAGCCACCTCTGAGGAGTCAGGAATCTCGCCTGGAGGCTTGAGAGTAGCCTCCAAATGATGATGAGGTGAGTGGTGGTCGCCATTGGCAGGAAATGGCAACGAAGTGAACGGTTTTAATGGCAGATGGGATCGGCGTTTTGATCAAATTTTTTGAGGCAATTTTCTCATGATTTAGGGTTAGTTGATCAACTTGGAATCTAGATTTGGGGATAAGGGGATAAGATCAATCGAGATTTGGTGGAAAATTGCGCCAGAAACGGGTATAAAATGGGTAGATGGCCGAAAGTTTAAAATCACAATCGGGAGAAATTTCTCTCATTTTGGCAAGAATTGAGCAAAGAGGTTAGAGGGCTTTTGTTCTTTGAGTTGTAAGGATCATTTCTGGAGAGTTTCAAAGAGTTTCGTGTACATTTGATAGGGTTTTAGTGGGTTGGCCGAAAAAATGAGGGCCGCCAGACCGCAACCTGCAATAGGCTTTTAAAGCCTTTTTCGGCGACGTTTTCAGCCATTTACGGGTGCCATCGAGGTCGCCTTCAGGAGAGCTTCCAGGCCTTACCATCGTTTTGGCCATCGGAGATCATCGCTGGAGAAGACGACTGGAGAAGGCTAGCCGCGCGTGAGCACAGGCGGACTCTAGCCTCACCCATGTGCCAGTGCGTGAGGGTGCGTGAAGTCCAGGTTTTCCTGAAATTAATTTTATAATTTTTGTAAAATTATTTTAGGAGGGTTTATGCAAAAATATTTGGAAAAATTGGGTGTTTGGTATTTATTATGTTTTTTTGAGGGGAAGAAATGTTTAAAAAATAGGGAAAAATAGAGAAAATTGAGGAAAAATAGAAATATTAATTTCTATAAGTCATAATGGTAATCAGGAGATAGTTTGAATGTAAGGGGGGAAGATTGCACGATATCCGAGGTGTGACACGTTTTTCGAGGAAAAAATTGATCTTCTCCGAATTGAGTTGAGTGGTTTGATTTCAGTCTTACCCTTGCTTGCAAGTATCTTGTTGTGCGTTTAGTGAGTTCAAGTGAGCGATTTTACCCTCCTGAGCTTAGGTTCATGTGATTGAACTAGTTTAAGTGAGCGATTATACCCTTTAGAACTTGAGGTGTTATGCATAGGAGTTTTACTTATGTACTTGTGGCATCGTATGCATATTGAACATGTGATATATTGTATCAACTGTTTTTACTTAAAAGAGTCGGTGCATGGCGTGTGATTTTCATATCATCGGGGTGTCGATTTTTGTGTCCATGGGGGACAGGATGGGGTCTTTTTGAGAATGGGGCAAGGTTAATCCAGGTGAACGGGTGATATGGTAAGGCACCCAAGGATTAAGTATGTCGCGACAAGGTAAACCTCAACGGTGTGTGGAATGGATTTTCCACCAGAGGTTGAGTATGTCAGGGAGATTTCTCAAGTTAGACGTGTTGTACGATGTCGTTGTTTGTTTAAGCCATGCTCGTATGTCTTCATGCATTCAGTAAACTGTTTCATGCCATCACTTAGATGTTTTATCATCTAACCTAGGTTATGCCCCCAGAACATTCAACGTTTCAGTCAGGGACTACTGCGAGGGCGAGGACATGGCCAGTTGAGGGCCAATGGTGCTTAGTTTGTTAGTCGTTGTATCACTTTGGAGGCATTAGTATTTATTTTGGTATATGTATGAATAGTTGTATGATGGTGATGTTATCATTTGGTAGACGTTATTACGTATTTTGTTGTGGAAATACTATGTAAGAACCATAGTGTTTTAATGTTAATGTATCTGTTGCATTATAATATGTCTCATTTAGTTTTTAAGATTATTGGTCTTGATTAGTTAAATGGGTAAGGCTAGGGGTTCTTGGGATTCTATTTGCATGTGAAGATTGTTCTTGAAATCACTGCGGGCACCGACCATTGTATGTGTCAAGTGTTTTATCTGCATGCGAAGATTGTTCTTATGGCACCGTGCGTGATGGACTTAAAAAAAAAGAAGATTCTCAGAGATTCCCTTATAGTGACGGTCCCGTGTAAGGCGGGGTGTTACACCATGAGCTTCAGCGAGCATTTCTTCCCGTAGTCCTACCACAGAATGCATTATGCGTTAGGACCATGAGCTTCAAATTTTGCGCATGTTGTACACTTTGAGCCATAACTTTTTATGCTAATAACAGAATTAAGATTCTTTTAAAGTGTTGTAAACTAGACTCAATAGGCTTCGTTTTGGTATAGAATTCAACCCATTTGGCCAACGTTTGAGTAGTCTATTCTTGTAAGATTTGAAGGGTTCAATTATCCCATCTATTTATTATGGAATGAAGCTAGGTTGTTATGGGTAGGTTCTCGTAGAGGTTGTTGTGGCCAAGAGTATTTGTATAAGTTCCTTTTATTTCTAGTATATGGTAAGTTCATATGCATGCAAGAGCTTTGGAAATGCATTGGGGGTTCCGTTTGACATGAGTGCTTGTCCCACGACCATGATATTTATTTATTAGTTGTTAAGCACGAGCAATTGCATTTGACGTGTGTTTTACTAGTTAGGTGAGGCTTGGTGGGATGCTTAGCTTATGGGGGCTTTGTATCCTATCCAGTCTACTAAGCCACCCCTTATTTGTTGCATGAGTCATGGCCCCAGTGTTGAGATATGGTGCCAGGTTTTCTGAATTGAGTTATTTAGGGACTTCTCGGCGTGCCTTGTTGTGACCATTCGGGAATTTCCTCAATTTTTAAATTACAACCAGCTAATAACACAAATACATAGGTTGGGGCTCTGCCCCAAAATAATACAATAGTAGAAACAAATTGATCATGAAATATTTGTTAGAAATTATGATCGGATCATACGCAGTGGAAATAAAAATATGATTTTTAAGGTATCACGTTTTTCAAATCTTATGGTTTAAATTGAAGACACAAAATAAAAAGTTACCTCGAAACGAAATCTGATTTCGTAGCCAATAACCCGCTTGATATCTCCCACATGTGAGATGCCGAGTCTGTCCACCTGAAACCTTCAAGACTCCAATAGACTTGAGAGAAAAAAGGGACACGAAAATTTTCTCTAAAATTTTCGTTTTGATTCAACTAATTAATCTAACTGGATTCTAGGTTTGCTGGCCTATTTATAGGCAGAAACCCTAAAACCCTAAGTGTTGTTGGACCGGACTTTAGGTGCTAGCAAAAAGCCCAATCCAACTTGATAATTAAATAAATAATCATATTAATTATTTAATTATTCTTATTTATTTAATAAATAATTATGCTTATAATTTAGTAATTCCATAATTACTAAATTTACCCATTTTTCTTTTAAAATGATTTCTATTGGGTGGGACTTTCTGGGTTCATAATTAAATTGACAACGAGAATTAATCAATTATTAATTTTCATAAATTATGAGTGATATTTAGCAATATGTCATGATTACCCAATTTAATGTGAAGCAGGAATGTGAACCTTACACTACGGTGCCATGAAAAATGGTCCCTCTATTATCCTATATCCTGATGAGATATAAGATCACGGATAATAGGTCATATCTCTTAATCTCGTTATATGACCAAATCCTATAATCACACTTGACTAATATGACACAACCTCTACCGAATCCAAATTCCGTCGTTATATTACCTCGGCTAAGGATTTATCGTCAAGTGATTACTAGATCACATAGGATATCCTCCTCGTATATCTCGAGGTGATAGATTCCATATCTAATGCACACATACCTCGTGTGTCACTAAACTAGGCACATAGATACGTACGACTATCCCTGATTGGGACAACCATATAATATCGCTGATATCCTAATCCACCAACACATAGATATCCATGTCATCTCAGGTCTAAGGACTAATGCAAATTTGTAGTTAATATTGAATTATTGACCCGTGAGATAAAACTCATGTGATTTAATATTAATAGTTCCGTTCAGTGAACTCATTCCTATAACGAGCACCCACTCGTCTTCCTTTTGTATCTCATACAGAGTGGTACGAGACCCACCAATCTTATCTTTCGGTATCTTATATTGAACAAAGAGAAAGACAATATGCCGGCCTTTGCAAGTTACTAATTATCCGAGTTAGGAACTCTATGGCCAGGAACATATTTATAGTATAACGTATTGTGGATTATCCGTTTTGATTATTCTTAACAATTAAGAATGGTATCCATTCCTTATTATACTAAAGGATATTTGTATGTTTAATTCAAACCATATTGCAATTTAAATTAAACATAAAATTTGCCATTAAATAGAGTTTAAAGAATTACAAGATCAAGCCCTATTGTTTCACTAGAACTGGTCTTAAGTGCTTATATCTAACAATATTCACCCAGGGGTTTAATCATACATAACAACACACCAACCAATCAAATCAGACAATCTATGATAACCGAGCCCCTGATCACATCTCGCACTTCACGGATCTTTTTAGTAGGGATTGCCTTGTACACACACAATTATCTATTACTGACACGCCAAACAGGCTAGCCACTGTGTCAGCTCCCACACCTGTAATGATGGTAAAAACAAGATGAGCCACAAGGCTCAGCAAGCATAACAAAAGAATAGAGGTAAGGCTGGCATAGATCTCCCACACTGGAATGCATCCCACCAAATGAAGGCAAGACAAAGATAAAATTAGAAATAGGCCATGCTCGGCATACGCCTCCCTACATAATAATGGTAATGCTAGGAATACATCCCTCACCCAGAATACACGCCGCAAAGTGAAATGCTGCATATGCAAATGCCATGCCATATTGTGTAACAAGGTAACCAGTGCTCAACATCAATATAACAGTGCACATAACAGTCTCTGGGTCCCACATAAGAAATGCACATCTTGGCACCCAAGTCCCAGCATACAAACCTGCCACAGCCATGAACTGGCTGGCATATAGCCCATGAGCTCGAGGCTCCCACCATAATCACATACCAGAGTTCCCGAGTCATAGCTATCTGGAGCCTAGCTTCTCCACTCATAGCTATCGAGGGTTAACTCCGTACCATGATCTATAATCACATACCGGAGTTCTCGTATCATAGTTATCTAGAGCCCAGCTCCCACTCATAGCTATCAAGGGTCAACTCCATATCACAGGCTATGTAATGACCCATTAGAGGGCCCAGTATTTAATTAGAATTATTTAATTTCTTATTTAAGTTTTGTTTCAGAGATTTGGTCAATTAATTATTTAATATGGCCATTTAGAGATTTTAATTGAGAAAATAACATTTAATTATATTTATTTAGTGTGAAAATTAAATGCAAGGACTTGAGGGTCATTTAAGGATTTGTTATTAAAATTTAATTGTTAAATAGAGTTATTATAATGGAGGGATTAAGATAATCCAAGCGTAAGGAGGATTTGGATTGGAAGACTCCTAGTTATATTAGGAGATTGAGATGGGCTTTAGGGCTGCTTAGTATATATATATATATATAGATTATCAGCTTTTCTCTTCTCACGCCGCAAAGAAGAAGAAGCAGAGAGTCAAGAAGCTCTCACAACGAGTTAAAGGCTTTGCATAGGAGGCTCTTGTGAGATCATTGATTCGATCAGAGAGATTGAAAGGCAAGTATCTTTCCCCTGTAAACCTTTCTTATAGGTCTTGATTGAGTTTGATATTAGATTTCTAGAGTTATATCAGTTCCAGTGCATGTATATATATATGCGTTACAGTGAGTTCATGGCAGAGCATGCATGATTTCTTTACAGCGATTCGAGTAAATATCATCGTTGAATCATCTCTATAATTGTTTCATATCAGTCGGGACTTGTTTTCCCAAGTTTTGTTCGGAATGGTGTAGTTTTATTTAAGTTTGAACTAATAATAGAGTCTTGTGTGATAGAATTAAACTGATATGGCACACACCAAGAGGGGGGGTGAATTGGTGTAATTAAAAAAAATTCTTTTGCGAAGTAAAAATATTTTAGTTAAAGAAAGATTTATCAATGAATAAGCTAAGTCAAAAGAGCAAGGATGCAAACATAAAACAGGAAAGATGAATAGAAGTGAAGACACAGATTTATAGTGGTTCAGCCTTCCAAGCTTAGTCCACTACCTTAGCTATCCACTAAGGATTTTAAAAGCAATTTCACTATCAAACCCCCTACTCAATATGAGCAGGTCCTCTAGTCCTTGACTAGGCAGAGTTACAACCTCCCAATTTAATGGGCCCTCTAGCTACTGCTAGGAAAAATACAAAAAATGAAGTAGAGATTCTAAGAGTACAACTCTTAGTTACAAGCTCTCTCTTTAAATGAATGATTGAGGCTTAAAAGAATAAAATAGTAAGATATCAAAGCCTCTTAAATGGAAATACAGAGAGAAAGAAAAATAAACGCTTGATGTAATAGTGAAGGTATAGTCGTTTTAGATATTTAATAAGATTCAGCAGCCTTCAATGCGTCTTCAACCACCTATTTATAGTTGATGGTGGGCAAGTTCAAAATTTGGACCGTTGTGGGTGGTTGGGCGAGCATTTAATGTGCCAAAAACTAGCCGTTATAAGTTTTTGTGAAACACATACTCGACAGAGAAAATAGGTTAGTCGACTATTTTATCAAATAAAGCTAAGCATAGTCGACAGACAGAAAGTGATAGTCGACTATCTTTTAATACAAAAATCCCATAGTCGACAGATACAAGTGTATAGTCGACAGATGTGAAAATGTGAAGAAAATTTTGAATTTACAGAACAAAAATAGTCGACAGATGAAAAGCCATAGTCGACTATCCTTACTTGATAGTCGACAGATTAAGAAATAGTCTACAGATGCCTCACATAGTCGACAGATCAAACCAGCATAGTTGTAATGATCCATTAGAGGGTTTAGATTTTATTTAGAAATTATTGAATTTCTTAATTAGTTTGTTTGGAGGATTTTTGCCAATTAATTGTTAATATGGCAATCTAGAGACTTTAGTTGAGAAAATAGCTTTTAAATAGCATTTAATTATTTAATTATTGTGAAGATTAAATGCAAGGACATGTTGGTCATTTAAGGATTTGATATTAGCATTTAATTATTAAATAGAATTATTGTGATTAAGGGATTGAAGAATCCATCCGTGAGACGATTGGGTTAGAAGACTCTTAGTTATAATAGGAGAATGAGTTATGGCGTTAGGGCTTCTTAGATCAGTGTATATATAGTTTCATAAGTCATATGTTCTTCACGCCACAAAAACAGAGAGCCAAGAAGCAATCAGTGAGTTCAAGTTTTGCATAGGAGGCTCTCGTGAGATCATTAAGTCGATCAAGAAGATCATAAGGCAAGTATCCTTCCCCTGTAATCCTTTCTTACAGGTCTTGATTGAGTTGATATCAGATTTCCAGAATTGAATCAGTTCCAGTGCATGTATATGTATATATATGTGCGTTACAATGAGTTATATCAGTTCAGTGCATGTTATAAATATATATCTACATGCGTACAGTGAGTTCACAGTAGGCATGCATAATTTCTTTCAGCGATTCTCATCAATATTGTTGTTGAATCATTCTCAAGTTTGTTTGGAATCAGTTGGGGTTTGTTTTCTCAAGTTTTCTTTCGGAATGGTGTAGTAATGTTAAGTTTATAATTCAAGATATCATCTCTGTTCGTGAGTTTTATGTCTGATAAGATTCCAGTCATTCGAATGACTTTTGTGTCATTCAAATGAGTTCCAAAGCATCCGAATAAGTTTCAGTGTTATCGTAAGCTTTTCCCTTATAATATTCCAGTCATTCGAATGAGTTTTTGGTCATTCGAATGAGTCATGTGTTATCATATCATTCGTATGTGTTTTTGGTCTGTCATTCGAATGAGCTTTCTTGTCATTCGAATGAGTCCTTGAAGATGTGACTAAGCTGTTGCTTTGTATAGTTTAGCATTCGAATGAGCCTTCTTGTCATTCGAATGATCCATAAATTGATTCGAATAAAGTTACTGTTGCATTCGAATGAGTCGCATTTTGCCAGTTCAAAAGTTGGAAATTTTCAAAATTCATTCGAATAAGCCTTCTGTCATTCGAATGAGTCTTTGTCATTCGAATGAGTTTTCTGCCATTCGAATGAACTTGCTGAAATCCTTTTTTCATTCGAATGGGCTGCTTTTTCATTCAAATTGCTTCCTTTTGCTTCCTCAATCATCCAAATAGTATCAAACAACATCCAAATAGCTTCCAATAAATTCTTGATCTAAGTCTTAAATTTAATATAAATATTCAATTATTCAAATATTGAATTTTTATGCCAAGATATGATAAAATCCAATATGCCATGCCTATACTCAGAAATTTTAGAATATTTAAATCTCAATATTTCTAGTAAAAATCATATACCATGTTTAGCAGTTCATTATGACATGGTCAGCATTATTTTGTGAGATTATATGCATACACATTGTATGAGCATTGAGCATGACTTTATGTGGAGCACTACATATCGTGTGCCAGCATTTACATGAGCATTGCATTATGCGCGCCAGGGGGCTTGTCCGCGGGGATCCCACTAGTGTCAGTTCAATTATATCTCAGTTATGAGTTGCTCGCCTACTGTCGACCAGGGAGCAATGGGGCATGTTGCCCAAAGTATGTGCTTATAGTTTTTATGTTTGCAGGACTCAGATTAGTCAGGTATGTGTTACAGTTATGTGGGCCCACGTGCCAAAGTTGCATACCTGCATTTAGTTACAGTTTATGTGCATTACATCTTATAATGCCATCCAGTGATTATTATATCTCTCAGTTCAAGTTCAGTAAGTTTAATCAGTATCGATATTCTTCGATTCAGTTTCAGTTATTCTTTCCAGTTTATTACTTGCTGAGCTTTGTAGCTCACCTTGTACTATAACACCCCAGATTTTCAAAATAAAAAATGAGGTAATACCTGAGATTGTTAGGTTCTAATACTTAAGGAAATAGGCCATTTCAAGGAATTGAGGAAGCCTTGAGGGAAAAATTCAGTTTCTGAACCAGTGGCAAAATCGTAAATATTGAAGTCGGGTAAAAGTGTAATTTACCTAAAATCTTGGGGTGCTAAGTGTAATTTATCCATTCTCTGGGGACCAAAAAGTGCAATTAAAGATGACCCGGGGACCAAGTTGCAAGGGCCTAAGTGCAAATTATCTAAAAAGTTCGGGCTAATGTGTAGTTCTTGAAACCTTAAAAATATCATCCATGGGCAAATCATGAATGACCAAGTGTCCCCCCTAGGTGTCACAATTGGATTGGTTGAAATCTTATAATTATGGGTGTAATGATGAGCATAGTGTGAACACTCAAAACAAATGAGCTTTGGATTCTAAACTCTATTAAATTCAATTAAGAGACAAGAGGTGCATTTGGGTTGGATGCACATGGGAGAAATGATGAAGCCTTATCTTCAATGACACATGGCAATCAACCATTGGGTTACTTGAAAGTTAGGATAAGGTCACATGATGGCTCATAATGACACTTTGAGGTGGCATTGCATGATTGGTTAGGAAAAAACTTACTTATCTTCCAAGTTTGCAAAAGTCTCCAAACATTATCTCTAAGGACATGTGGCAAGCATTCATTGGCCATTTGAAGATAGGATTTGAAGTGTAATGATGAGAAATGTGGAAAATGCAATTAACCATGTGGGATGTAGTTATTAATTAAATGTGTAATGATGGGAAATGTAGAAAATGAATTAAACCATGTGGGATGTAATGATGGGAATATTGGAAAATCAAATTGAACATGTGAAGGTTCAAAATATCAGGGACACATGGCACACTTTGGTTGGATGCACATGGTTGGAATGATGACGCGACATGTGGCAAGATTTGGTTCGCCGAAGTTTCCTATAAATAAGGGCTTTGGGGTTATTCATTTTGGCACCAAGAAAGGAGGAAAAGGAAGGGAGTTTGAGAGAGGAAATACTACCAAAAGAAGGGAGAAAGTCGATGGAGAATAAGCCTTGATAGAATTTTTGGGTCTTTCTCGAAGTTCGTGCCAAGCAGTAAGAAAAACTACGAGAAAACCCATTCGCTCGTTGTAAACCGTGCTTCCTAAGGTAACCGATCAAGGTGAGTGATTCCTGCATGTTTTGTGGCATTTTGAGCATTTGTTGCTTCACTTGTGTGTTGGCTTGCACATCATGCCTTTGAGGCTTACATGTCATATTTTCCCTTGTTTATGCATATTCCTTCTGCTTTGTCATATATCATGTTCATATTGGTGACTGTGGCTAGTTGTTGGGACATCATGGAAGACCTCGTGCTCTGGTGTTGAGCCAGGAGTGACTATGATGACCGCGGAGGTGATTACAACACCTTGGCATTGCTACCACAGGGGTGGATTTCATAATGGCATTATTGCATTTGCACGCATGTACTCTCATTCTCTGAGTCACTCACTTAGATGTCATATCTAACTTGGGTTGATGCCCCTGGGACATTCTATGTCCCAGGTATATTAGCATGACAGGTACCCTGAAAACAAGCAGGAGAAAAGGCTACGAGGAGGCCGATGTTTAGTTTAACTTCATGTACTATGGATCCTATGTAACCTTTGGTTTTGTTTGAGCATTATGTACTACAATTGTATAAACAGGGCTTATGTAAGGCTTGGATTTACCTTTTATGTTGTTAAGGGTGTAAGTCGGGGATTACTATGTACTATGAACATGGTAAGGGTTGTTTGTTGGATTTCGGAAGTCTTCGAATGTTGCATTGTGAATAGTAGCTAGGATGCTCGAGGTTGTAAAGGGTGTGTGTGGGTATTCTACAATTGTACCTGCTATGATGTGTTGTGTTATGTTTTATGGAGTATTGAAGGTCGTATGCATTTCTTGCACATATAAAGGAAAATCTAGTGGAAACCCATTTTATTTAGCTTTGGATAAGCTTTCAGGTTCGATCCAACGCTTCCGTTGGTAAGGGTTTCCATAACGCCCATAGGTGATGTCTGCTTATATTCCATATTGTTGAGTATTTGGAAAAGTGGGGCGTTACATGTACTCTTCACCATTCCAGGACCTAGTGGGGGAGTACCAGATGTGGGGCCTATCAGCAGTGTCCAGTAGTGTGTGTACGTGGAGCTGCTAAGGACCAAAGATGTCTGGGAGTTGTTAGTTTATTAGTTAGTGCTTGATCAGTTTAAATTTATTTTATATTCCAGTTTAGGGATTTTCCCTTAGATGTAATTTATGGTATTCAGTTATTAACTCAGAGTTTTATTTCAGTTGATTGAGATGTTCATTTTGGTATCAGATTTCAGTTTATCAGTCAGTTTATTTTATTATCTCCAGTAGCACCTCTTCTCGGGCAGTTCTAGGAGAGGGGGTGTTACAGTATTGGTATCGGAGCAGTGTTTTGAGGAGTCTCCAGTATACACATAGGATGTTGGGTAGAGTTAGGACTTGTGTCCGTCAGTTAGATACGTTAGGCCAATTTACAGTATTCTAACCCTAAGTGGTGATGCAGGAAAATGAGTAATCAGAAAGGACGACCCCGTACTCGCAGCCAGGCTACTTTTACGCCAGGCGAGGTTCCAGTTCCCACACCAGGCTCACCAAGGCATTCTGGTAGTGACTTACGACAGGGTATGGCCGAGATGCGAGGCATGTTGGCAGGTTTGATGAGGGTAGTTGACACCCTAGTGACGAATCAGGTGAGGCAACCGCAAGTACACCAAGAAGCAGGAGGTAGTGGAGGCGAACCGCTAGTCGCCCCAACAACTCCAGTTGTAGCGGCAGACACTGGGAGTCAATTATTGAAGGACTTCATGGCGTTCCGACCACCAGCATTTCATGGAGGTACAGACGCAGCAACAACGGAGAATTGGATGCTATCAATAGAGAAGCATCTTCGATCTATTGGTTGTGCGGATGACCGACGAGTTCGACTTAGCACGTTCATGTTCAGAGGTGATGCCGAGAGATGGTGGGAGACTGCCCGCCAGAGGTTTGGTGATCGAGAGCCCACATGGGTTGAGTTTCAACAAGTGTTCAACGATGCTTATTGCCCAGCATGGGTCAAGGAGCAGAAAGTCTATGAGTTCGTGGAGTTGGTACAATGTACTAATATGGTGGCTCAATACGAGGCAGAGTTTACAGCCTTGTCTCGATATGCTCCGAAGTTGGTGTCCAGTGAAGCAAAGAAGGCCGCCAAATTCCAGAGAGGATTGCGTGCAGATATCCGACATGCGTTTGGAGGAGCTCTGAGCGTGGATTATGCCACAGTGGTCCAGCGAGCATATGCTATCGAGTGAGATCGTAATGAATGGAGAGCAACACAAGCAGCCAAGAAGGGCACATGTACATCTCAGGGTTCGTCCAATAATAATAAGAAGAGGAAGTGGACAGCCGGACAAGGAAATAAAATAGAGAATAATCCACAATGTGGTTAGTGTGGAATGAAGCACGGAGGACCATGCCTAGCTGGAAAGAACGTT
Source organism: Diospyros lotus (assembly GCF_014633365.1). Classification (NCBI taxonomy): domain Eukaryota; kingdom Viridiplantae; phylum Streptophyta; class Magnoliopsida; order Ericales; family Ebenaceae; genus Diospyros; species Diospyros lotus. The sequence goes on from NC_068348.1 coordinate 10,392,526, forward strand.
TGTTTCAAGTGTGGACAAGAGGGGCATAGAAAGAAAGATTGCCCGAGGAATCAAGCAGCACTCCCCGCACCAGAGGTCACTTGTTTCAAGTGCGGACAAAAAGGACACACAGCCAACCGGTGTACTCAACCGCCCCAAAATAGAGGTCAGCAGGCTAATCAGAGGCCACCAGCAGTTAGAGGGCCAGGAGCGGCACCTATACCAGCACTACCAGTAGCTCAGCATCCACCGCCCGCAGATAGACAGGTGTAGGGTAGAGTTTATGCCCTCACCACAGCTGAGGCAGAGCAGGGCGACGGGACTATCCAAGGTATTCTATCCCTATATGGTCATGATGTGCGTGCATTATTTGATACTGGTTCTACACATTCTTTTATTGCACTGTGCACAGTATGTTATGTTCCCCACTCCCGGATTTCTTTGCCGTACCACTTGATTGTGTCTATGCCGGGAGATAAGATTATGATAGCTAGAGAAATGTTTGAGAATTGTGAGATCGAGGTTCATGATAAGAAGCTATTGGGAGATTTGGTAATTCTCGATGTTAAGGATTTTGATTTGATCCTTGGCATGGATTGGCTATCACGACATTATGCAAGAGTCGATTGTCGGCGAAAGATTATTGATTTTGAACCACCTCAACAGTCGATTCTTATTTATAGAGGAGTCAAGCCTATGTCTACGATTCCTATGATCTCGGTGATGAAAGTTGAAAAGCTAATGCGTGATGGATGTGAGGCTTATCTAGCCTTTGTAACCACTAACGAAGGAAGCGAGAAGAATTTACCTGAGGTACCAGTAGTATGAGATTTCTAAGAAGTTTTCCCAGATGAGCTACCAGGATTACCCCCTCGGAGAGGATCGGAGTTTACTATCGAATTATTGCCTGGTACGCAGCCTATCTCTAAGGCTCCATATCGGATGGCACCTAATGAGCTAAAAGAGTTAAAGGCCCAGTTAGAAGAATTAATAGAAAAGGGTTTTATCCGACCCAGTTCATCCCCGTGGGGTGCACCAGTATTGTTCGTGAGGAAGAAAGATGGATCTTTGAGATTATGTATTGACTATCGTCAATTGAACCAGGTGACAGTGAAGAATAAATACCCCTTACCTCGAGTGGATGACCTGTTAGATCAATTGCGAGGAGCTAAGATATTCTCGAAGACAGATTTGAGATCGGGATACCATCAGGTGCGAGTTAGAGATGATGATATTCAGAAGACTGCTTTCAGGACTCGCTATGGACACTACGAGTTTGTGGTGATGCCATTTGGGTTGACGAATGCCCCAGCTGTTTTCATGGATTTGATGAATCGAGTTCTACGTGAGTACCTAGATCGATTCATTATTGTCTTCATCGACGATATCCTAGTCTACTCACCTAATGTGGAGGAGCATACAGAGCATCTTACTCTAGTATTACAGAGACTCAAAGAAGAGCAACTGTACGCCAAGTTCAGCAAGTGTGAGTTCTGGCTCACTCAAATTGGATTTCTAGGTCATGTGGTGTCTGGAGATGGTATTTCAGTGGATCCAGACAAGACCAAAGCAGTTATGGATTGGCCGAGACCTACAACAGTGACAGAGATACGTAGTTTTCTGGGTCTTGCAGGCTATTATAGGCGATTCATTGAGGGGTTTGCTCATTTATCTTCCCCTATGACTAAGCTAACAAGAAAAGGAGAAAAGTTTGAATGGAATGACACGTGTGAACATGCCTTTCAAGAATTGAAGCGAAAGTTAACTACTGCACCAGTTTTAGCCATTCCGAGAAGTGGAGAGAAATACTCCATCTACAGCGATGCATCCCATTCAGGTTTGGGTTGCGTATTGATGCAAGAGGGTCGAGTTAATGCTTATGCATCCAGACAATTGAAGAAACACGAAGTGAACTACCCTACTCATGATTTGGAGTTAGCAGCGGTAGTATTTGCATTGAAGATATGGCGACACTATCTATATGGTGAGAAAATTGAAATTTATACAGATCATAAGAGCCTACATTATCTTTTATCCCAGAAGGAATTGAATATGAGGCAAAGACAGTGGGTCGAGTTATTTAAAGACTTCGACTGTGAGATTCTATACCATCCAGGAAAGGCTAATGTAGTAGCCGATGCTTTGAGTTGGCGAGGAGCTTCTATGGCTACGATGATGGTTCAAGAATGGAGGTTATTAGAGCAGTTGAGTGTTTTATCTATTTCAACCCCAGAAGATAGATCAGTGATGGGTTGTGCTTACATGAGAATACAACCCGAGTTATTTGAATTACTCAAGACACAACAATCGAAAGATGTGAAGTTAGCACAAATTTTAGCAGATATCGAGAAATTTTCTCCTTTGGGATATACTCTACGGAGTGATGGTATACTTTTATTTCAGGGACGTATTTGTATACCCAATGATGGAAATCTTAAGCAAGAGATTTTGAATGAAGCACATAAGAGTCGTTACACTATTCATCCAGGTGTTACCAAGATGTACCATGACCTTAAGCGACAGTATTTGTGGAGTGGTATGAAGAAAGATGTAGCCAGATATATTTCACAATGTTCAGTATGCCAACAAGTTAAAGCGGAACATCAGAAACACGCAGGTTTATTACTTCCATTACCCATTCCGGAGTGGAAATGGGATAATATTGCTATGGATTTTGTGATGGGTTTACCCAGGACTACTGGAGGCTACGATGCTATATGGGTGATTGTTGATCGTTTAACTAAATCAGCCCATTTTCTTCCTATTAAGAAGAATTATCCATTAAATAGATTTTCCAGAATTTACATTGAGGAGATCGTGAAGTTACACGGTGTCCCATCTAGCATTGTATCAGATCGAGATCCCCGTTTTACTTCTCATTTTTGGGGAGCTTTGCATGAGGCATTGGGATCTTAGTTGAAGTTCAACACGACATTTCATCTGCAGACAGATGGCCAGTCAGAGAGGACTATTAGGATTCTCGAGGATATGTTGAAAGCTTGCGTTCTAGATTTCCAAGGTAGTTGGGTAGAGCATCTACCTTTGGTGGAGTTTACCTACAATAATAGTTTCCATTCAAGTATTGGAATGTCACCATATGAGGCTTTGTATGGGCGACCATGTCGATCGCCGATATGTTGGGAAGAGATTGGAGATAGGGCTTTATTAGGTCTTGAAATTGTTGAACAGACGACATAAAAGATTCGAGTTATCAAAGCAAGAATGAAGACAGCACAAGACAGACAGAAGAGCTATGCAGACAAGCGACGGCGAGACCTTGAGTTTGAGGTAGGCGACCATGTTTGGTTGAGAGTCATGCCTATTAAAGGTGTGCGAAGATTTGGCGTAACAGGAAAGCTTAGTCCTCGTTACGTTTGTGTCATTCAAATGAGTTCCAAAGCATCCGAATAAGTTTCAGTGTTATCGTAAACTTTTCCCTTATAATATTCCAGTCATTCGAATGAGTTTTTGGTCATTCGAATGAGTCATGTGTTATCATATTATTCGTATGTGTTTTGGGTTTGTCATTCGAATGAGCTTCCTTGTCATTCGAATGAGTCCTTGAAGATGTGACTAAGCTATTGCTTTGTATAGTTTAGCATTCGAATGAGCCTTCTTGTCATTCGAATGATCCATAAATTGATTTGAATAAAGTTACTGTTGCATTCGAATGAGTCGCATTTTGCCAGTTCAAAAGTTGGAAATTTTTAAAATTCATTCGAATGAATTTGTGAGTCATTCGAATGAGTCCCAGATCAGATCCGAATAGCCTTTGAATAGCATCTATCATTCGAATAAGCCTTCTGTCATTCGAATGAGTCTCTGTCATTCGAATGAGTTTTCTGCCATTCGAATGAGCTTACTGAAATCCTTTTTTCATTCGAATGGGCTGCTTTTTCATTCAAATTGCTTCATTTTGCTTCCTCAATCATCCAAATAGTATCAAACAACATCCAAATAGCTTCCAATAAATTCTTGATCTAAGTCTTAAATTTAATATAAATATTCAATTATTCAAATATTGAATTTTTATGCCAAGATATGATAAAATCCAATATGCCATGCCTATACTCAGAAATTTCAGAATATTTAAATCTCAATATTTCTAGTAAAAATCATATACCATGTTTAGCAGTTCATTATGACATGGTCAGCATTATTTTGTGAGATTATGTGCATACACATTGTATGAGCATTGAGCATGACTTTATGTGGAGCACTACATATCGTGTGCCAGCATTTATATGAGCATTGCATTATGCGCGCCAGGCGGCTTGTCCGCGGGGATCCCACTAGTATCAATTCAATTATATCTCAGTTATGAGTTGCTCGCCTGATGTCGACCAGGGAGCTAGGGGCATGTTGCCCAAAGTATGTGCTTACAGTTTTTATGTTTGTAGGACTCAGATCAGTCAGGTATGTGTTACAGTTATGTGGGCCTACGTGCCAAAGTTGTATACCTGCATTTAGTTACAATTTATGTGCATTACATCTTATAATGCCATCCAGTGATTATTATATCTCTCAGTTCAAGTTCAGTAAGTTTAATCAGTATCGATATTCTTCGATTCAGCTTCAGTTATTCTTTCCAGTTTATTACTTGCTGAGCTTTGTAGCTCACCTTGTACTCTTCACCATTCCAAGACCTAGTGGGGGAGTACCAAATGTGGGGCCTATCAGTAATGTCCAGTAGTGTGTGTACGTGGAGCTGCTCAAGACCAAAGATGTCTGGGAGTTGTTAGTTTATTAGTTAGTGCTTGATCAGTTTAGATTTATTTTATATTCCAGTTTAGGGATTTTCCCTTAGAAGTAATTTATGGTTTTCAGTTATTAACTCAGAGTTTTATTTCAGTTGATTGAGATGTTCATTTTGGTATCAGATTTCAGTTTATCAGTCAGTTTATTTTATTATCTCCAGTAGCACCTCTTCTCGGGCAGTTCTAGGAGAGGGGGTGTTACAATAGTCGACTATCCTTAACAGCATAGTCGACTATTCTAAAGCATAGTCAACAGAATGAAACACATAGTAGACTATCCTTTTGAAAACATAGAAAACTTTAACAAATCCTCATTTTGATCTTTTTGAAAGTAAGTTGAGATTATCAAAAGTATATTTTTAAAATAAATATCTCTCAACCAAACTCAAAATTTCTTCTATAGGATTTCATATATTGCTTCAAAATTCATGTACTACAAATTTGTTTTCTCATTCATATAATCCATACCTTACTTCACAATTCACATATTAAAAGTTATTTTCTCATTTATGTAATCCATATTGTAGAGATTGATTTTCATATAGTCATTATTAAAACCATTTTATTACTAAGAGTAAAATATCATCGTGAGCGTTCATCTCCGGGTTAAAAGTTGCAGACATCCGAATAGGTTAAAGGCTATCCGGATGGGTCAAAAAGTTTTATGTGAGTAACATCCGGATAGCTCTTGTTCATATCCAGATTGTCCAGTGATATCTGGATGTTTCGTTTTTATATCCGGATGTGTCCAACAGTGATTGTGAGTAGTATCCGGATGCTTTGAGTCGTATCCGAATGTGTTTAAGTTATCTGTGAGTGATATCCGGATACTTTTCGTCGTATCCGGATGAGTTTAAGGCTTTTTGAGATTGATATCCGGATACCTTGTGTTGTATCCGGATGTGTCCAAATATGTTTGTGTCACATATCCAGATGAGACCTTGCTCATCCAGATGTCTCTCATAACTTATCTAAAGCTTATGTGTCTTGTATCCGGATGAGACCTTACTCATCCAGATGTCTCTCACAATTCAATTCAAACTCATGTGTCTTGTATTCAGATGAGTGAAATTCATATCCCAATGGGCCTAGGGTGTAAACACTCGCACCGAAATTTCATTTTTTCTCATATTGGTTCCAATATCTTTAGAAACCCCAAAGTTAAGCGTGCTCGGGTTGGGGTAATTCTATGATGGGTGACCCTCCTGGGAAGTCTTCAAGTTGCAATAAATAAATCATTAAATAATTAAATAAATGTCCGAAAATATTGCAATTCAAGGGAAAACACGAGTAAATCTTTGTATTCCAATATATTAGATCATATTACATGTTTAGCTTTTAATTTGACATGATCAGCATTATTTTGTGAGTTTATGTGCATACATCTTGGTATGAGCATTGAGCACGACTTTCTATGGAGCACTAGATATTGTGTGCTAACACGTATGTGAGCATTGCATTATGCGCGCCAGGCGGCTAGTCCACGGGGATCCCACCAGTTTCAGTTTCAGTTTGTGTGTCGCTCGCCTGATGTCGACCAGGGAGTTAGGGGTTTATTGCCCACAGTATGTGCTTACAGCTTTTATGTTGTAGGATTCAGATCAATCAGGTATGTATTACAGTTATGTGGGCCTACGTGCCAAAGTTGCATACCTGCATTTAGTTACAGTTTATGTGCATTAAATCTTGTAAATGCTACCCAGTGATTATTATATCTCTCAGTACAAGTTCAGTAAGTATTTTATAAGTATCGATATTTTTCGATTCAGCTTCAGTTATTGTTTCCAGTTTATTACTTGCTGAGCTTTATAGCTCACCTTGTACTCTTCACCATTCCAGGTCCTAACGGGGGAGTACCAGATGTGGGGCCTAGCAGCAATGTCCAGTAGTGTGTGTACGTGGAGCCACTCAAGACCAAAGATGTCTTGGAGTTTATTAGTCAGTGTTTTATCAGTTTAGATTTATTTTATATTCCAGTTTAGGGATTTTCCGTTAGATAGACCTTACGATTCTTTTCAGTTTATGTTGACTCAGAGTTTTATTTCAATTGATTGAGATACTCATTATGGTATCAGATTTCAGATTATCAGTTAGTTTATTTTATTTTCCTCGTAGCACCTCTTCTTGGGCAGTTCTAGGAGAGGGGGTGTTATAGTCTATATCAACCGGTAACCATGTAATGTAATAGATAATAAATGTAATGGCTCTTGCAGCATTAACATGATGGCAAGGCACCCATAAGCTAAGCATCAGGCCATGCTACGTCCACATAGGAACCCACAAAGGTAAAATGCTTTAAATGCACATGCTCACCTATCATACCCAAATCGGCACTCATCAAGCCAACCGGGTTATGCCAATGCACACACTTTTCCGTACATACAAAGCATAACCCCCAATGAATGTAAACCCAATCCCATGTACTGTAATGTCATGTAATATGCTACATAATGGCAGAGCCAGTTGATAGTGACCAAGTACCAATCGACAGCATCCCCCGACTCGATGACGGTTTGCCTCAGTGTCACTGAACAATCAACACATTACCTCACCAGACGACAACTCACACCGCCTGTTATTACCACTCATGCTTACAGGAAACCATAACCACATCATCATATGCACACACCAAGAATAGGTGTCCGACGGTATACCAGTTTTCCCGACCCGTCTATAGTCTATCATAACAACTGATAACTGGCCCCATATATCCAGCCATTGACTACTACAACCCAACGGTTGACAGTCAGTGGCTCTATACCCCACACCCTATAACTCACATAAACATATATTGAGATTCCCAGTTACAACAACTCACCCCGAGAGGCACCCACAACCACAACTGACTCACTAGGGTCCTAGCCCCAACCAGGCTTGACATCATTCCCAAAGAAACAGGGGCAATACAATACCCCGTAGGCACTCAACAAATAAAACCCTAGTGAGTCTCTTATTTAATTTAAATTAATTTACCCAAATAAATTTCTTAACTCACATAATTAATATGCAAAACTGAATCGAATCAAGGAAAGGCATGGAATTCATGAAACGGAAGAGGCTCGCAAAAGAAGTGTGGAGCTTGCCTGTATTTTACTGATTTAAGTGTTTTTATGCTTTCATGTCACAAAATTAATACATGCTGTAAAATAATATAACTTCCCCAAATTAATAAAAAAGAGCCCAAAATTAAATTCTAACTATAAGAAATTATTAATGCATTTTTCCCTACTTACATGGCTAATTAAACCTCAATTAAACAGAATTTAATCTTCATTTTCTCCTAAATTTTCTTCAACTTCGTGTGCCTTCTTCCTCTTTTAACTGCCTCTCTATCGCTATAACTTACTACCTAGAGTTAATCCCCGAAGACAGTAAAAATCAAGCTTCAAAGAGGATAAAGGTGGGCTACCTAGTGTGCGCCGCATGGCAGCTGCTGGCTGCCCACTGCCTAACCCCAAAATAACGTCTTTTTGGGGCAGGGTTGTTGATTAAAATCAACATTTCCTCCCCAGCCATGTGTGCCTCTAGCCCAGCTCGATCTCATAACTAGCCGTGTCCCTGTTTCGCTTCGAATCTATTTGGGCTTAATTTAATACTTGGGCTAAATAAAGTATTTGGGCCAAATATTAAATTAAATTAAATATTTGGGCTAATGTAGATTTGGGTCAAATATTAAATAATAAATATATATTTGGGCTAAATTAGATTTGGGCCAAATATTAAATATTAAATATTTGGGCTTGAATTAGATTTGGGCCAAATATTTTATAAATGAATTTGGGCCACTTTAATTTCTAGTTGGACTAGGATTAATGGGCTAGCCCAATCCATGTCCATTAGGGTTTGGGAAACCCTAGGAGGTTGCTTCTCTATAAATAGCCCTTTATGGGATGCCCAAATTAAGCTTTTTGTTTTTGTTTGTTTTCAAGACATGAAAATTGATTCTTTTACCGTCCATACACAAGCAACGCAAAGGAGAAGGAGCTAGCACTCATATTCCGCTCTCCTTGCCAATGGATGCGTGTCGCGTATCACGAGTTAGAGGCCGGACGCTTGGACGGCTCGAATCTGCGAACGACTCGATAATTTAAAGGTTAGATTTATTTATTTGTTTGTGAATGATTTGATTTCGACGTTGATCCAATCGTCGGGATCGAGGTAAGGTTCAAAATTTTTGAACTACGCTCCTTACCCTGTAGTAATCTTGCTTTACTTTCAGTGGTATTAGAGCCATCGTCGAAATATTTCAATTCCTTACGTGCGGATTCGGTTATGTTGTTATTTGTGAAATAATTAATTAATTGTTGCATTTGTATTTTTTTGATTGCAAAACATTTTTGGGTGAAGGACAAAAGATCGTGTATGACACGAAAAAAGGCAAAACAGGGTTTGAGGTGCATACGGATGCTCCGGGGCATTGAAAGACTCGGCCAAGTGGGGCCCGCGTGTGTACGGGGTAACCGGGCACTGGCGCGACCCGCGACCCACGGGTGCGACTTGTGCACCCCCGGATGACCCGCGGGTTCGACCCACGACCCACACGGGGCCATAGCCGACTTGCGCTACCCGCATGCGCCCTTTGCCGACCCGCAAGCCCTTACGCGGCCCTCGCAGCCCCGACCACCCACACGGGCCGTGACCGCGCGCGCCAGGCGCGCCTAACGTGCCCCATGAGCGCCCTAGGCGCTCCCAATAACCCTTTTGGCCTGGCAGCATGTGTGACATGCTGCCCGGCCGCCTCCCGAGCCTTCCCGCTCCCTCAGGCTTTGGTTTGACCCCTCCCCGAGGTCCACGGGAAGCACCCGGGCCGACCCTTCGGTGGCCCAATGCGTTCCGTACCCTCAGGTGGGGCCCGGCCAAATTGTTTAGCTATTTTTAATTATTTTTATTTGATTCATGAGTGTATGACACTTATGTGCCGTGATTAAAATTGGGCCAGGGCCATTAATTGTATTATTTATTAATTATTGGACTGCCAGTGCATGTATGACATGCATTGGTTATCCAAGGCCTGTTGAGCCTTGTTAGTTAAACTAATGGATAGAGCCTAAGCCCAACATAATTAAAACAATTTTGTTTTTCCAAAATTATACAAATTTTTAATTTATTGAAAGCGTTTCATTAAGATTAAAATAGATGTGACAATTAATTAACATAATTATGAATGAATCAATTGGATTGATTGCATGGGTGTATGGTATGGATCGAGTCGACCATTTATTTTATGTTGGGAATGAATGTTTGTAAATTTGGTTTTTGAAATAGGGTCTGTGTATCCTGCCTCTCTTATACTCTGATGTACATTCCCTTCTCATCTCACTCCCTTCGAATGTAACTCGGAGTTTCTGATTCTATGTAATGTGTGTAGAATAGAATAGAGTAGTGATAGTTGTAGTTTGTATGAAGAGAAAGAGATGGAGCCAAATTGAAGAGAAGATTTGAAGACCAACGAAGGCTTAGAGAATGTGTTTGAGAAGCAAGATGTGATTCTTCACCTAGGTTTGATCCGTTAGCTTCCCTTCTATGGCTCGAGGGGGCTAGACGTAGTTATCCATACCATACACTAGTTTGAGTTATTTATTATGCATTATTAATTTGATTAATTGCATGTGATGAGACCTAAATAAATAAATAATAAATCCCTCATTAATATTAAGCCAACTTGCCTTCCATCATTATGAAGCATTAGGTTTCTAGCTAGCACTTGATTTGTTGAGTCACTCAAGGTCATGTGTCACCTATGATTCTATGCTTCATGGGCCATGAGATGTCCCTGAATGATGGGTCCGACTTAACTAAAAAGGTAGGGTTTGTTGAGTCACTCAAGGCCTTACTGAGTATATAGGCAAAGATTGGGAGTCACATAAGATGTGCTTGACAAGGAGTTGTCAACCCAATGAATCTAGGAGTTGCATGGAGATGCAATTGGTAGCAAGTACCTACCTAATCGATCCTAGCACAATTTGTTGAGTCACTCAAGGTTATGCGAGGGGAGATGGGATCCTAGCCCATTTAGGAAATCTTCCAACGGGATTTCCCGAGTTATGTCTTGAGGGTGGTGATAGCATGCATATTTATGCTATATTTTTGGCATTTCACCTCAGTCTTATTACGCCATTTGAAGTAATTTTTGCTGATCTTTCATTGTTTCTATTTTATTATACTTCAAACCATCCTTACACTATTTTCTATCTTACTTCTATAGATCCAAGCTTGCTTAGCTTTAGGGAATATTGGATGGGCTAGAGAAGCAGCTGGAAAAGTCTTGAAGTGGCTCATTTCGGACTTCATGAGGGTAGGCTGGCCTTGGGCAATTGTGGGACTCATCTAAAGGAGCTTGGGCTCAGTTTCAAGGAGCAGATTTGGGCTGCTCGATTTTGCTGTTTTGGGCTCACTTACCTCCCTTTTGTTTCTTTTCTTTTCTGTTGGGCTAGGCCCAACCCTAGCCTTCCTAGCTTTTCCTTTCTTAGCCATGTATTTAAGGCCTCTTAGCACTTATTTCCAAGGGGATTGGGGAGGAGAAAGAGGAGAGATTCTTTGGCCGTTTTTCTTGTTGTTAGCATTTTCTATTTTTTTTCTTCATTTTTGTCTCCATTTTGTCTTCCTTGCTGTAATGAAAGGCTAGAGCTATTGTAACTGGTTGTGTATCTTGAACCCATGTGGAATCTGAGTCCCGGATGAGCTGCAAAAACTTGGTTTGTTGTTTGTTTCTTATTCATTTCCATTTGGTTTAGTTTGAGCAGATTTGTGAATGCATGGAGCTCATGGCAGGTTTGTGTGAATTTGCATGGATTCATTTTCTGTTAAATGCTTAAGAGAACAGAATGTTGTAGCCGGTTGGTATAACATCTCGGAAATGAATATAATGTGCTTGAATGGTTGTTCTTGCATAGCTCCGGATGGGTTGAATATAGAATGAATGGTTGCATTTTGTTTATAAGAGATTTCTGTATTCATTTTGTTGTTCCAATCATTCTAATCCTTGGACGGTTGTTGGGGATGCTTTAAGTTTGATATCCGGAGGTTAAAACAATCTAACAAGCCAAGATTTATGGGTTGGACGAGGAAGATTTCACATAGGGGACAAATACACAGCTGGTTGCATTTCATTTACTGATTTTCATCTATCCTTGTGTTTTCTATTTTGTTACTTAGTTTTCTGTCAAAACCCCCCCTAAACAAACTGTTGTTTATATTGGTTCTCCTTGTTGGTAGAAGAAGGTGCGGCTCCTTGTGAGAGATGACCTAGGGTGCACTTTGCTGCAAACTAGAGAAGAGAAGAGATATATAGAGATACTAATTCTGGAGTGGTTCGACAGCCGCTGGCCAGAATTTTGGCGCCGTTGCCGGGGATCCAAGTTTTTCTTCTAAAAACATAAAGGACCGACCCTATTTTCTGTTTGTTTTGTTTTCTTGTTTTCTTGTTTTGTCTATTTTGTGTTCTTGGTGATAAGGTTATCAGTTGTTGCTCACAAACTTGAAGAGCTATTATGTTCTGTTCTTGAGATAAACTGATAGCAAGCAGCAACAGAAAAGCCTTATTTGCCTTTTCGATCTTCTTTTTGTGTGTGTGTATTTTCCTTTCTGTTTTCTTGTTTCTAGAATTATTTTTGAACAAAGAAGTGGCTGTTGGAGAGGGCTGCACGACCTGCAACTGGAAAAGCAACCCTGCAGCAACTGAAAAAGCAAAAAGACACCTGCAGTCCTTCTCTGGTTTCAGTATCACTACCTTGTGTTTGTCTGGTCTTCATGTGCTCTGATAGGTGCTAAAAAGCAAGCTCACAGCAAGTAGACAACCCAACAAAAAAGGGGGCTGCAGCAGATCAGGAGCATAACCGTTTTTCCTTTATTTAGAGAAAGCTGAAGTCCACTTTTCTGCCTCTGACAGCAGATCACCTGACCAAGAGGACATTCCATTTTTCTTCTTCACCTTTTCCTTTTATTTTCTCTCTTTTAACATTGTCTTTCCCTTCCCCACTAATCTTCCTTTTCGTTTGGCAGATAGGCACCAGCAGCTGCAACCAAGAGAAGATCAGCCACAGCACCCTTCCATTTGCCAGCGTTTTTGACCACCTCCATGACAGATAGCAAGATTTAAGGATTGAGATCAAGATACCGGTTCTATCCTCTTTCTTTCTCATCCCTATTTGATATTCTTTCAAGTCCATATGCCCCCCTTGATGTTTTCTTGCATATAGAGTGGTTTCTGAGGCAAAATAGGAGCCGGTTTGAGGGAAAATCAGTTTTCTCGGTTACTGTTCACAGCCTTCTACTTGCTCCGATTAAGCTGATTTTTGGTGTCCAAAGAAATGGGGGTGTGGGGATCAAGAGTCACTTTTTTATGGTGAGGAGACCCCTTTTTGGCCAAATTCCAACGTTTAGACCACTTTTTGGGCCATTTTGTGTTTCTTAGTGGCTAATTTTGTGTGGTTTTTAGTTTCTTTAGGTCCCTCAATGTTTTTGTGTTGAAATTTCGTGAAAAATTGCATAAAAAAATCATCTAAGGGCTTCTTGTTTGACATGTTTTTGTGTTTCTGTGTTTTTGAGTTTTTGAGTTCTTGGTATGCATAGGCCATTTTGTGTGCTGTTTTTGTGCTGATCTCTAGTGCATGACTAGGTCCTCTAAGGAAAAATTACTTGACTTGGATCTTGAATTAGAGAACACACTTAGAAGGCAAGCTAGAGAGCTTAAGTCTCGGGATAGGATTGACCCTAACAGTGTGTCTAATACTTCATCCGAACCTATTCCAGAATTCATCAATATGGCAGATAATGGTAATGGAAATAATGGTAATGGCAATAATGGAAATCATGGAAATTATGTAAATCATGGTCATTTGGATGGTAGAACCATTAGAGAGCTGGCTGTACCTGATGTGCATTATCAGCCCCTATGTATTCAATACCCACAGTTGGATGCTAACTTTGAACTCAAATCTAGACTGATCTTGCAAGAGAGGATCCGCACAAGCATCTAAAAGAGTTTCATGTTGTTTGCTCAACCATGCGGCCACAAGGAGTAGATGAAGAGCAAATCAAGCTGAGAGCCTTCTCATTCTCACTTGATGGATCCGCCAAGGATTGGCTCTACTACCTGCCACCAGCTGGGATGGATTGAAACGAATCTTCTTGTAAAAATTCTTCCCAGCCTCCAGAACAGCATCAATAAGGAAGGAAATTTGTGGTATAAGGCAGATGAGTGGTGAGACTCTACATGAGTACTGGGAGAGATTCAAGAAGTTGTGTTCCAGCTCTCCTCACCATCAGATAAGTGACCAACTCCTAATTCAATATCTCTATGAAGGTCTAATCCCCATGGACAGGTACTTGGTAGATGCTGCAAGTGGAGGAGCCTTGGCAGAGAAGACCCCAGCAGCTGCACAAGAGCTGATATCAAAGATGGCATAAAATGCCCAGCAGTTTGGTACCAGAATTAACACTCCTACAAAAGCCATCAATGAAGTCAGTGTGGCTGCCACTATGGACCAGCAAAGGATAGAAAACAAGCTTGAGGAATTAGCTTCCATGGTCAGGCAGTTGGCATTAGAGAGAAAGCAACCCCAGCAGCAGCTTTGTGGCATTTGCTCCTTGCCATCCCATATAACAGACCAATGCCCACAGTTGCAAGAAAATAATGAGACCTGTGCAGGCATTTTTCCTGGTAGACCATTCCAAAACCAGCAGCACAACCAACCACAACCTCCAAACAGATATGATCCATTTTCCCCCACCTACAATCCAGGTTGGAGAGACCATCCGAACCTCAGATATGGCGGCCCTTCCAATCAACATGTGCAGCAGCAGCCATACCAGAATCAACCATTTCAGCAGAGGTTCCATCCTCCAAGTTCCAGCAACCATGCTCCACCACCAAGGCCGAATCAAGCCATGCAACAAGCACCTCCATTACCCAAGTCAGAACCTAGCTTGGATGATCTTGTTAAACAACTAGTAGCCAATACACTCTAGTTCTAGCAAAAGACAGAAACCACAATTCAGAATTTGGAGACCCAAATAGGCCAGCTAGCTACAAACATCAATGAGCTAAGGAGTCAAGGTTCAGGGCAGCTTCCTTCACAACCAGTTGCCAATCCGAGGGGTAATGTTAGTGCCATCATGCTTCGAAGTGGGAAAGAAGTAATCATCCCAACCCCTCCACCATCATCAAACATGAAGCAGCATGTAGAGGGTAGCAAAGAGCAGCAACCCTTCTCAATCCAAGAAGCTAAGTAGCCAAACTCCAGCTATCAAGAACAAGGAGAGTCTTCCAACAACCAGCCCCTGCCATTCCCACATCGAGCAACACAAAACAAGAAAAGAGCAGAGTTCGAATTAGATAAAGAGATTTTGGAGACATTCAAGAAAGTGGAAGTCAACATACCCCTCCTTGAAGCCATTAGGCAGATCCCCAAGTATGCAAAATTTCTCAAAGATTTGTGTACTCACAAGAGGAAGCTTAAGGGGAATGAGAAGGTCAACCTTGGGAGGAATGTTTCAGCTCTCATACAACCTGCCATTCCAAGGAAGTGAAAAGATCCAGGGACGTTTTCCATTCCTTGTACTATAGGAGACATGCAATTTAGCAATGCTTTACTAGATTTAGGTGCATCCATTAATGTCATGCCTAACTCTATATATGCTTCATTGCAGTGTGGTCCTTTGAAGCCAACAAGAGTGGTTGTCCAGCTGGCCAATAGAAGTACTGCACACCCCACTGGAGTCCTAGAAGATGTGCTGGTTAAGGTTAAGGATTTAATCTTTCCAGCTGATTTTTATGTTTTGAATATGGAAGATGGCAGCACACTTGAGCATGCACCCTTGATACTAGGGAGACCATTCTTAAAAACTGCTAGAACTATTATCAATGTGCATGAGGGTACACTTTCCATGGAATTTGCTGGTAACACAATTAACTTCAAGATACTTGATGCCATGAAATTCCCTGCTGAGGATCATTCCACTTTTCAAGTAAATAGAGTTGACCTGTTAGTGAATGAAGCATGTTCTGAGTCTTCTGATTTAATTGATAAACTCCCCACTATGCATGAGTTCCCAGATACGATTATTTACACTAATTGTAGTGATGGAGAGAGTCAATGTGTTGTATGCTTAGAGATTGCTGAATTTTTGCATAGGCATGAATTTAATTTTGATGCTAACATTCCCCAAGTGGAAGATAGTGCTGCTGACCTTGTTGAGCATGTTGATAGTGCTTTGGAGTTAGAGTTGCAGTCAAATAGGCCAGCCCCCTCTTTGTAGCAGCCACCCACCATTCAGTGCAAGCCTTTGCCTCAGCACCTCAAGTATGCATTCTTGGAGAAAGATGAGAAGCTACCAGTCATCATTGCAAATAACTTACAGCCTGACCAAGAGAGAAAGTTGCTGGATGTGCTGAAAAGTAATAAGAAAGCAATTGGGTGGACTTTAGCGGACATAACTGGAATCAGCCCATCTGTTTGCATGCACCGTATCTTATTGGAGGAAGGAGCAAAACCAGCTAGGCAGCCTCAAAGAAGACTTAACCCAACCATCCTTGATGTGGTAAAATAGGAGGTAAGTAAACTATTTGCAGCCGGTATTATTTACCCTATTTCCGACAGCAAGTGGGTGAGTCCCGTGCAGGTTGTTCCAAAAAAGACGGGCATCACGGTGGTCCCAAATGAGTAGAATGAGCTTATCCCCATGAGAGTGCAGAACAGCTGGAGAGTCTGCATTGATTATAGAAAGCTGAACCAAGCAACCAGAAAGGATCATTTTCCCCTCCCATTCATTGATCAGATGTTGGAGAGGTTGGCTGGTAAGTCACACTATTGTTTCCTTGACGATTTTTCTGGATACTTTCAGATTTGCATAGCCCCAGAGGATCAAGAGAAGACCACCTTCATCTGCCCCTTTGGCACATTCGCTTATAGAAGAATGCCTTTCGGTCTATGTAATGCTCCAGGTACCTTTCAGTGATGCATGGTAAGTATATTTTCAGATTTTCTAGAGCATTGCATGGAAGTGTTCATGGATGATTTTTCAGTTTATGGCACTTCTTTTGATGATTGCTTGGTTAGCTTGGGTAGAGTCCTAGAGAGATGCATTGGAAAAAACCTTGTTTTAAATTTTGAAAAATGTCATTTCATGGTAGAACAAGGAATTGTTTTAGGGCATGTTCTATCTAAGAAAGGTATAGAAGTGGATCGGTCTAAGGTTGATGTTATTGCTTCATTGCCTTACCCCACCTCTGTGAGGGAGGTGCGTTCTTTCCTTGGCCATGCAGGATTTTACAGGAGGTTCATCAAGGATTTCAGCAAGATTGCACTTTCACTTTCCCACCTTCTCCAGAAAGAAGTAACCTTCCACTTTGATGAGCAGTGCAAGCGGGCATTTGAGGAACTGAAGAGTCGATTGATTTCTCCACCCATCATACAGCCACCCGACTGGGAGTTGCCCTTCGAGTTGATGTGCGACGCCTCCAACTTTGCAGTGGGTGCCGTCCTTTCCCAGCGTGTGGAGAAGAAATCCCATGTCATAGCCTACGCTTCGTGTACATTGGATGCGGCACAGACTAATTATACCACTACGGAAAAAGAGCTCTTGTCTATTGTTTTTGCATTGGATAAATTTAGATCCTATTTACTTGGTTCTAAAGTTATTGTCTTTTCTGACCATGCAGCTCTTAGGTACCTCTTGAAGAAGCCTGATGCCAAACCTCGTTTGATAAGGTGGATGCTCTTGCTCTAAGAATTTGACATTGAGATCAAGGATAAAAGTGGAGTAGAGAACTTGGTAGCCGACCACCTCAGTCGCATTCCTTCCACCTCAGATCAATCTGTCATGGACTCCCAGCCTATCAGGGATGATTTCCCAGATGAGTTATTATACCACATTCATGGTGTTGAGCCCTGGTATGCTGATTTGGTAAATTATTTAGTTGCTTCTGAATTACTTGCATATTTTAAGAAGGAACAGCTAAATAAATTTAAGAGTCAGGCTCGGTATTATGTGTGGGATGATCCCTATCTGTGGCGCATGTGTAGTGACCAGGTCATCAGGAGATGTGTGCCTAACCATGAGTTTGCATATGTCTTAAATTTTTGTCACACACTTGCATGTGGTGGTCACTTTGGTCCCCAACGTACAGCTAGGAAAGTCCTAGATTCTGGATTATATTGGCCTTCACTCTTTAAGGATTCATATGAGTTCTGTAAGAATTGCACACGTTGCCAACACACAGGCACTATATCACGTAGGAATGAAATGCCTCAACAACCCTTATTGTTTTGTGAAATCTTTGATGTTTGGGGCATTGACTTCATGGGTCCATTTCCTGTGTCATTTGGTTATGTGTACATTCTATTAGCTGTGGATTATGTTTCTAAGTGGATGGAAGCTAAAGCCACCAGGACTGATGATGCTTCTGTGGTTGCAGATTTTGTTCGTTCTCACATCTTTTGCAGGTTTGGCATGCCCAGGGCCATCATCAGCCACTAAGGATCCCACTTTTGCAATAGAAAGATGGACACCCTACTTCGTAAGTATGGGGTAATACACAAAGTGGCGACTCCTTATCATCCACAGACTAATGGGCAAGCTGAAGTCTCAAATAAGGAGATCAAGCAGATTTTGGAGAAGACTGTCCAGCCCACTAGGAAAGACTGGAGCCAGAGATTAGAAGATGCGCTATGGGCCTACCGCACTGCCTACAAAACCCCCATCAGCATGTCCCCCTACAGGTTGGTTTTTGGAAAAACGTGTCACTTGCCGGTGGAAGTGGAGCATAAGGCATATTGGGCGGTGAAGCAATGCAATATGGACATCAGTCAAGCGGGGTCCCAAAGAAAGCTCCAACTTCAAGAGCTTGAGGAGATTAGGATGGACGCATATGAGAACTCACGCATCTACAAAGAGAAGACCAAGGCTGTGCATGACAAGCTTATTGTGAGGAAGACATTCGAAGTTGGCCAGAAAGTTCTGCTATACAATTCCCGTCTCAAGTTGATGCTCGGTAAGTTACGTTCTCATTGGACTGGTCCTTTCATAGTTATTCATGTTTTTCCCTTTGGTGCAGTTGCAATTAAGGACGAGTCCAATGCAAGGCAATTCACAGTGAACGGGCAGCGGCTTAAGCCATTCTACGAGAGCTTTCAGGAGCATATTGTGGAGGAGCTGCATCTCCTCAATCCCACCTCCATTTGATACATCAGGCTATTTCTCTCTTACATTTACTTGTCCTATTTTTGATTGGAATTGCATGTTTACATTGAGGGCAATGTAAAGTCTAAGTGTGTGTGGGGGGGAGGGGGGAGCAGCATTCTTATTTTAGCAGCATTTTCTTTATCTTTTCATATTTCTTTTCCCTTGGGTCTAGTTGAGTCTGTTTTGCGTGGAAATGCAAGTTAAGCAATTAAGTCTAAAAGAACCCAGCATGATTAGAACTTCAATCTTATCTTCCTTGATTTCAAGTGACTTGGTAATGAGTTTGATTTGATAGATTGATTGGGTAGTCTACAGCCGTGAGGATTTTGAGCCTATTGTCTTTCTTGTGTGTGCATTCACCTATCATGATCTCCACTCTAGAACTTGTTTTGATTCTTGGTTGAGGCTATATTTGTTCATGCATGACTCAAACATGATTAAGGCATTCTTTCTTGTCCCCATTTGGCCAAAAAAAAAAATCAATCAATCCCTTTCGCTTGCCACTTAGAGCCATCATTCTTACCCTTCATTTTCATACACCTTTTTGGACCTTCTAACCTTAGGAAGAGGAATATTAAGTGCATTCTAGAGAGAGAGATTGAATTCATCAAGCAAGTCATAAGGCCAAAGGCCATTTGCATCCATGAAAAAGATAAAGAAAAGCAAGCAAAGGATAAAATGGTGAGAAGGAGCGTAAAACGCACTCACCTCTTTCCAAAAAAAAAAAAAAATGAAATGAAAAAAAAAAATTGATGAGAAAAAGAAGAAAGCAAAGTTGAGACAGAGCGTAAAATGCACTCAACCGAATAAAGATGCAATGTTTTTCATAATGCTTAGAAATTCTATCTCTTGATCTTGGAGTTGTATGAAATGTTTTCTCGACCTAGGCATGTTTTCCTTCATTGTTGTCTTTCCATTTCTTTCTTCCCCACATTACAACCCTGAATAAGCCCTTTTGATTTGTGGCATGCATGTGACATGGATAGTGGAGATTGAGAAGATAAACAAGCTTATGGTAGTGGAATTGTGATTGGGTGAATTTGAGCGAAACAGTCACCACCACCTCTTGAGAGATTTTTGAGCATACACTTGTCCTGTGAGAGGCTTCTACTTTTGATTTGTCTTATTGAATGAATTACCATGTCACTTGTTTTCTTGGAAGTAGAGGAAAGATGATCTTTGAATGATGAATTCTCGAAGACTTACCTTGCATCTGATTTGTGTTTCTCCACATTTTTATTCTTGAGTCATAGAGTCTAGTGTTTTGCCCAAGAGTGCAAAAGTCTAAGTATGGGGGATTTGATAGCATGCATATTTATGCTATATTTTGGCATTTCACCTCAGTCTTATTACGTCATTTGAAGTAATTTTTCCTGATCTTTCATTGTTTCTATTTTATTATACTTCAAACCATCCTTACACTATTTTCTATCTTACTTCTATAGATCCAAGCTTGCTTAGCTTTAGGGAATATTGGATGGGCTAGAGAAGCAGCTGGAAAAGTCTTGAAGTGGCTCATTTCGGACTTCATGAGGGTAGGCCGGCCTTGGGCAATTGTGGGACTCATCTAAAGGAGCTTGGGCTCACTTTCAAGGAGTAGATTTGGGCTGCTCGATTTTGTTGTTTTGGGCTCACTTACCTCCCTTTTGTTTCTTTTCTTTTCTGTTGGGCTAGGCCCAACCCTAGCCTTCCTAGCTTTTCCTTTCTTAGCCATGTATTTAAGGCCTCTTAGCACTTATTTCCAAGGGGATTGGGGAGGAGAAAGAGGAGAGATTCTCTGGCCGTTTTTCTTGTTGTTAGCATTTTCTGTTTTTTTCTTGATTTTTGTCTCCATTTTGTCTTCCTTGTTGTAATGAAAGGCTAGAGCTATTGTAACTGGTTGTGTATCTTGAACCCATGTGGAATCTGAGTCCCGGATGAGCTGCAAAAACTTGGTTTGTTGTTTGTTTCTTATTCATTTCCATTTGGTTTAGTTTGAGCAGATTTGTGAATGCATGGAGCTCATGGCAGGTTTGTGTGAATTTGCATGGATTCATTTTCTGTTAAATGCTTAAGAGAACAGAATGTTGTACCCGGTTGGTATAACATCTCGGAAATGAATATAATGTGCTTGAATGGTTGTTCTTGCATAGCTCCGGATGGGTTGAATAGAGAGTGAATGGTTGCATTTTGTTTATAAGAGATTTCTGTATTCATTTTGTTGTTCCAATCATTCTAATCCTTGGACGGTTGTTGGGGATGCTTTAAGTTTGATATCCGGAGGTTAAAACAATCTAACAAGCCAAGATTTATGGGTTGGACGAGGAAGATTTCACATAGGGGACAAATACACAGCTGGTTGCATTTCATTTACTGATTTTCATCTATCCTTGTGTTTTCTATTTTGTTACTTAGTTTTCTGTCAAAACCCCCCCTTAAACAAACTGTTGTTTATATTGGTTTTCCTTATTGGTAGAAGAAGGTGAGGCTCCTTGTGAGAGACGACCTAGGGTGCACTTTGCTGCAAACTAGAGAAGAGAAGAGATATATAGAGATACTAATTCTGGAGTGGTTCGACAGCCGCTGGCCAGGTGGCAAACTCATAGAAAATAGTGGGAGCAATCATAAAATGTTATTTTTTGCAATTTATGATTTCGTAATTCAATATGATTATAATAATATCTCTATTCAGTTGTTGATCCAGAATGTCTGGAAACATGTCGATAAGATCGATACTTGAGGGCAATAGTACCTTCAACGGGACTAATTTCTATGACTGAGAGATCATCTTGAGGATAGTCCTCACATATGATAAGATTCTCTATGCGATAGAGAGATCTCTTCTTGCGAAGCCACCAATTAAGGAAATAGTAGCACATTAGGCCTGGGCGATGCACAAGGGTGATATGATCATCGTTTGGTATATCGTCTTGGCTGCCATGACCCTAAAACATAGGTCGCAACATAAGAGTTATGATGCCTATGAGATCACGGCTAGGCTCAAGGATCATCTATTGAGAAGCATGTCATGGAGATGATATGTTTTATCAATAGGTTGCTAAAGCTAAACATGGGTATGGATGCCGAAACTTACCCTAGATTTGGTGCTACAGTCCCTCCCTAACAATTATGGAAATGACTCTTGGAGAGTGGTTGTCCATACTTAGGGAGACCGAGCCTAAAATTGATTATAGGCCATGGGAAGTGTTCTCGTAGTTGAAGGGCTCAAGGCGCACAAGGGCAAGCTCAAGAGTAAGCAAGCCAAAAGGAAGAAGAGTTCTTCCATAGTGCAATCTGGAAAAGTCCAGAAGACCAAAACTCGAAAGAGCAAGAAGGATGCAGTCTATCTCCACTGTGATAAACCGGGAAGTATAGAGTAGGAAGAGTTCTACTCAGGGCGCTTCAGGTATTTATGTTATTGGAATTAATCCATCTACTTCTGATTAGTCCACATGAGTATTAGATATTGGATCTAGTGCTCATATTTACACTTTCCTGTATGGGCTTAGGAGTACGAGGAGATTAATAATGGGAGAAGTGTACCTACACATGAGAAATGGATCAAAAGTTATTTCATTAGTTGTAGGGACCTATTTATTAACATTGCCCATAGGGCTTGTATTGGAGTTAATAACTGTTACTACAATCCTAGATTGACTAGGAATATAATTTCTAATTCTTGTTTGACAAGGATGGATATTCATTTTTTAAGGACAATAGTTGTTTGTTTTATAAAAATGAGATGTTTTATGGTAAAGCAACAACATGTAATAGTTTGTATGTCCTTGATGTTGATACTCCTATCAATGACATAAATATTAAGCGACTTAAATCAGGTGATTTATATAGCACTTATTTATGGCATTGTCGCATTGGCCATATAAATGAGACTTGCACATCCAACTTTTATAAAGTTGGATATCTTGGCACATTTGATTATGAATCATATGGTGCTTGCGAATCTTGTTTACTTGGCAAAATGACTAAGTCTCTTTTTAAAGTAAAGTGAGGCTACATAAGTGCTAGGATTTGTGCACATTGATGTGTGTGGACCCATGTCCACCCAAGCTAGAGGTGGATATGTCTACTTCATAACCTTTACTAATGATAGATCATGTTTTGGTTATGTGTATCTTATGAGACACAAATCTGAGGCTTTTGAAAAGTTCAAAGAATTTAGATTTGAAGTAGAGAAACAAACTGAAAAAAGTATCAAAGTATTTCGATCAAATCGAGGTGGTGAATAGTTGAACAATGAGTTTCTAGATCATCTGAAGCAGAATGTGATTCTCTCACAATGGATTGCACCTGGAACATCAGAGATGAATGGTATGTCTAAAGGAGGAATAGGACCTTGTTGGACATGGTCTTGTCCATGATAAGTCGCGCTGAACTCCCTATTTCATTTTGGGGATACGCACTCCTCGCCGCGATCTTTGTTTTGAACAGGGTTCCAAGTAAGTCAGTTACTCAGACTCCATATGAGATATGGAAAGAAAAGAAGCCAAATCTATCTTTCCTTAAGATTTGGGGTTGTGAAGCTTATGTTAAGCGTGTTGACAGTAATAAGTTAAAACCCAAATCAATGAGATGTTTGTTTGTGGGATATCCAAATGGATATTACTTTTACCACCCATATGAACAAAAGGTGTTTTGTTGCCAAGCATGTGGTATTCCTTGAGAAGGAATTCTTAGATGTTGTGGCTAGTGAGAGAATTGTTAAGCTCGAATAGATTCGAGGTGAAACACAAACAAATACTCCCCTCCAGGAACCCGATAAAGATCAGACACAAGATGTTGTGTCAACTCCCTAACCTTCTACACAAGAACCTCGTAGGTCGATGAGGGTTCATCGCGAGCAAGAGAGATATAGATTTCTCATCTCAGCACATGGAGATGTGCTTCTAGCTGAGAACGATGAGCTTACTACCTATGATGAGGCAATGTCTGACATTGACTCTGGGTTATGGCAGATGGATGACAAAACAGCTTTCCTTAAAGGAAACCTGATCGAGGATGTGTATATGGTACAGCCTGACGGTTTTGTTACTCATAAACATGAAAATAAGATTTGTAACTTGCAAAGGTCCATTTATGGACTAAGGCAAGCATCCCAGAGTTAAAATCAATGTTTTGATGAAAAGATCAAAAAGTTTGATTTTTTACAAACTTGAAGTTGATCTTTGTGTTTACAAGAAGGTTAGTAGGAGCGTGGTGGTCCTTTTAGTCCTATATGTGGACAATATATTGCTCATAGGGAATGGTGTTCCCATGATGCAATTAGTAAAAATATGGCTTTCAAAATATTTTCTCCGTAAAGGATTTGGGAGAAGTAACCTATATTCTGGGAATAAGGATCTATAGAGATAGATCTAGGAGGTTGCTAGCACTCTCCCATAGCGCGTACATTGACAGGGTGCTAAAGAGGTTTAGCATGAAAGATTCTAGGAGGAGAAGTTTTCCCATGTCACATAGAATACATCTCTCTAAGGCTATGTGTTCGAAGACACAAGATGAGAGAGATAGGATGAGTTGAGCAGCATATGCCTTGGCTATTGGCTCGATCATGTATGCTAAGTTATGTACGAGTCCTGATATCGCATATACTTTGAGCATATGTAGTAGATATCAAGCTGATCCAGGTGAGAAACATTGGATTGCTGTGAAAAATATTCTTAAGTACTTGTGAAGTACTAAAGAGATGTTTTTGCCATATGGAGAATGAGAGCATACCATGAAGGGGTTCATGGATGCCAGTTTCCAATCGACCATGATGATTTTAAATCACGTACAGTCGAAATTTATATTTTGCCTATATGGCTGGGCCATGAGTTGGAAGAGTTCCAACAAGAGATAGTGGCAGATTCAACAACTGAAGTCGAATACATAACAACCTTCGAAGCAGTTAAGGAGGTTGTATGGATCCATAAGTTCATTGATGAACTTAAAGTGGTGTCCAGCATTATTGATCCAATAACAGTTATTGGGACAACAATGGAGCCATCACGTAAGCAAAGGAACCACGGTCTCATCAACGGACCAAATTTGTATTGCGACATCACCATATGATAATGGAGATTATCAGCTAAGGTGACATATATAGAGAAAGTGTTGACGGATGACAACGTTGTAGATCCCTTGACTAAAGCTCTGTCGCAGGAGAAACATGAAAGTCATGTTCGATCATCAAGTATAAGATACATGAATGATTAGCTCTAGTGCAAGTGGGAGATTGTTAGTGTAGGTGCTCTAGACCTAATCAGATTGGGCATATTGTACACTGACAATTGTAATCATGTTTATTATTTAAATAAGGAGTTGTTCAAATTCACAAGAAGTCATTCTATTAGTTTCTTGTTATTATTGTAATAACTGAATGAAATTAGATAGAAGTCCATATGATGTTTACTGTGATTAATCTATAAAGATCTGAGATGATGCATCACAGTTTCTAGACATCATTAAACGTCTCAAGTCGTAGTAATGTCAAGAATGGACATTGACAATTGCGGTAAGACTTGTATGTGCTATGTGATAGCAATGGGGGTCTCACACCCATAGGCTTAGGGATGTCTAGACAAGTACATAGGTGACTAATGTTGTAACGACCCATTAGAGGGCCCAGTATTTATTCAGGAATTATTTAATTAATTATTGAAGCATTGATTAAGAGATTTTACCAATTAATTATTTAATGTGGCAATTTAGAGATTTTAAAGGAAAAGAATAGCATTTATTTCTTTTTAATGTTGGAGTTAAAGGAGTTTGCCAAGGTGGCAATTTAGATTCTTAATTGAGAGAATAGTATTTAAATAGCATTTAAATGACATTTATTTTGTAGAAATTAAATGCAAGGGCATGAAGCTAATTTTGGAGTTTTATTATTATTTGAGAGTTTTAATAATAATTTTTGTATTATTATTAATCAAGTGAGATTATGTATTTAAAGGAGAATGAGAATCCATGTATGAGATGGATTTGAATTGAGAGTCTCCTAGTTAGATTTGGAGAAGGAATCCAAGTTGTATAAGAAGAGTGATCTAGGGCTTTATGTCTATATATAGAGCCCATTAGCTTAGTTTTTCTTCACGCCATGTGAAGAACAGAAAGGCCAAGAGATAGCAGAGGCTTGCTAGAGTCTTCAGGATCGCTCCAGGGTTCGATCAAAGAGTTCTATCAGGCAAGTATTCTTCCTATAATCACTTCCATTACAGATTCATATTAGTTTTGATTTCAGATTATTCCAGTTCTTCATTGTAGTTTTCAGATTTATATTAGTAAGCAGAGACGTATATATATATATATATATGCGTATAATAGTGAAGTTATGAGTAAGTTCTATTACTCTTTATCCATTTTGGATTGCAAGTTCTATAAATCCTTATCCATTTTGGATTGCAAGTTCCATTAATTCTTATCCATTTTGGATTGCAAGTTCTATTACTCTGAGTTCTAATATCCGGATACCTTGTATCGTATCCGGATGTATCTAAAGTTCTTCGAGTATGATATCCGGATGGTTTGTTTATACATCCGGAAAGGTCAAGATAATATCAGGATGTCTCACCTGATATCCAGATGCCTCCCTTAAAAGTTGAATTTTTCATTCAAATAGTCCCCAGTTATATCCGAATGCATCAGTGAGATATCCGGATGACCAGAATCATACCTGGATGTCCTAGTTCATATTCGAATACTCTCCAGCATATCCGAATAGCTTCTGCTTTGAATGTCAGTATATCCGGATGAGCCTTCTTCATATTCTGATGTCTTTCATCATATCCGGATATCCTTCCTGATATCCAGATGACTTTTCCAGAAATCCAATTTAGCTTCTAGTGAGTCCTAATTCAAGTATTAATGTATTCAATACCTTCCAACATTGAATTCATAAGCCAGAACATGATAAGTTAATCATACCCATACCCTAAATCATAGTTCATTGAATCTTTGTATTCTAATATATAGATGAAGATCATATCATGTTTAGCATTATTACAAGATGATCAACATTATTTTGTGAGATTATGTGCATACATTTTGGTATGAGCATTGAGCATGACTTTATATGGAGCACTACATATCATGTGCTAGCATTTATGTGAGCATTGCATTGCATTATGCGCGCCAGGCGGCTTGTCCGCGGGGATCCCATCAGTTTCAGTTTCAGCTCAATTTATGAGTTGCTCGCCTGGTGGCAACCAGGGAGCTAGGGGCTTTGCCCACAGTATGTGCTTACAATTTTTATGTATGCAAGTTTCAGATCAGACAGGTATGTATTATTAGATTATGTGGGCCTATGAGCCAAAGTTGCATACCTGCATTTAATTTACAGTTTATGTGCATTATATTTTTATTAATGCAATCAAACAGTGATTATACAGTACAAGTTCAGTGAGTTATTTATCAATATCGATATTCTTCAATTCAGCTTCAGTATTCTTTCCATCTTATTACTTGCTGAGCTTTTGTAGCTCACCTTGTACTCTTCACCCCTCCAGGTTCTAGCAGGGGAGTATCAGATGTGGGGCCTAACAGCAATATTCAGTAGTGTGTGTACGTGGAGCCGCTCAAGATAAAAGATGTCTGGGAGTCTGTTGAGTTTATAGTGTTTTCTTAGTTTAGATCTATTTTACATTTCAGTTGAGGGATTGTCCCTTAGACAGAGTTTATGCTTTTCAGTCTGTATTGACTCAGAGTTTTTATTCCAGTTGATTGAGATGTTCAGTCATGGTATCATATTTCAGTTTATCAGTTACTTTTATTTTATTTTCCTGTAGCACCTCTTCTCGGGCAGTTCTAGGAGAGGGGCTGTTACAAATGTTGGAGAACGTGTCACTGGACATGACTCACCATGAGAATCCATTTTGGTTATATGTTGATGGAATTCTCATACGAGATGAGTGTAACTAATCCTTGGACTTGAGGTTGTCACGGTCATCTCATAAAAAGACTGGTATGCTTTGACATCATTTCGACGGGCCTAGATAAAGGCTGCATATGGGTGATCGTTGGGTATATCGTGAGGCTTATGGAGATGGGTGCATAGCCAAGATGGGACTCGTCTATCCCTTGATAGAGGATGATGTATCTAAGGTGCCTTCGGTGGATATTCACTTTAAATCTATGACCATGGTGAAAGAGATCAATAAGGAGTTATTGATTCACTTTCTATTAAGTGAAGATATCCGGAAGACCGACGAAAACTCATGTGATCATTATCAAGCAACACATCACCATACTTGAGATCACATAAGATACATTGACGAGAGGATCGAATTACACGGTAACCATGCTCGTGAAAGGTTATTTGTGGATTATGAATCCTTCTAAATAATTGGGTAGGCATGACGCCTTGCTAGAGGCCAATCTTGTCTTATGTGTTCGTACCGACACATTGCCAACATATTCGGAAGCCTAATGAGTCATACGCAATAGGCACGGTCCCTGGCTTAAACTAGGAGAGTGGACGTATGGTTAAGTGAGACATTTCGGCAAGAAGTTGTGCCGTTGGTGCTAGGGCATTTCTTATTTGGGCCCCAAGATCCTGTATATGTGCTTTGTTACTTATGTCGTTGGTACCTGTGTTAGTTTATGAGATTGCATGACATGTTATGCATGAGTTTCAGTTTGTTATGCACTTGAGATGCATGTTTACTCTTAGGAACAACTCTATTTGTCTTTCCTTTATTTATGAGCTTGTTATGTCATATGGACTCACCTTGTTTTTCTTCATTCCAGGTAAAGACAAGGACCCAGTTGGGGGCGAGTCTAGTGATTCCCGACTTCTTAGTTAGGCGGTGTACAGGGCCATGCAGACCTAATAGTTGTTAGCATGGGGGGTTTCTTTTTGTGCATTTTGCTGCTTCCAGACTATATTTTTCTTCAATTTATCTGGGTCTGTATGGATTGTGTTTATTTTAATGCCGGTGTGTCGATGTTTTATTTTATGCATGCCTGGGTTATGTAAGCCTAGAGATTAGTTGTTGTATAGCAGGTTGAGGTTTTGTTATACATGCTGGGATGACACATTTTCTCTATCAATTTTCTCTTGGTATTTATCAGTGGCATGCATGACAGGTTCTTCCAGATCAAGTTCTCTCTATTTTAGTGTGGCACCCGCTCTGGTTCTTTTGGAACCTGGGTGGGGGCCTTACATTTGGTGGTATCAGAGCGTGTTTGGAGTTATTTAGGATAAGATGTCCCTGTACACCTAGGCTATTAGGTAGAGTTAGGTTGTTTTGTTATTGAGTTAATCTTTGAGGCTGCATTCTGTTTCTAAGTATTGTTCTTTATGTAGGAAGCATGAATACGTGTAGTGGGCGAGGATGAGGACGACTACCTGCTAGAGGTCATGGGCAAAGTATACCTTCTCTTGAGGCCCCCTGAGTTACTAGTGAGGCAGAACATCAGGGTACTCCCGACATGCAAGTTGCCCTGGTGAGTCTCGCATGTGCCATGGAGGCTTTGACTGCTGCCCAGTTGAGGTAGGAGTAGCAGGAACAGGGGCAAGGTGAGGCATCTCAGCTAGTAGCATCGGCAGGTGAGGGTAGTTTCAGGGAAGCTTTTCTGAAGACTTTTGTGGCACTGCGACCATTAGAGTTCAGAGGGGGAATAGATGTAGCCGAAGCAGAGAATTGGCTACTTCAGGTTGAGAGGCTTATGCGTTCCATGGGCTGTATAGAAGATCAAAAGGTTCAGTTGGGTACTTTTCTACTGAAAGGAGATGCAGGGCATTGGTGGGAGACTACTAGACGGCAGTTTAGGGATTGAGCACCCACGTGGCCAGGGTTCGAGGCACTATTCCATGAGACGTACATACTAGACTGGGTGTACAAGCAGAAGGTGTACCAGTTTATTGATTTGAAGTAGGGAGATATGTCACTTGCTCAGTATGAGATGGACTTCAGCGCCTTATCTAGATACGCCCTTGAGATGGTGACATTGAAGGCCCGCAAGGTTAGTAAGTTTGAGAGGGGCTTGAGATCAGAGATTAGACATGCCATGGTTAGTGTCTGGGCAGATAATTTTCCTATGGTGGTGAGATGCGCTCATGCAATAGAAAAGAAAATTCAAGAAGCCAGGATAGAGTAGTGAGTTAAAACATTTGTTACGGGAAAGACTAGAAGAAATAGTAACAAAAAAAGGAGATGTGAGTCTAGTTTTGGTAATAAATTAGTTAAGCCTACAGAGTGCAAGACATGTGGGAGATGGCATCGGGGACAGTGTAAGATAGGACAGGGTAATGTGTGCTACCATTGTGGGCAGCCAGGTCATTTGAGGAAAGACTATTCGCGGAGATCCAGTGAGGCATCCAGCCAGGGGATCACATGTTATCGTTGTGGCCGGCCAGGTCACACATCTAGAGTATGCACACAACCATCACCAGTTAAGGGACAGTTGATTGGGGGTTCGGGTCAGAGGCTAGCACAGAGATCTACATCGATTAGAGGGCTAGGAGTTATTTCGGGACCTGCCACTACTGACAGACCCTAGGTATCAGGCAGGGTGTTTGCAGTGACAACAACAGAGGCTGAGGGAGGCAATGAGACAGTACAAGGTATTCTCTCATTCTATGGCTCAGATGTTCGTGCTTTAATTGATATAGGCTCCACCCATTCCTTCATTGCACCACATGTTCTGCATTTTGTACCTATTTCCAGTAGTCATCTATCTTACATCTTATCTGTCAAGACACCGGGTGGTAGTATGCTGTTAGGAAGTGAAGTGGTGTTAAAATGTGAGATTGTAGTCCATGATAAAGTTATGCCTGGTGATTTGGCGGTGTTAGCTATTCAGGACTTTGATCTTTTATTGGGCATGGATTGGCTGTCTCGCCATTATGCCAAGGTTGACTGTCGATGCAAGGTTATTACCTTTAAGCCTTCATATCAGTTAGAGATGATATTTAGGGGAGTAAAACCAGTTGTGGCGACATTGATGATCTCAGTTATACAAGCAGAAAAGTTGATAAGGCAAGGGTGTGAAGCATATTTGGCATTTGTGATTGTTGGTGCTAGGGAGATGAAGGAATTGGCCGACCTTCTTATTGTTCGGGATTTCCTGGACGTATTTTTGGATGAGTTGTCGAGCATACCACCTTATAGGGAGATTGATTTTTCCATTGAATTACTGCTAGGCACTCACCCCATTTCTAAGACTCCCTATCTCATGGCTGCTAACGAATTAAAAGAGTTAAAGACCTTCTAGATAAAGGCTTTATCCGACCTAGTACTTCATCATGGGAAGCACCGGTGTTATTTATGCGTAAGAAGGATGGTTCCATGCTGCTATGTGTTGACTATAGGCAGCTTAACCAGGTAACAATCAAGAACAAATATCCATTGCCATATGTGGATGACTTGTTAGATCAGCTTTAGGGCACCTCAATATTCTCCAAGATAAATCTCAGTTCTGTGTACCATCTGGTCTGAGTGAGGGATGAAGATATAGCCAAGATTGTATTCCATACTAGGTATGGACATTATGAGTTTGTAGTCATGCCATTTGGGCTGACTAATGTGCCAGCAGTGTTTATGGACTTAATGAATTAGGTGTTCAAGGATTATTTGAATAGCTTTGTCATTGTCTTCATCGATGACATCTTGGTGTACTTGTCTAGCCCAGCAGACCACGAGATTCATTTGAGGATGGTGTTGCAACGACTCAAAGAGAAACAATTATACGCCAAATTTTTCAAGTGCGAGTTTTGGTAGTCTCAGGTCATATTCTTGGGTCATGTAGTATCTGGGGAAGGTATATCAATGGATCCTAAGAAGATCAAGGCAGTATTAGATTGGCTAAGGCCTACTATGGTGACTAAGGTACGTAGTTTTCTAGGGCTAGCTGGTTACTATTGTAACGACCCGAATTTTAGTGAAGTAATGTTTTGTTATGCTTTGAGGTTACATGAGGTAGTCATGAGGTGCAATATGTTATTTTTGGTGATTATTAATTAATTGTTGGGAATAAGTTTGGATATTCGAATGTAAAATGGTATGTTTGAAAATTTAGTCTAAGTATCTGGATGGATGGTGATGTATCCGGATAAGGGTGTTATATATTCGGATATGGTTTGGAGGTATCCGAATGTTAGGAGGCTCATTCAGATAGCTTTTTGGAGTGTTTGTTTGTGGTGATAAGTGTCATTTATACGCTTAATTAAGTATATAAACTTAGCATTAATTCACTCAAAGAGCATGATTTCTACTCATTTTAGTCATATATGCAGTTTTATAGGAAAAAATCTCATTTGAAGGAATTTGGAGTGGAAAAGATAATTTCAATCCATAAGTGAAGCGGAACTCAGCATTAAAGGTGTGGTAGGAAGCATTCAAAATTTGATTTTGATAGAGGAACGAAGCGTCGAGAGATGGGCGGAAAAATGAAGAGTTGGGAAGCCAAGTAGAAGCGGCTCACAGCCTTACTGCCGAAAGCATTTCATGATAAAGTCATGGTTGAAGAAGTATTATGTGGCTCACAACCTTACCATAGACAGCATTCTGTGGTAAGCCCGTGATAGGATTTACATTCTATGGCTCACGACCTTACTACAAAAAGCATTCTATGGTAAGGCCGTGGTAGGGCACAAAGCCTTACGGAAACAACAATATGGGCTCATTTTCTTTAAAATCAAAGAGGAATGGACTCTTCCAAGGCGAAGGACATTCAAAACCTAATGGAGACCTATAAAAGATGAATTTTTTGGTGATTAAAGAAAGTTTTTAGGTGGCTAGAACAGAGGGAGTTACGGAAGAAAGAAGGAGATTTTGGAGGAATAAAAGCTTTGGTTGTATTTTTCTATTCTGTCTTCTATCCTACATCATGAATTCAGTTTTTATCACCCTTCTTTTGGTTGAAACCATGTCGAGCTAGGTGATTTGTAGCTAGGGTGAATGATGAAACCCCGCTTCTTATGGGTTTAGTTGAGTTATTCATTTTTGCTATATTTTTGTCTTCCAAGTTGGTTGTTTATTATGCTCTTATTCTGATTTAATGCTTGATCATCATTAAAGCATGTTTGTGATTTATGTTGCTTTCGAGAGATTCAACATGAATTAACACACGGTAATAAATGGTATAAGGTCCGATAATAGGTAGAGATACCATAATGCCTTGTGAAATCATATGGGGATGATCATTGAAGATAAATGCATGTTTATATATTCGAAGATTGATTAGAGATAATTAGTCTCATATATACACATAGAACCAATTGACCATCGAGAGAGGCTTTTGGTTGTCATAGGATCATCGATTTTCAACCCAGGGTAAGAAGATGCAAACTCAAATAACAAAAGCTTAAATCATATAAGGGCGATGGTGGATTCATGAACTCTAGTGTTTTACATTGTTGATTTCAAAAACCTAAAGAATTATTTTGTGTTTTCCATTTAGTGAGTGAGTTTTAGTTAATATAAACTTGCAGTGAGTATTCTTTTAATTGTGTGTGGCTTATCAAAGTTGATAGTGGTTAAATTAGGGATCAAAAGCTAATCCTCGTGGGAATGATACTTTATTCATCATTATATTACTTGTTACGATTCCATTCACTTGCGGGAAAGAATACGCAAACATGTGGTATTCAGATAAGAGAAAGAGTATTCGGATACCCTAGGCTTGTCTTGTGTCTTATATTCAGATGGGACAAGTCATATCCGGATGTGCCTTTAGCATTGTGAGTGGTATTCGAATGAAAAAAAGGCTTATTCGGATGTCCTCTTTGAGTTTTTGTGAGTGATATCTCGATATGGAGGTGTAGTATCCGGATATGAGTGGAGCATATCCGAATATGGAGGTAAATTCTGGGCAGTTTTGTTAGCGCTTCGTATTTTGGGCATAACTTTCTCATTTGAGCTCCGATTGAGGTGATTCAAGATTCTATGGAACGACAAGAAAAAAAATTTCATGTTTTGAGTTTTGAGAGATTTGAGTTGAATCAAGGTCAAAATTTTGATTAAAGTTGTTGTGATGGTTTTTTAGTGTGATATCCAAATATGGTGTCTAGGCATCCGGATATCCTTCTAAGTCTTTATCTCTAGTATCCGGATGGATCCTCTCACATCCAGATGGGCCTTTCGGGAAGCTAATTCCCAGGCCATTTTCTCTACCCAGAGCTTTATTTTTCAGAAAACTTATTGGGTAACCTTTCCCCCAACTTCTTTCATGCGTCCAAGCCTACTCTTCTTTGTCTCTCTTCTATCTCTTAGCTATTTAAATCAAAGGGAATATTAAGATAAAGGATTTGACGGAGAGCTTGACAATGAGTAGGAAGAAGAAGAAGAAGGGTCAGGCAGCTGCTTCGGTGATCTTCTTCTCATACTAGGTAAGCATCCTACCCTATTTTATCCTTCTTTCCATTTGTAAGCATTTCCCCTTCTCATTTCTAAAAACACTTGATATTTAGCTTGTGAGAGGTTCTCCCACTTTCCTACTTGGTTTATCTTATTATTTGAGAATCTTTCATTTTCTCGTTGGTTCATTTCCTTATTGGGTGTTGATATTTTTAGATAAGCTTGATATTTGATGATTTATGGAGGATCTCCTCACTAGAGGTTGTAGTTTGGTCCTCTGATCAGCTTGTATTTGAGGATTTATTTGATGATTATTGAGGATCTCCTCATTGGAAGTTACAGATGGTTTTCATTCAAGGAGATAAGCTTGTTAAATGAGAATTTATTTAAGATCTTCTCACTATAACTTGTTATTTGAATATTTATTTGGGAATAATAGTTACAGATGGATTTTTATTTGAGGATTCCTTGCTGAGATGTTGATTTGTAGCTTAATATTCGAATAAGAGGAGACGCATCTGGATATGTTGGTTTGTGGCATGCAAGTATCCGAATATGTCATGGGAGTATTCAGATATGTGGGTTTGTGGCGTGCAAGTATCCAGATGTGGTATGGGAGTATTCGGATATGGGGTTGCTAATTATATATGGTATCCGGATATGTAGTGAGGCATCCAGATACCCCCTTTGTGATTTTTCTATCTCATGTTCGGATATAGGCTAAGCTATCCGGATACCCTTGCAACTTGGTGAGATGTATACAAATACCTCTCCTAAGCATTCAAATATATTGATATACTTGGAGTTTTGATAAGCTTGTTATTTAAGGTTTATAGGTTTGTTATTTAAGGATCATAGATTTGTTAATCGAAGATTACAGGCTTATCATTTACTGGTTTTCTCCCTGTTGGTTCGATCCTTGTTCAAGTGACTTTGGGGGATTTCCTTTTTGATGACTTTTATGTCTTTCGAGGATTAATCTAGATGATATATTGAGTCTTCAAAATGGCTTAAGAGAGTTTGTTCACTCTCCATTTCTTTCATGGAATGAAGCTTGGTTTGTTATGGGATAGGTTCCAGCTTGGACGATGCAGGGTTGTGATGAGTGATCGAGAGTCTATGGCATGTGGTTTCTTTGTATTTTATTTCTAGTATTTTGTCATGACAAATGCATGCAGGGGTTTGGGATATGCATCTGAGGGTTTCATGTGACTGGTGTGCTTGACCACGGGTATATTGCATTAGATGTGTCTTCCTAGTAAGGTGAGCAGGGCTAAATGCATGGTTTTATGGGGGCTATGTATCATCGTTTATACTCATTATGCCACTGCATTATATTTGTGCATTGCATGGTTACTGGCGCAGTGTGGGTGTGTTGTGATAGGTTTTTGGACGCAGGTGGTGTGCCAGAGAGATGAATTTCTGGTTGCAGCTGGCGTGCCTGATTTACGAACGTAACTTGCTTGCCAAATTTGTACATGCTGCTCTGGGTTCCGGTCGCACCGGCTTGAGAGAGCTTTGGCTCAGTCAGTTATTTATTTTGCCTTTCAAGGCAGTGACAGTTTGTGATAGGGACTTGGGTGCCGAGTGTCTTATGTGAGCCCCAAGGACCAGTGTGTGTATATTTTATTATGCGGTATTTTTTTATATCTGTTATGAGATTCATAGACATGTGATGCATGGTTGGTTGTCATGCTTTGCATGAGTTTTGCACTTGGGTGTAAGTAATCTCTAGCTTCCTTACTCTTCTCAGCCTTTCATTTCTTATATGCTTACTGTGTCTTGTGACTCACTCTTGCTTCTCTTCAATCTAGGCAAGGGAAAGGCTAAGTGTGGGGGTGAGGCTAGCAGTCCTTGAGGTATCCCGATAGGTGGTGTATAGGGCAATCTTATTAGATCCTGGTTTGGTGTGTATCTTGTGATTTTGTGCCATGGATGTTTAGCTTTTGAGTACTTGGCATGATTTTGTATGCGTATATGTATATACCATGTAACCTTGTGTCCGGTTGTCTTTCATATGCATGCCTAGGTTGTGAGTTATGCTTCCACTATTATTTCTTCAGTATGAGTTCAAGTGATCTTAGTTGAGCGTGCATAACAGGTTAAGGTAGTTTCTTTTCTATTTTCTCTACCCCTCGTGGGCTCTTACTCGGCTTCTTCGGCTTGGCTGGGGTATCCGGGTGGGGGTCTCACAACTACAGGCGTTTTATTGAGAGGTTTGCTCGTTTAGCCTCTCCTATGACTAAGTTGATGCGCAAGGGAGTTCCTTTCATTTTGGATGACGCCTGTGAGCAGTGTTTTTAGGAGTTGAAGCAGTGTTTAACCTCTACCCCAATATTGGCTATTCCTAGGAGTGGCGAGTTATTTACAGTTTACATTGATGCTTCATACTCAAGTCTAGGTTGTGTATTGATGTAAGAGGGATGTGTTGTTTCCTCCAGGCAGTTGAGGAAACACGAGATGAATTACCCTACCCATGACTTGGAACTTGCTGTTGTGGTGCTTGCTTTGAAGATATGGCAGCATTATCTATTTGGAGAGAAAATACAGATCTTCACTGACCACAAGAGCTTAAAGTATTTATTCTCCTAGAAGGAATTAAATATGAGGCAAAGGAGTTTGTTGGAGCTACTCAAAGACTATGACTGTGAGATACTCTACCATGTAGGTAAGGCAAATGTGGTAGCTGACACCTTGAGCTGCCGAGGAGCATCCATTCCAGCAGTGTTAGTTCAGGAATGGTCTCTATTGGAGCAATTGAGCGAGCTCACTATCTTAGATTTGGGTAGTGCTCCTAGTATCTATTGTGCTTTCTTGGCTATTCGTTCTGACTTAGTGGACCAAATATGTAATAAGCAATAGTATGATGAGAGGTTGATGCATATCATGGTGGACATGGATAGATTTAGGCCTTTGGGGTACTGTCTGAGGGATGATGGTTTGTTGCTATACAGGGCAGAATATGTGTTCCGATGGATGAAGAACTTAGATAGGAGATTCTATTAGAGGCACAACGTTCGCGTTATACTATCCATCTAGGAGCAGGAAAGATGTATCAAGACTTGTGCTGTTGGTATTGGTGGAGTGGTATGCAGAGACATGTGGCAGAGTTTGTGTCTCGTTGTTTAGTGTGTCAGCAGGTGAAAGATGAGCACCAGAGACCAGCAGGGTTGCTTCGTCCATTGTCTATTCTCGAGTGAAAGTGGGATATGATTGCTATGGACTTTGTTTCGAGGTTGTCATGTACTAGTAAGGGTCACGACACAATATGGGTGATTGTTGACTAGTTGACTAAGTCTGCATATTTTATGGCGATCAAAAAGACCTACCCTATGCACTACTTAGCCAAATTGTATGTGGATGAAATAGTGAGACTGCATGGGGTACCAGCCAGCATAGTTTCCGACTGAGATCCATGTTTTACCTCACATTTCTAGGAGGTGTTGCAGAGTGCCATGGGGACTAGGCTGACTTTCAGCACTGCATTTCATCCCCAAACAGACGAGCAGATGGAGCGGACTATCAAGATTTTGGAGGATATGCTCCGAGCCTGTGTGTTAGACTTTCATGGTAGCTGGGATGAGCACCTATCTTTGATAGAATTTGCTTACAATAACAACTACCAGTCTAACATTCAGATGACACCTTTTAAGTCATTGTATGGAAGACCTTACAGATCTTCATTGTGCTGGCTGAGGTTGGTGACAGTTCCATGTTGGGGCCAAACATTATGGCAGAGACTATGAACAAGATCAAGTTGATAAAAGCCCAAATGAAAACTGCCCAGGACGTCAGAAGAGTTATGATGATAGGAGGCGTTGGGACTTGGAGTTTTCAGTTGGAGACCACGTATTTCTTTGTGTCATGCCTGTGAAGGGTATTCGACGTTTTGGAGTTTTAGGCAGGCTCAGTCTACGCTACATGGGTCCATTTGAGATTTTAGAGCATGTCGGGCCATTAGCATACCGTTTAGATTTGTCGTCGCAGTTAGCTCTCGTAAATGAAATTTTTCATGTCTCTATGCTATGCAAATGTATCGCAAATCTTAGACATGTTATAAACTATCATCCCCTCCAAGTGAAAAAGAACGCCTCATACACAGAATTATTGGTTTGTATTGTGGAAAGAAAGGAGAAAGTGCTTAGAAATCGCTCTATTCCCTATGTGAAAATCCAGTGGTAGCAGCACAGGCCCAAAGAAGCATCTTGGGAGCTAGAAGAAGAGATGAGGCGTGATCATCCACAAGTTTTTGAGTAATCAGGTACAAATTTGGGGGACCAAATTCTTTTAAGGGGGGAGGATTTGTAACGAACAATTATCGGGTTTATGTCAATATTGATATTTATTTCAGTTTGGTGAATATATATATATGTATATAATTGTTTTTCATTTATTCAAATGGAAAGAAAAGGGAAATGGAAAAGTTGTGAAATGGTGCAACAGCAAGGGCAAAATGGGGAGAATGGAGGGGATGAAATTAAGCTCCAAGAAAAGATTTGGTGGATGAAATTAGAGGGCTTTTGTTTGGTATTGGTGGCTTAACTTGTGGATCTTCTTCTTCTCCTCTTAAAATATCGATTGAAGCAAAGGCAAGTTCCTTCTTGTTTTTCTTCCTTTCCTTTTGTGTTGGATGCAAGTTCTCTCCCGTCTTTTCTTTTAAATACAAGTTCCAATAATTTCTTTCACTTCTAAGCTCATGAATGTAAGAATCTTGAGGATGCTCCATAAGTAAATCTCTTTGTTTTGCAAAAATGAGGGTTTGCTTGTACCTATGTAGAGTAATTTGTAAATCACTCTTTTTCCTTGTTTGATCTTGTTAAATTCCATTGGAGCTTCAAATAGGGTGTGTTTCACCCTATAATCCTCAAGAAAGGATGTATTTATTAGTTAGGGTTTGGATTTGGCAAGAAAAGTGATGCATTTTGTAAGAATGGCTAGGTTTGCGTCGAACCACGAGCCTACCATGACACGCTTGTCTCGGCAGACCCGTGAGCCCCAACAAGCCATTCTTATCGCAGTCCTATCACGACATGCTTGTTGCAACCAGACCATGAGCTCCAGCGAGCATTTCTTCCTGTGGTCCTATCGCGGAATGCATTCTGTAATAGGATGGCGAGCTTCAGATTTTGCGCATGTTGTACACTTCAAGCCATAACTTTTTATGCTAATAATGGAATTAAGATCCATTTAAAGCGTTGTAAACTAGACTCGATAGGCTTCGTTTTGGTATAGAATTCAACCAATTTGGCCAACGTTTGAGTAGTCTATTCTTGTAAGCTTTGAAGGGTTCGGTTCTCCCTTCTATTTATTGTGGAATGAACCTAGGTTGTTGTGGGAAGGTTCTCGTAGAGGTTATTGTGGACAAGAGTATTTGTATAAGTTCCTTTTATTTCTAGTATATAGTCAGTTCATATGCATGTAAGAGCTTGGGATATGCATTGGGGGTTCCATTTGACTTGAGTGCTTGTCCCATGACCATGATATTTATTTATTAGTTGTTAAGAATGAGCAATTGCATTTGGTGTGTGTTTTACTAGTTAGGCGAGGCTTGGTGGGATGCTTGGCTTATGGGGGCTTTGTATCCTGTCCAGTTTACTATGCCACCTCTTATTTGTTGCATATACACGAGCCATGGCACCAGTGTTGAGATACAGTTGTACGGTGTCAGATTTTCCGAACTGAGTTATTTAGGGACATCTCGGCATGTCCAATTTTTATCTTGGATGCTTATGCATGCCAGCAGGTGTGGTAGCTCCCACCCGAGCAAGCTTCATCTCGTAGTACAGGTACTGTCTACCTTCAAGGCAGTAGCAGGTTTGTGATAAGGACTTGGGTGCTAGTGCATTCCTTATTTGGGTACTAAGATTCTATATACGTGCTTTGTTACTTATGCCATTGGTACCTATGTCAGTTTATTAGATTACATGGCATGTTATACATGAGTTTCGATTTGTTATGCACTTGAGATGCAGGTTTACTCTTATCACCTACTCTATCTGTCTTTCCTTTATTTATGAGCTTGCTGAGTCATTTGGACTGACCTTGTTTTTTCTTCATTCCAGGTAAAGGCAAGGACCCGGTTGGGGGCGAGTCTAGTAGTTCCCAACTTCTTGGTTAGGTGGTGAACAAGGCCATGCAGACCTAAGAGTTGTCAGCCTGGGGGTTTCTTTTTGTGCATTTTGCCGCTTCTGGACTGTATTTTTCTTCAATTTATTTGGGTTTGTATGGATTGTGTTTATTTTATGCCCGGTGTGCCAGTGTTGTATGTTATGTATGCCTGGGCTTTGTAAGCCTAGAGATCAGTTATTGTATAGCAGGTTAATGTTTTGTTATACATGCTAGGATGGCACGTTTTCTCTATCAATTTTCTCTTAATATTTATCAGTAGCATACATGACAAGTTCTTCCAGATCAAGTTGTCACTATTTTAGTAGGGCACTCACTCTAGTTCTTTGGGGACCTGGGTGGGGGCTTTATAGGGTCGCCCCATGACAGATCAGCGACGGGTGACCCCGTCTTTAATTTTGTCGCTAAACCGGCTTGTGACTAAATTCCTTGACTAAATTTTAACGACACCAGTTTTAGTAATGGATTTTTCCCGTCACTAAATTTTTTAGCGACGGATTCTTCTGTCACTAAATTACAGATTTTTTGTAATGTAATCTCATCTTTTTTGACATATCTCCTTTCTCTAGGGAATGATGGTTCTTTCTCTGGATGAACTATATTTTTTTTAATTGGATTATCCTCAAATTGGGGATTTTATTCATTTTGCTCCAATGAAAGCTTTTCAAAATTATGACCTAATTCATTATCACAATCTTCCTTAGATTTTGAATTTTCAATGATCGCATCATCAACTATAACTTGAATATATTCTTCAACTACAAGAGTTCTTTTATTGAATACCCTATATGCTTTACTTTGAGTTGAATATCCTAAGAAAATCCCTTCATCACTCTTAGTATCAAATTTTCCTAGAGATTCCTTACCATTATTCATAATATAACATGTACTACCAAAGACATGAAAATATGCAATATTTGGTTTTCTATCCTTATACAACTCACAAGGTGTTTTCTTCAAGAATGGTCTTATGGACACTCTATTTATAATGTAGCATGCGGTATTAATGGCTTTGGCCCAAAAATATTTTGGTAGGTTCTTGTCACATAGCATGGTTCTAGCTATTTCTTGCAAAGACCTATTTTTCCTTTCAATTACCCCATTTTGTTGAGGTGTTCTATCACTAGAGAAGTTATGT
Source organism: Diospyros lotus (assembly GCF_014633365.1). Taxonomy (NCBI): domain Eukaryota; kingdom Viridiplantae; phylum Streptophyta; class Magnoliopsida; order Ericales; family Ebenaceae; genus Diospyros; species Diospyros lotus. Next base: position 10,433,982 of record NC_068348.1, read on the forward strand.
TCAATGCCATTTTCTTCACAAAAGGTTTTGAAAAATCATTTTCAAATTCTCCTCCATGGTCATTTCTAATTTTTAAAGTGCAAAAGCCTTTGTCTTTTTGAATCCTTTTACAAAATGTTTCAAATGATTTGAATGTTTCATTTTTGGAAGCAAGGAAAATTACCTAAGTGAACCTAGAGTAATCATCTACAATAACTAGAACATATTGTTTTCCTCCTAGACTTAAGAGTCCTCGTAGGGCCAAATAAATATAAGTGAAGTAGGGCTAACGACCTTGAGGTTGACACTTCATTTTTAGGTTTGAACGAGTCACTAATTTGTTTCCCTTTCATACATGCACCACAAATATGATCCTTTTCACATTTAATCTTAGGCAACCCTCTAACAAGATCATGTTTACTTAATTTGTTAATGATGTTATACTTGCACGACCTAGCCTATTATGTCATAACCAAGTACTTTGGGAAATAGAGGATACTAAACAATTTTCTAGATATGATAAACGTATGTCCAAGAATGTGAGATAAACATTTCCTATTTTATTTCCTTTTAATTTTACTTCATTTGATTTCATACAAATTACTTCACATGAATTAGCATCAAAACAAATTTTAAGATTCATGTCACAAAGTTGACTAATGCTAATTAAATTGTGTTTAAGACCATGTACTAAGAACACATTTTCTAAAACTAGATTTGGAAAACCAATTGAACCCATACCAAGAATTTTACCTTTGGAGTTATCGTCATAGACAACATTACCTCATTCTTTTTGAATGATGTTGTTGAAAGGCCTCTTGTCCCCAGTCATGTGCTTGGAGCACCCACTATCAAGAAATCATTTGCTTCTTGAATCACTTGTAACAAGGGAAACCTGCCACACAAGCACTCAAGTTGTTCCTTTTGGTACCCAAACCTTCTTGAGTTAATTAATGTTAGCATAAAGCTCATTCTTTGGAACCCAAATTTGTTTGAATTTTAGTGGATTGTTTCTTATGAAGCATTTGTTTATGGAACGACCATCTTTACAACAATAATGACAAGCGATCCTTTTCCTTTATGTATTTGGCTTTTGAAATGAATTTCTAAATATTTGTTTTTGATATGCGGCTTTCACAAAAACTGTTTTGTTTGCATTTAGTTGAAATGGATCAAATCCAATTCCTTATTTGTTTCCAAAAGTTCTTTAAGCACCTAAGATCATTTCTAACTTTTTCTTACCTTCAACAAGCTTTTCCAAAGACTCTTTCATATCCTTATTTTCCTTGAAAAACTTTTCTTTTTCCTCATTCAAAACCTTTTTCTAATTACACAATGACTCTTTTTCTTCTTTTAAGGAATTTACTACTTCTTCTAATGATTTTATTTTACTCTTAAGAGCATTGTTTTTTAGATTCACTTGTTCATACTCATCCATCAAGTCATTGAATGCATCATTGATTGATGCTCAAAAATGCCAAAAATTTATTGTATTTTTATTGCCTCTTAATTCATTTAATGAGCTAAAATATCAAAAATACTTGCTTGCAGCCTAAGGGAAGAAAAAGAGATCAAAGGTTGAATTAATCCCTTAAAGGCATGATTAAAAGAGGAAAAGAAGAAGAAGCCAATAAATGAAGACATTCGGATAAAGGCTACCACATTCGAATGAAGGAAGATATTGAAGGAACCATTCGAATGAAGGCTAAGTAATTCGAATGAGTATTCAAAAGCTATTCAGATGAACATATCATATGAAGATGGAGCAATTCGGATGGAAGATAGTAAAGGCAAATCATTCGAATGAATTCTTCAAAACATTTGAATAAGGTTAGCCTAATTTGAATGAGAAGCAACAAATCAAGAAGTCAAGGTGATTCGTATATCCCAAGATCATTCGGATGAAAATGAGGACATTCGAATGTCACCTAAGTCATCAAAATGAATTGAGAATGAGAAGATATTCAGATGAAAATATCGTATGAAAATGCTGAAGACATATTCAAATGAAGACTAAGTAATTAGAATGTGATTGAAGAAAATAGAAAAGCCATTCGAATGAAAGTGCTGTTGCATTCAAATGCATAGATGGAGCTAGTTGCAAAATCCAAAATTCATTCGAATGGATTTATTGTTGCATTCGAATAACAGAGGAAATTGCCGTGCAAATGAACAGTAAATATAAAATTCATTCGAATGAGCCTTAAACTCATTCAAATGATGTAAGAGGCTAAAGGAAATCAAGCACACATTCGAATGTCTCTACTATCACATTTCAAATGCTCACCCGAAGCAAACCTTCAAATGCGCAAATGAACGCGGTGGCATAAGTGGTAAATTCCATGAACTTTTTGAACAACTTTACACCAAGTGGTCCCCCCCCCCCTCTTCCATGCTCGACAAACTTAAAAGAAGCCAATATTCCTCGGAATCAGGTGGTGGTGGAGAGCACAAAATACTAAAAAAACACAAAAAAAGAGATAATCATTGGAAAGTTACAAGTCTTTTCATTCTTTTTGCTTTTAGTTTCAGTTATTGTATGTACTTTAAATATTTTTCACTTGAGTTATTGTTCATCATTCCTAGTTCTTAGTTTGTTTCAGATACATTACGAGTTCGTTTCCAAGCTGTAGCTCATCTCAGTAATCAATATAACAATAATTCATCTTATTCTCATTATCTGTTATCATTTATTTACATTCTCATCATTATTTGTTGAGATTTGTTTTAGTCGTGCACTTCTCATGAAGATGTGTGGCTAATCCAAACATTGGGCCAAGGCAAGGATGGTGTCCAAAGCCACTGATAACCCAAGATCGCAGAGCTTCAAATATTCAAGTAACAAAAACAAAAATAGCTTGAGAAATGTTCCTAATGAAAACCTCAGGCTTGGATTGGTTCGTATGCCTAAATTAGAGTCTCCATGCCATGTATGAAGATTGCTTTAACCTGAAAACGTTCTCATACCCAAGCCCGAATGATTATCTTGTTAAAAAGTTATTTATACACTGATTTATGATAGCTACTTAATATAGAGTCTCCATGCCATGTATGGAGGTTTCTTAAACAAAGAGGTATCATCATCTTAGTAGTATATTTAATGATTAAACTCCAAGCTATTTAAACTTTCAGTTGTATCAAAGAAAGCTATATGGGAAATCAGTTGGGTTCGGCACTAGACTTGTCTTGACCCAAGAATTCACCATATCCAGATAATAGTTGTATTGCATTTAGTTTAATCTCGTCTTATTATCTTATTAATCAAGTGAATTGGTGTGGTTATCTCCTTCCATGAGTAATCTCCCTGTGAATCGACTTGGACTTCCCGGTAAAAAATTAAATTTCTGCTACAATCACACTCATGCACTAGCAAATATAAACGCCTCACCCTTTCCTTGAACATAAATAGTTGCTAAATAATTTGAGTTAATCCAAAAAGAATACAAAAAGTGACAAATGCAGGGTGGGTGATGCAGCCAATTTTGGCGCCATTGCCGGGGAGATTAAGGTAAGCCAAATAATCATCCCTAGTTCTTTTCTTTTTATTGTTTTCTTTCCTTTAGTTTCTCTTCTCTATTAGCTTGGCTTGGTGTATGAGACTTAGATCTGGTAGAGTGGTGGAACAAGTTTTGCATTCAAAAAACACTCCATCTGATTTTGAGCTTTCATTATCGCTTTCACTCATGTCTCAACACAATAACATATCTGCGCTGTTAGTGTAGGTGCTCTAGACCCAATCAGATTGGGCATGTTGTACACTGAAAATTGTAATCATGTTATTATTTGAATAAGGAGTTATTCAAATTCATAAGAAATCATTCTATTAGTTTTTTGTTATTATTGTAATAACCGAATGAAACTAGATAAAAGTCCATATGATGTATACTGTGAATAATCTATAAAGATGTGAGATGATGCATCACAGTTTCTAGACATCATTAAACGTCCCAAGTTGTAGCAATGTCAAGAATGGACATTAACAATTGCGGTAAGACTTGTATGTGCTATGTTTTTGAAGGATCATCACGAGGATACATAGCATGCAACGGAAGCGTTTTTAAATAAAAACTTTCCTCGTACTGATTAGAATCTAGGAAACTTACTTTTCCTTCGGATTACCAGACGGAATGAAGTGACAGGCGGAGGATGGGCGGGAGCTTCTTCTCGTGGTGGAGACGACGGCTGTCCTGCAATCCTACGGCTCCTTCGCATCAGAACTTGAAGGCTCTCTTTTGATCTTCCGAAGTATGACTCGAACTCGTGGCCTCTCTTTCGGTGAAGAAGAGTAAAAAAAAGACCTTAGATGAAAAACAACCAAGGAGAGAATATATAGGGAGAACCCTAGGGTTAAAACCCTAGTGGGCCAAGTCCATTTAATTAATTTTCTAATTGGGTTAGCCCAATTAATTAATTAAAAAGTAATGAACTATTATTTTATTCTAGCCCAATTAATTATGGACCATTCTGAATAAAATAATTCTCTCTCAATGTAATTCACCCAACAAGCCAAATGTATTAAATAATACATGAGTTATATCGAGCTACCCTGGGGACCAAAAGACAAATTATTCACGGCTACTAAAATGACCAAAATATTCCTGCTACCTAGTAGCTATATTTTGTCATTCTAAGTGTTCCAACTATCACCATATGGTAACACTGACCCCACGAATAATTTTGCATATGCAATGTCTTTGACCTACTAGTGTAATGACGAAAATACCCCTCTGCGTAACACCCATCATTTAGAAAGGAATAATGTACTAACACCTCTCTAAAGGATTTCTACCATCCTTAGATCACTAGTCCAATAATCCGTGACTACTCGAATGTACTTGCTTATCACTGGGAGCTACCCAGAAGCACACACTCTTAAGTCACGTTCCCAGGGCCCTGGATTATTTGATTATTCTTGGACAATCACAAGGGGGTGAATCACAGAAACTATCTTGTATTAGTCTGTCTTAGCTAATTAGAAACCATACTCCCAACTCAAAAGGTTATTGATCTTTGATAGACCTCACCTACAGTGAATCTAAGAATATAGCTCTAGGTTCACTAAACCACCAACTAATACTCAAGTGTTAGAGTACTCGTCCACGTAGTAGCAGTGATAGACTAGCTCCATGATAATTAGTACTTTGTCATTAGCCTCTATCACAGGTCCACTCTACGCATTCCAAATGCGCTTGTACAATTAGAGTAAACGGACTGTTTATTGGCTAAGGCAAGCCATCCTCCATTAGGATCTATTGTACAATGATCTTATCATGATAGAATGCCCAGTTCTATCAAAAGATCAAGAGTAATATTTTCTTGCTTATTAAGTACCCATGATTCATGCCTAACTGTGAAGAACGACCCATCACATGAATCACTTACTTAATAGCATGGACACTTTTCCAACAATTAAATGCAAATAATATATGTGCCACAAACTGACTAAAAGAAACATCATTACCATAAATTAAACAAAACGTGTCTTTAGGGCATACATTTCCAACAGTTTTTGCTATGTGATAGCAATGGGGGTCTCACACCCATAGGCATGGGGATGCCTAGACAAGTACATAGGTGACCAATGTTGGAGAACATGTCACTGGACATGACTCGCCATGAGAATCCATTTTGGTTATATGTTGATGGTATTCTCATATGAGATGGGTGTAACTAATCCTTGGACCTGAGGTTGTCACGGTCATCTCATAAGAAGACCGATATGCTTTGACATCGTTTCGATGGGCCTAGACAAAGGCTGCACGTGGGCGATCGTTGGGTATATCATGAGGCTTATGGAGATGGGTGCATAGCCAAGATGGGACTCGTCTATCCCTTGATAGAGGATGATGTATCTAAGGCCCCTTCGGTGGATATTCACTTTAAATCCATGGCCATGGTGAAAGAGATCAATAAGGAGTTATTGATTCACTTTCTATTAAGTGAAGATATCTGAAAGATCGAAGAAAACTCATGTGATCGTTATCAAGCAACACATCACCATACTTGAGATCACATAAGATACATTGACGAGAGGATCGAATTACACGGTAACCATGCTCGTGAAAGGTTATTTGCGGATTATGAATCCTTCTGAATAATTGGGTAGGCATGATGCCTTGCTAGAGGCCAATCTTGTCTTATGTGTTCGTACCGACACATTGCCAACATATTCGGAAGCCTAATGAGTCATACGCAATAGGCACGGTCCCTGGCTTAAACCAGGAGAGTGGACGTATGGTTAAGTGGGACACTTCGGTAAGAAGTTATGCCGTCGTAGGTTCTCACGAAAAAAGAACAAATAGACGTAATGACGTCGATATGACGAGGAGTCGTCATAGTGGAAAGAGTTTCCTAAAATGGCAATTGATTAAATTAGAAAAGAGTTTCTAATTTAATAATTTTCTATTTGTTGGAGTGGCAAATAGGAAATAAAATATTTTTGGGCTTAAGTTAATATTTGGACTAAATTAGATTTGGGCCAAATATTAAATTAAATATTATATTTGGACTAAATTGGATTTAGGCCAAATAATAAAATAAATATTATATTTGGACTAAATTAGATTTGGGCCAAATATTAAATATTATATTTGGACCAAATTAGATTTGGGCTAAATATTAAATATTATATTTGGGCTTGAATTAGATTTGGGCCATTTAATTATATTTCTAGTTGGACTAGAATAAGCCCACTTAATATTCTAATTAAATTAGAATTAATGGGCTAGCCCAATCCATTAGGGTTTTAGAAACCCTAGGATATTTCATTATAAATATCCTTTTATAGGTTGCCCATGATCAAAAAGTGATTTTTGGTGTCGTTTTTCAAGAGTTGAAAAACGTATTGCCATTCACTCTTCCCGTTTCTTTTTGGCATCAATTTGAAACGTGGGCGTTCTTTTACCGTCTATACACAAGCCGCGCAAAGGAGAAGGAGCTAGCACTCCTATTCCGCTCTCCTTGCCAAAGGACGCGTGCCGCATATCACGAGTTAGAGGCCAGATGCTTGGACGGCTCAAATCCTCGAACGACTCGATAATCTAAAGGTTAGATTTATTTATTTGTTTGTGAATGATTTGATTTCAACATTGATCCAATCGCCGGGATCGGGGTAAGGTTAAAAAATTTTGAACTACGCTGCTTGCCCCGTAGCGATCTTGCTTTACTTTCAGGCGCATGGTAGTGACCACGGTGATCTTAATCCTGTTAACTAGGAAATAATCAGACCTCTTAGGGAGTATCTTCATCCTCCTATGCAGACAACACCCTCATGTATCATCCTCCCCATCAACCATCATAGGTTCAATTTCAAACCTGGCACAATCCAACTATTGCCAACTTTCCATGGCATGGATTCTGAAAATCCATACACTCATATGAAAGAATTTGAGGAAGTATGTAGCACTTGCATGGACCATGCAGTGAATGAGGATGTCATAAGATTAAAACTCTTTCCATTCTCACTAAAAGATAAGGAAAAAATGTGGTTAGGCACTCTCCCACCTAGATCTATAGGAACATGGAGAGAAATGCAAGCAACTTTCTTAAAAAAATACTTCCCTGCCGACAAAACTGCTACTCTTCAAAGACAAATCATGAACTTTGCCTGTAAATCAAATAAAAACTTTGCTCAAGCGTGGGAAAGGTTTAAAGACCTTCTTTACACTTGTCCACACCATGATTTTGAGCAATAGAGAGTGATCAGTTTCTTTTATGACTCACTCACTCCCCAATTGAAAATGATAGTTTCGACAATGTGCAATGGAGAGTTCTATGAGAAAACTCCAGAAGAAGCCTTTCACTTATTTGATACATTAGTTGAGAATACAAGGAACTGGGAAGTTGGTCCAACATCTTTTATTGATTCAAGAGAAGATCCAAAATCTAGAGGGAGATACTAACTAAGTGAGAGTGATGATATAAATGCAAGACTAACTGCTTTAACAAAGAAAGTTGAAAACATAGAGCCCAAAAAGGTACAATCTGTTAATCAAATGGAAGTAAAATGTGTTGTATGTGAAACAACAGATCATATAACTGATGAATGTCCTACCTTACTTGCTTTTAAGGAGGTCTTGTATGGGCAGACTAATAACAACCATTCACACAACTTTGAGGGGAGACAAAATCAAAATCAGAGTGGAACCTATTACGGGAACAATCTGAACTACAATTCATATCATCCCAATAATAGGAAGCACCCCAATTTTTCTTGGAGAAATGATTCTGGAAATCACTCTCAACCTTCTTTTCCTACACAACAACCAATCCTTCCAACAAAATCAAGGTTCTTCATCCAATACTTACCAACCTCTTCATAGGAGATCCTTGGAAGATACCATGCATCGGTTCATTCAAAGTCAAATAGGCATTAACAATCAGGTTGCCAAAAATCAAGAGTAAACAAATAGGGCCATGGAAGACATGAGAAGCCAATTAACAAAATTGACCCAAACACTGAGTGTGAGAGAACCTAGAAGATTTCCTTTTGAAACTATATAATCCTAACCCGATTAGGCAAGCAAATCATGTGGAGTCTTCTAGTGGTGAAAATAACACACATGAACAAGTACAATCAGTGACAATGTCATTAAATGTAATATCTCAAAATTTTTAAAGGGCTTAAAAATAATTTTAACGTGGGCCATAAGTGAAATTATTAAAAGATTAAGGACTCAAGTTTAACTTCTTATAGTTATAAGTGCCGAATCGACTATTGGGAATGCCCCAGACTATAACTGTCTAAGAAAAATGATATGGTCTCAATGAGTGTTTGGAAGTACGATTTAAAGTACTAAAAGAAATCAGAATTGTGACGATTTTTGGTACAGCTAAAATGCAGCAATGTTTAGGTTGAAAAAAATTGAATTGTTGATAGAGCACATATTTTCATATTATTTAGCCCTCATATTTAGTCTTTTTGCACATTAGTTGTGTCATTTTATTCATCTTGATTTTATTTCATTTTATTTTATAGGAATTGGGCTTCACACTATTTTACTTTATTTTTCCAGGTTTAGGGCTATGGGAGCATGAGATGGGGCATGAGACATCTTGATGGCAATGAGATATCTTGGAAATTGGAGATAGAGAAGTAAGGGCAATTTTAGCAGATTTAACCTCCTGCACTTCCTTCAGTATTTTGGCCAAGATAAAATTCCAGAATGAAGATGATGTCTTCAGAGATACTGTAGAGGACTTCTTGGGATTTCTGTAATGGTATGGTTTGTCCAAATCCGAGTTCGTTTGGGCCTTCAAACAGCACTTCAAAGTCGGGGCTAGGAAGTTGGGTCAAATTAGGAAAGCTGCACAGATGCTGATTCTTTAAAAGGCCATATCTTGGGAGTCCGATATCCAAATCAAGTGATTAAAAAGCCCAAATTTATCTAATCTTCCTGATCTACAATTATTATGAAGAGGTCGAAGCCCAGAACGCACGTTAACCTATCCGAAATCGGCTGTGAAGTGGAAGTAACCTAGGGTTTCCTCCTTAAGCTCTACTTAAGCACCTTAAGAGGCCATTAAAAGAGTATTCTTTTGAAAGGCGTGAACAGCAGCCAGTTTTCCTTCTCTCCATTGTTCTTGTCAAGATGGAAGGCTAAGGATTCTGTAATCGGTTGCAATACCACCCTTATTCCCGGTTTGAGTCTTTGGTTTTAATGGAAATCATTTTTTAGTTTTAACTTTGTTGTTCTCTTGTTTCTGTTCTCTCTTAAATTTGTGTATGTGTTGATACCGGTTGGATGAATGCATGCATTGTCTTAGTTTGAGAATCCAAGGTTTTTGTGCTCGGTTGAGGCTTTAACTGGAAGCAAGAACAACCTGTTTGGATGGTATTTCAATCAGTCTCGAATCTGTGCAATAAGGGGAATCAAAACTGATAGATTGAACTAAGAGGTTTCTGAAATCTGTTTATTGGTTTTCTTTCCAATCTTTAGCTGTTGTTAAAGGATTTTTGTGATTTCTGATTTGAGGATTAAAACTAAACAAATTGTTTATTGAGAAGGCGATGAAAACTGGGATAGAAGGTTGGTTTGCAACTGATTGCATCTCGATTTATAGTGTTTTTGCTTATTTAGTTTTCTGTTTTTCATCAAAAACTTCCCCTCCTCGTTTAGCCTTGTTTTGACAGATCCGTTAGAGGTTCGTTGGGAGACGACTTTGGGTTGCACCCTTGCTGCAAATCAAAATCATTATTCATATAATCTATTGGTGTTCGACAGCCCCAATCAATTGTTGTAAGAGACTTCTGAGAAGTCAACGGAACCTTGAGGGGGCTCCGGTTTTTTTATAACGAACAACCCTAAGGTAGTTTCAAGATGAATCAAGGATCCTGTGAGGGCGCAGGAGCGAAATCGGTATTTATCGAGTAAATGCCAATTATTAATTTTGATAAATCAAGATATTTTGTGGCTTGAGGGTAATTTTTTTAAGGTCTTGGAGGGTCTAAGAGCTATTATCAAATTTTTAGTGCAATTATCAAAATCCCTAAGTGCAATTAGGGAGAATTAGTCAGAGTAGATGTGTAATTAGTGTATATATATATATAGTGTTATATAAAAATGGCTTTTCGTGTGAGACACGGGGGGACAAATATGTATGATTGAGAGATAAATTTCCCACCAATTAAGGCATTGGGATGAGAGATTGGTTGCATGATTTGAGAGGAGAATTATTTGATTATGTGATATAAAATATATATATATACATATGAGTGTTGTGCGTGTACGAAGAAGCAAATGGCCAAGAGGTATGAAGCAGTGAGTGGCTGAATGAGAAGAGGGAGATCTAGAGTAGCTTGAAAGATCGAGAGAGAGAGAGAGGGACATGGCCGACGTTAAAGGCCGAAGCATCGGTCGGTGTTGGAACCGATAGTAGCGCCGCGAAGCAGAGGCAGCCATGGCTGGGTGCGACGCAGCAGGGAAGGCCGATCGGCCATGGTTGTCACTGAGAAGTGCAGCAACGGCGGGACGCGACTGGTAGGGTTGCGGCGAGGTCATTTTGGGCCAGGGATGGTGACGATTGTAGCCGCAAGCGGCCATAGCCATGAGCTCCAAGTGCGAGCTTGGCCACTGGCAGTAGCCACAGCTGCGATCAGCTGCAGTGCGTGGAGCCGTGGTGGCAGCCAACGACAGGGGCAGCGGCGCGGGGGTGACCGGCGTGGACGTGGTGGCCGGTGGTGGCGGTAGGTGCGAAGGAGGGCAAGCGGAGCAGCTGTTGGGCATGCGGCCATGGAGGTAGTCACGCGTAGGAAGGAGAAGGAGAAGGGAAGAAGAAAAAGAAGAAAAAAGAAAGAAGAAAAAGAAAAAGAAAAGAGAAAAAGAAAAAGAAAATAAAGAAAAAGAAAAGAATAAAATAGAAAAAAAATGGAGAAAAATCCCGAAAAGGTTTTCAAAAATTCTTAGAATTAATTCGGGACTTAAGGAGCATGCTCGAAGCTAAGAAATTGTCTGGGCACTTGTTTCAAGGTCACAGTGCGCATATCAAGGCAGCCCAAGAGGCTATAATAAGGTGAGTAAAATTTCCTAGAAAATTTTAGAAATTCAGGAATGTTATTTTATGAATTGTTATAGTGTAATATTTGAGAAAATAATTGAGAAATGTTTAGTTTTGATTTATTGAGAAAAAATATGAAGAAATAAAGAGAAAAATACAGAAATTGCAAAAAAATATGAAAAAATAGGTTTTAATACTTATTTAAATAAATATGATGATTAGGATGATTTTAGGGGTAAGTTGAAATGACTTGTGCAAATTTTTAGGTTGGTATGCAAATCGAGACGATGTGCGTATTTCGAGGTAATGCGTAAATATCGAGATATCCCGATAAGCTTGAGAAGGTAAGTGGTACCTTCCTAACTGGATTTAGTTTTATGAAAATGCTTGGTTCGTAAATGATTCGACCCAAAATCAGAGTTTATGTAAATAATTTTGTCATGTTGTTATGCCTTGATGTGAGTATGTCATGTAGATTGCATTTACATGTTTTGATTTATGAAATATGCATATGAGCATGATGAGATTCATGGTCATACGTTGTATGGGTTTGGGATTAGGTACTGGCTCCGTTGCTTTGCCAAGGGTGCACCTTGTAATACCCCAGATTTTTGAACTCAAATATGATGTAATATATGAGATTATTGGATTCTAATACTTAAGGAAATAGGTCATTTCAAGGGGTTATAGAAGTGTTGAGACAAAGGTTCAATTTCTGAACTAGTGGAAAAATCGTAAATATTGAAGTTGGGTAAAAGTGTAATTTACCTAAAATATTGGGGTGCTAAGTGTAATTTATCCATTTTTCAGTGACCAAAAATTGCAATTAAAAATAGCCCGGGACCAAGTTGCAAGGGTCTAAGTGCAATTACATGAAAAGTCCAGGCCGAAGCGTCGTTTGTTGAAACCTTAAAATATCGCTTCAAAATATATTAGATTTCAAACTCAAATCAAATGTAGCTTTGGATCGTTTTGAAGTCCAAGTCCAAGTCTTTGTTAAAGGAAGTCTTCTCCAAGTCTTTGTTGAAGTAAGTCTTCTCCAAGTCTTCTTTAAGTTTTTGCTAAGTCTTTTCCAAGTATTTTCTAAGTCTTCTCCAAGTCTTTTGCTTAGTCTCCAAGCTAGAGACATGTGGCAAGCTTTCATTGGTTATTTGGAAGGAAAGATAAGATCACATAATGGCTCAAATGACCCCCTGAGGTGGCATCGCGTGATTGGCCATAAAAACTACTTAGTCTCCAAGTTTGATAAAGTCTCCAAACCTTATCTTCATGGACACATGGCAAGCAACCATTGGACTACTTGGAAGCTAAGTTAAGGGCTCATGATGACCCTTGAGGTGGCGACATATGGTTGGTTAGAAAAGTCTATAAATAGGGGGCCTATGTTAATCACAAATCATTTCAAACATTTTAGAGGAGAATCTCTTCCAAATTGAGGGAAACAAAGGGGAGGTTTTTGTTCTTGAGAAAAAGGAGAGAATTCTGCAAAAAGAAGGAAGAAAATCGATGGAGAATCGAGGGGAATGGGCCTCACCGGAAAGTTCGAAGTTCATACCAAAACTACCAGAAAACAGCGAGAAAACCCATTCCCGTAGACGATGAACAGTGTCCCAACAAGGTAATTAGTCAAGGTGAGTGGTTCTTGTGCATGCTTCTTACTTCCTCTTGATCACTCTTGGTTTCATTTGTGGATGGTTTGTTGCTTACACCTTATGTTCCCTTTGTTGCATCGAGTTTGACCATGACAGCATTCGTGAGTGGCTTGTGATCATATTCCTTCTACTTTGTCATACATCTTGTCATTTGGTGGCTGTGGCTAGTTGGTGGTTTGTCATGTGTGAACTACCACGGGGGCCTGTGTAAAGGGGCTGACCATGTGGGCCTGTGTAAGGGGGCTATCTCGAGCTTGTCTAAGAGGGCCGAGGGGTTCATACATGGCAAGTAAGGAGGATATCTTGTGCCTGTGTAAGGGGGCCGAGAGGTTACATCTCATGTTGTATTGCTTTTGAGAAAATTTTGTCTATTTTATATGCATCTCAGTATTTGTATTTGTGGATAGTTGTTGGAATATCACAGGGGATCTCGTGCTCTTGCGGTGAACTGTGATCATGGGAGATTTGGTTCTTATTTCTGCATGTCTCCTGGCAAAGCTACATATTGATCTTGCATGCATAGTTTCTTTCCCTATACCACTCACTTAGATGTTATTATCTAACTTGGGTGTTTCATACCCCTAGGACATTCAATGTCCTAGGTTTATCAAAAGTGCCAGGTGTTCTAGATTCTGGTTCGAGCAAGGGCAAAAAGGTGGTGCTTGGCTAGCTTTTGGTTTTATTTCATTATGTACCCTTGTAACTAAGTGATGTATTGTAAATAGAAGCTAGGATACTCAAGGTTGTAAAGGGTGTGTGTGGGTGTCCTACAATTGTACCTACTGTGATTGGTTGTGTTTTATGGAGTATTGAAAGTCGTATGCATTTCTTGTGCTTGTAAAGGAAATCTAGCGGAAACCCAATTATTTAGCTTTGGTTAAGCTTGCAGGTTCGATCCAATGCTTCCGTTGGTAAGGGTTTCCGTAACGCCCATAGGTGATGTCTTAATTATATTTCAAGTTATTGCGCATTTGGAAAAGTGGGGCGTTACACACCCATACACCCCGGTCTGGTAGGGAGACTGTAAAAATGATAGGTAATCTTAAGGTGCAGTCGACCCAAACATGAGAGTTATGATGTTATGTGCATTGCATACATATATGAGCATTAAATGTTTTGTTCCCTTACTTAGATGATTTATCATCTAACATGGGCTTTGCTCCTGAAATATTCAAATGTTCCATATGAAGATTGTAGCAAATACGAGGATGAATGAGGCATGAAATGGCACTTAACAAAGTGCATGATGAGTTGAATGTATGTTATGTAGCTCATGTATTTAAATTCTACTACTTTGAATTCTGAACGTTTTGAGGAATGATGATGTATAGTCTCATTTATAGTTAATGATGATATATAACCTTGTTTATGGTTAATGAGAATGTAAGAATTGATTTATGATTAATGTTAAGATGTTAGGTTCGATTCTAGCTTTTGTTTTTAATGTTTATGATGATTCTCTTTTGAGATAAATGTATGGAGATTTTGGGATAGATATGAGGAGTGATATGATTTAAAAATAGTTTTTAAGAAAAAAATAATTATTATCCCAGAATTGTCCTAAGTTATAGTTTGCTCGGAAAGCGGGGCATTACATTAAACCTAGTATACATGTCTTTAATTGTCTCATTTCTTTCATTGAAAACAGTTCATAATCATGCACCAGTAAATTAATTTTGGTCTCTTTAACTTGATTTGTACCTTAATTGTAACACGCCGCCTTACACGAGCGCGTCACTATAAGGGAATCCCAGGAATCTTTTTTTTTTTTTAAGTCTGTCACACTCGACGCCATGAGAACAATCTTCACATGTAGATGAAACACTCGTCGCATACAATGACCAGCACCCGCGGTGAGAACAATCTTCACATGCAGGTGAAAATCCTGAGAACCCCAGTCTTACTCGTTTAACTAACAAGATCAATAGACTTAAAACTAAACGAGATATAATATAACACAGCAGAATCATTAACATCAAAATGTCGTGGCCTACCATGAGATTCATACAAGGTGTTCCCACACCGAAATATGCGTTACAACGTTACAAAATAATAATAGCAGTATTATATAACCGTTCGTACATATACCAAAATAAATACTAACACCTCCAAAATGGTACAACGACTATCAACTAACACCGTTGGCCCCACCGACCATGTCCTCGACCTCGCAACAGTCCCTAGTTGGAACGTTGAATGTCCCAGGGGCATAACCCAGGTTAGATGATAAAACATCTAAGTGATGGCATGAAACAGTTTACATAATGCATGAAAGAAATATAAGCATGGCATATACAGACAAACGACAACATGCAACGTATCTAACTTGAGAAATCTCCCTGACATACTCAACCTCTCATGGAAAATCCATTCCACATACCGTTAGGGGTAGACCTTGCCGCGACATACTTAATCCCTCGAGTGCCCTATCGTGTCACTCGTTCATCAGGATTAACCTTGTCCCATTCTCAAGAAGACCCCATCCTATCCCATATGGACCCAACAACGACACGAATAATTGACACCTCAATGATATGAAAATCACAAGCCATGCACTGACTCCTTTGTAAGAAAAATAGTTGATGCAATAAACCCGATGTTCAATATGCAAAAGATGTCACAAACACATAAGAGAAATGCCTTTGCAGAATAACCCAAGTTTTGGAGGGTACAACCGCTCACTAGAACTGGTCCAACCACGAATATCCTAAGTTCGGGAGGGTAAAATCGCTCACCATAACCCACTACACACACTCCAACATACATTCAAGACAAAGTAAAGCTAGAATCAAACCACTCACCTCAATTCAGAAAAGTTTGGTTTTTGCCTCGAAAAATGTGTCGTGCCTCGAAAAATGTGCAATCCTTATTTCCAACACACCAATCATCTCCTATTCACCATTAGAACCTTAGAAATCAATATTTATATTTTTCCTCAATTTTTTCTATTTTCCTTCATTTTTAAACCTTTATTACCTTCAGAAATTCATAAAAAATACCTAACATCAAGTTTCACCAAATATTTTTCCATGATAATTCCTAAAATAATTTTACCAAAATTAAAAAATTAAAATCAAGGAAAAAACCCACCTCACGCGCCCTCACATGCCACCCAAGGGCTCGGTGAGTGAAGCCCATGCGCGGCCGGTGCAGTCATCTTCTCCGACCTTTTTCTCTGGCTCCGGCGATCTCCGATGCTTCAAACGACTATAGGGGCTTGTAGATCTCTTCAAGGCGACCTCGATGGCACCCTTCAATGGTTGAAATAGCCGTCGGAAAAGGCTTTAAAAGCCATTTACAGGCCGCAGTCTAGCGAGGCCCGATTTTCCGGCCAACCCCTTAAAACCTTGTAATTTCTACACCAAATGACCCCAAATTCTCCAGAAATGATCCTTATAACACAAAGAACAAAAGCCCCTTATCCCAGAAGCTTGATTCAGCCTAAAACAAGAAAATTTTCACTCGATTGTGCTTCAAAACTCTTAGCCAAGAACCCCTTTTTATACTCATTTTTGACCCGATTCCCCACCATATCTTACTCGTTCTTATCCCTTAAGTCTAGATCTAGCCTTTAATCCCATCAACTAGCCCTATATCACCAGCTAAATCGCTCAAAAATTCGGTCGGATTCTTAGTCCCATCCGCGATTAATTCCGGTCACGTCACCATCGTGCTCGGCCAATGGCCACCCTCAGAAGCTTCATCATCACCTGGCGACTCCCCTAGCACCTCCAAGCGACCTTCCTGATGTCCAGAGGCAGCTATCGGTGGCCATGTGCGGTGGTCGATTTCCCATTTGAAATTTTCAGAATTTGCAGATTTGCCCCCATGAAATTTCTAATTGCATTTTCTCCCTATCCATGGCACCCCTAAACTTCTTGTTAATTTCTTGACTACCCACAAGTTCTATATTTTTATTTCCCTTAGAAATTTCTAAAAAATTCGTCGTTTCGACCTCCTCGCATATTTTCCAAAATTTACACTTTTGCCCGAATGCTCCTAATCGCGTGTTTTCGACCTCAAACCTTCGAAAATCTCTTGATTTTGTCAAATATTCATTATTTAGACAATTTTTCCTTCATCGACTTGCTTGACATAGTCCCCCGCCTTTCGTTTATGTTTTGAGTATTGCACTTTGGCCCAAAACTATTGTATATTCCATTTTGACCCCGTAATTTTTGAAAATACTCTTAATATTAAATACTGGGTATTACATTAATGGGTTACCTTAAGCTTGTCCCATATCTCCTTGGTTGTTTTACATGTGGAGATGTGGTTGAATTCTTCATGGCACAACGCATAAATTAGAGTGTTCATGTCTTTAGCATTGATCTCCATATCTTTACGTTTTTCCATTGTCTAAGATTCCATCTTCTCCATATCGAATAGCTTTAGCTCCTTTTGAATGCCCTGCATTAAACTAGACTCTTGCATAAGATAGATTTACATCCTATTGTTTCCAATAGTTATAATTTGTGTCGTCGAAATAAGGTAGACGAGTGGTGCTTTGACCCTCGGTTTGTGAAGTGTTAACAAAGTGTGACATAGTGGATCTTTTACCCTAGGATGTTAATCCCTTTGAAAAGTAGTGGGTACTAATGCTCTGATACCAATTGATAGAAATAATATGCTAGGACACACTTCCAAGAGGGGGGGTGAATTGGGCACTTTTAAAAAAAAGTTTAATTCGAAACTTGTAATCCTTTAAAATAAAAATCCAATGCAAGTGAAAACTAGTGAAATGTTTAGAACAAAAAGCATAAACATAAGAAGAACACAATGATTTATAGTGGTTTGGTTTAATCCAAGCCTAGTCCACTACCTTGGCTCCTCACCAAGGATTTTGAATCAATCCGCTAAAATAAAATGAGCTCTTATCTTCAAGATAGGTCCTCTAGCACAAATGTTAGGTAATACAATGAAATGAAGATGAAAATTTCTAAGGGCTTATACCCTTAGTTACAATATCTCTCAATAAGTAAAGAAGGCTCGAAATAGAAGTAGACAAGAACACACTCAAAGCATTAACAGTGAGTGTTGTGCCATAGAATTCTCGAGTGTCCACCTAGGGGTATTTTGGTCAAAAAGCCCAAGGCAAGCAAATCCCAAAAGTGGTCTTAAGCTGGGACACATTTCCCAAGAAGAAACCATTGTCAAACACCCAAAGGATTAATGATAATGGCCACTAAGTAAATATGCTAAGTTTGAGGGGCAAAATGGCCCAAGGCATATTGGATATAAATAGGCCAAGTCAATGGGTCAAAGATGGCTACTTCTAGAAGGGAAAAACTCTCATTCCCTCTCTCTCTCTCTCTCTCTCTCTTGGTAACAAAATGGTCCTCTCAGAGAGGACCTGAACCTCTCCGAGAGGCTTCCTCTCTCGATGATCTCTCGAAAAGAGGTGGCAACTCCCTGCAGTGGACGCACCCTGTTGCAGACTCTCTTGGAGAGGCAAGGCCTCTTGGTGGCATCCTTCCTCTATAAAGACGTGTCTCTCTCCACAAGGCCGTGCCTTTCTGTGAATTTTCTCTCTTTGGATCTAGAGGGCATCCCTCAAAAAATTGACAACACGAGCAACAACCCTCTCAGAGAGGGCTGCAGTTATCTTGGTAGCAATAATAGCCCTCTTGAAGAGGGATGCAATCCTCTCAACAAGTCCTCTCATCGCAAACCTCCCATTAACGTGAGCTCTCTTGGCCGGTCTTCTCTCTGGAAGCCACCTCTCGGCAGCAGCCTATCTCTCTTGGGAAGTCGCCTCTCGGTGGTGGCCTATCCCTCTTGAGAAGATGCCTCTCAGAGGAGGCCAATTCTAGTAGTAAAGTAAGATCACTACGAGACAAGCAACATAGTTCAAAAGTTTTGAACCTTACCCCGATCCGAGCGACTAGATCAAAGTTGAAACTATAACATTCACAAACAAAATAAAATAAATCTAACCTTTAGATTTTTAAGCCATTCGTGGATTTGAGCCGTCCAAGCGTCCGGCCTCTAACTTGTGATACGTGACGTGCGTCTGTTGCCGAGGAGAGCGAAATAGGAATGCTAACTCCTTCTCCTAACAAGGCTTGTGAATGGACGGGAGAAGAACGGATTTTCAACTCTTGAAAACCATAAAATAAAAGCTTAATTTGGGCATCCCATAAAGGGCTATTTATAGAGAAGTAATCTCCTAGGGTTTCCTAAACTCTAATAGACATGGATTGGGCTAGCCCATTAATCCTAGTTCAACTAGAACCTTATGTGGGCTAATCCTAGTCCAACTAGAAATTAAAGTGGCCCAAATCTAATTCAAGCCTAAATATTTAATATTTAATATTTGGTCCAAATCTAATTTAGCCCAAATATAATATTTATTATTTAATATTTGACCCAAATCTAATTTAACCCAAATATTTAATTTAATTTAATATTTGGCCCAAATACTTTATTTAGCCTAAGTATTAAATTAAGCTCAAATTATTAAATTAGAAACTTCTTTCTAATTTAA
Source organism: Diospyros lotus (assembly GCF_014633365.1). Lineage (NCBI taxonomy): Eukaryota > Viridiplantae > Streptophyta > Magnoliopsida > Ericales > Ebenaceae > Diospyros > Diospyros lotus. The sequence continues at coordinate 10,453,596 of NC_068348.1, forward strand.
TCAATTGTTATTTTAGGAAACTCTTTCCTTTATGACAACCACTCGTCATATCGACGTCATTACGTTTATTTGTTCTTTTCCCATGAGAACGTACGACAGTATAATTTCTTGCCAAAGTGTCCCACTTAACCATACGTTCGCTCTCTTGGTTTAAGTCAGGGACCGTGTAACGCCCCGCTCCCACTTACGGGTGTTACTCGTGAACAATTACCCGAACTGTCCACTTGCCCGGTCTGAGATGAAGGGCGGACTATGTTTCAAGAAAAAACGCCCTAGGTGAGAACTAGGCTCGTCCTTCCCTTCCCTTAAACCCCAGGATTTTCTAGCAGGATTGGGCTTTAAACCACACCGCGTTTGGTTAAAAAGAAATCTCGCGAAGACGCTCAATCATTATTTTCTCATTTGAATTTAATTCTTTTCGACCAAGAATTTTACCAGGCTCCAAAAATCACCATTTAAACCAATCCATTGATGGATCACCAAATTTGGAGGAAAAACTCATCATTTTCAAATTTCCAAAATTTTTGCATTTTCTCCAAAAATGCCCGAAAAATCCATTTATTTTGAAAATTCCTCCAGGGCCCAAAATCGATTTAGAAATGCCCCTTAATTTCCCAAAATCCCAAATTTTTAAAAAAATTTGGCCGGCGGGGTTCGCTGGCACGCCCGGGGCCCCGCTGGGCGCTGGCCGCGCCTGCCCGCACGCTGGCACGGCCGCCTGCTCGCGCGCGCGGCCGCCCATGCGGCCCTGCCCGCGCGCAGGCTGCAGCCTACTGCTCCTTCACCCCTTTTCTCTTTTTTTTTTTTTTTCTTTTCTTTGGGCTATAAAATCCCAAATTTTTCCAGAAATTTCACTCCAAAAAAATGCATTGAAAATCTCCACATTTCCAATTCCCAAGCCTATTTTTTTTACAACAAAAATTCTTTTCTCCAACCTCACAATTTATTCCAAATAAATTACATACATGGTTCTAGGCCTTCACAAACCCTTGCAAACCCTTAACATACATCACATGAAGCACTTACCAATAATAGGCTTCCCTAAGCCATTAAGCCACAAATTAAACACCACAAACCTAGGCTTCTCAAGCCACAACTTACATCAAAACAAAGAAAAATACACCAAGAGCTTCCAACCACAAGCTTGCACTTTCCCTTTTCTTCTTTAACATAAGAACAACCTACAAGGGGAGGATAAAACCTCATGAGCCACAAAGCTCAGTAAGGGTGCATATGCAAGGTAAATAAAAGCATAACAAGTCTATGTAATAACAAATGCATGCAAGTATGGTTAGGTCATTCCATCCTCACAACCCAACATGGTTTGAGGCATCAACCTACCACTTCTTTCCCACCCCCATGGCCATAGGTCTCATGAACAAGTAAAGCATGCAAAAAGATACATAAAGATTTATGCAAACTACTTACAATGCAATGCAAGGCCTCCACCACTTGGGGCCATCCCTTACCTCATTCTTGAACCTTTAAATCTTCATTTCAAGAGAGCTTCCATCTTTTTTTCTCCCATCTAAGATGGCATTAAAACAAGAAATTTACTTTCTTTGCTTACAAGAACACTACATAAGGAGAAAAAGAAGGAGACTTACCTTGATTCCTTCTTCACTTCTTCTCCCTTCTTCCATTTCCTCTCATCTCTTCTTTCTTGTCTTTCTTCTTCTCTCTTTCTTTCATTTCTACAAATGGCCAAAAGGGAGACAAGTCTCCCACACTTGCCTTTTTATACTATCCTTTCCCATTTTCAAGAATGGATCTCCACCATCCATTCAAAGCACAATCCATGTGCTTAAGGAGAATTAAATCTCCACCACTCATTTCAAATAAACAAGTTTCCTCTCTTGGAGAAAACACAATCCATGCTCTTCATCTTGATTAACCTCATCCATTGGATTATTTTGCCTTTTCAAGATTTAAGCATAACCATTGGATCACTTGGACATTTCTTTTTCTTTCTCATTTACTTTAATGAGACAATTATATGCCATTTTCAAGACTTAATCCAAGCCATTGGATATATTTCACCCTTTTCAAGACTTGATCCTAACCCTTGGATCACTTGGAGATTTCTATTTATTTCTCATTTAAATAAATCCTCCCATTTTCACTCATAAATGAGTGACTAATTTCCATTTCTTTCCCATTTAAATTAATGGGACTAATTTCACATCCATCATACTTGAGAGACATAAATAATTTCTTTCCCATTTAAATTAATGGGACTAATTTCCAACATCACATTTGAGAGACATAAATACTTTCTTATGTATTTAAATAACTCTCGTATTTTCCAAGGCATTAATGGTGACCATTTACCATTTTCTTTTGGATTTTCTTTAATCCATACAATCATGCCTCTCATTAAATGCTTGAAAGACCATTTAACATTTCTTTTGCATTTAATTAATTCACCCAATTATACTTGAACCACAAAATGCCAAGTGTCACAACAAGACACTAACCTTGGCTTCCAAGTTTAATCTCATCTCTCCAAGTGGCATTACCACATTAATTCACAACTTAGGGAAAATATAATTATTCTCCTCAAATAATTTAATATCCACCATTTTCCCTATTTCCAAAATTAAATTTTCTTTATGGAATTAAATTCCAAATTTCCCAAATACTCTTTGTGAATTTATTAATCCCACATATCTCCTCATAAATACCAAATCGAGATTTTTATTCACTTATACACCTAATTCCATATAGGAATTATTTTTAATTTATCAAAATACCCTTTATTGGATTTCTCTATCCAAATTACCCTTCTCATGGGTATTCTCAATCTCAAGGATCATCACTTCCTCAAGGGCATTTTTGGAAGTTTACTTACTTCCTTTCCTGTTCTCTTAACACCGGTTACACCGGGTGTTACAGACCGTGCCTATTGTGTATGACTCATTAGGCTTTTGAATATATTGGCAATATGTCGGTACGGACACATAAGACAAGATTGGCCTCTAGCAAGGCATCATGCTTACCTAATTATTCAGAAGGATTCATAATCTGCAAATAACATTTCACGAGCATGGTTACCATGTAATTCGATCCTCTCGTCAATGTATCTTATGTGATCTCAAGTCTGGTAATATGTTGCTTGATTATGATCACATGAGTTTTTCTTCGGTCATCCGGATATCTTCACTTAATAGAAAATTGATCAATAACTCCTTATTGATTTCTTTCACCATGGCCATAGATTTAAAGTGAATACCCACAGAAGGCACCTTAGATACATCATCCTCTATCAAGGGATAGACGAGTCCCATCTTGGTTATGCACCCATCTCCATAAGCCTCATGATATGCCCAACGATTGACCACGTGCAATCTTTATCTAGAACCATCGAAACGATGTCAAAGCATACCAGTCTTCTTATGAGATGACCATGACAACATCTGGTCCAAGGATTAGTTACACCCATCTCGTATGAGAATACCATCAACATATAACCAAAATGGATTCTCATGGCAAGTCATGTCCAGTGACACATTTTCCAACATTAGTCACCTATGTACTTGATTAGGCATCCCCATGCCTATGGGTGTGAGACCCCTATTGCTATCACATAGTACATACAAGTCTTACTGCAATTATCAATGTCTATTTTTGACATTGCTACGACTTGGGACATTTAATGATGTCAGGAAATTGTGATGCATCATCTCACATCTTTACAGATTAATCACAGTATACATCATATGAACTTCTATCTAGTTTCATCTGATCATTACATTAATGACAAGAAACTAATAAAACGACTTCTTGTATAATTAAATAACTCTTTATAAATATGATTGCAAATGTCAGTGTATAATTTGCCCAATCTGATTGGGTCTAGAGCACCTATACTAACAGCCAATTCCTCTTGGGAAGAGGTCTTCCCAAGAGGATCTCCATTGCCATGCCCTCCTCTGTTCGTCCTCTTTCATTCTCTTTATAACGCTTATATAACATATATATTTTATGTATATCCATACATTCACGTTATGGGCCTACAATCCCTTCCTTATTAAGTCCTTAAGTGGGCCCCTCTATGACCTTATTCCTCCATAGCTATCTAATGTAACTCTCAATGGTAAGCCCCCCTTTATGCACATGCGTATGTTATGTATGTGGTTCATCTTAGGTGCCCAATGGGGCCCACGTCTTAGGCTTGGCCCGTGCATCCTTCAATTACTCTTCATCTCTTTAAACATACTTGTATTGTATGATCATAAGTGGTTGATTACACATTGGACGTGCAATTGGCAACGTCTAGAGGCATCCATTGCTAACTTGGGGCTTTGCCCAACAAGCCACCCAAAGGCCAAGAACTTGCTTCAGCAGGTCGCCGCGAGACCCACCTTTTCTCGGAAGGCCCCCTAGGTTGACCGGCCCTCTGGGGGGGACTCCTCTTGAGCCCGTTTGAGTGCTACTAATGTGTAGGTACATCCCTAGTTCCCTATAATAGTATCGTGATCAACCCTCTTTGACTGGGTAAGATATAACAGTTCTATATTCCATGATAACATGCTTTACTTGTCTATTACACTTTCATACATGTACTAACTTAAGCATTGGAGGGCATACGTGGGTGAAGAATCCCTGTGTGCCTTCTAACTTGTTTCGGTGAGTTCAAATATGCCCCAAGCACACTGGAGGCCAATCCCGAGCGATACTGAAGATGCCCTCAAAAGACCAGTTGTGACCCCATCCAGGATATCGGGGACCAGAACTACCCAACGCCCATCTCCACCAGCAAACTCCTGCCAACTATCCACCTGGCTCTACTTCGGCTCCAGCCTTCTCGCATTACAAATTCTATTGTTGTAGTTTCCAAGCTACAACAATTGGCGCCGTTTGTGGGAAACAAATAAGAAGCTAAAATCTACAAGGAAGACAACCAAGTCTGCCAGCATCAAATATCAATTGGGTAATACAAAAAGAACCAACACACCCCGTCTTAGGGGCTGGAAGGCTTGCTTGTCAATTGGGTTCCCTAGTATGAAGCTGTCAAAGATCACGTACGGGTTTCCAAAAGCCTTCGACAACCCTAAGACAAAGTCCTCTAGTGATTACGGTTACCCTATAGTCCTTGATTGAGCGTCAACAACTGTTTTGCTCAGAAAACACGAAGAATCATGAAAAGACCATGATGCATTTAGAGCGTAGTAGGATTATTAAAAGAGTTTTACATGCATTACCAATAAGAAGGTCACGACAACTTCTTCAGAGTCATCATTGTCCAAGTTGTTCTATTGAGGGTCTTCAAGACACATGAGGCATATCATTTGAGTGTTCCCCTGCGAGCATGCAACTAAGGATGAGATAGTCAAGAAACTCAAATGGACATGAAAGACAATCAGCCGTTACAGGATATGTCAAGAATATGACCCCAAGTTAAGGAGTGATAAGCCAGCTTAAAGCCCGTAGCGTATAATCATCAGTAACTAAGGGTGCTATGGAAGGCCTAGTATAGAGCCCTTGAAAAGAGAGGCTCTTCTCATGCTTCAAAGTTGGTGATAACAACAAAGTTGATTATGAACCCAACTGCAATAAATCAGTTATAAGGCTGTGGCGGTAGCATTTGATAGCCAAGTCCTACCTTCAAATGGGAAGGCCTGGGGTGGTTCTCAATTTTTTGGGGAAGAAAAAGCTATTGAGATCCTCTGAAGCAAAGTATGGAAGCAATAATGAGGAGTCGTCGATTCCATTTACTATAACAAGTTGTGAACTTTTACGCCGTAAGGATAAAGGAAACAAAGCCTTTCAACATGGAAGACATGAAGAGGTAGTGAAACATTATGGTGTTGTTGCATCGATCGGTGTTAAGTCTTGGCCTTTTGCAGCTATCTATTTTTGCGACCGTGCAGCTGCATATCAAGCTCTAATCTAGATTGCTGGTGCCATCACAGATTATAGCCTAGCTATAGCTCTCAACAGAAGTCACGAAGGCAGTTTCTAGAAGAGCTACTTTACCTGAGATAATATTTTAATTACTTTAAGAACGCTATTATGGAAGCTCCCAACCTACGGGTAGACATGACAAACTTGTTCTTGGCTATCGGTCTTCCTAATAAATTCGATCGTCCAGGTTAACAGACGTTTCGAGCAAATAGAGATGGTAGGTATTCAGAATCCTCTGCACACCTTAAGTCAGAGTAAGGGGGAAAAGACAGAAGAAATTTGAGGTATGCCATGAGAAAGATGAAGTCAAATGGAGTGATGGACTAGCTGAAAGAAATCGAATCTATTTAATCTTGGCAAGGTAAAGCCACAGTCTGACCAATGTTATAGGCAAAAGCCAACGTATGGAGAGCAACCACTTCGGTATGACCATGGTTATAAAGGTGATTGAAACAAGGACAGTTAGAGAAATGATGATGCATCGAATAGTCCCAAGAGAAGTAACAATGGGGCTGCTTGGGAGTGAGCCCGTGCAATCTAGGCAATAAAAAGCATTGCGAGAGATTCCATAACAGATCTAAAGCAGGAAATGTGTTAGCACCGTGAGGCGTCGATCCTCTAACTACCTTTATCATAAGTGCCAAGCATCTCATGAGAAGAGTCCTTACCTGCTCGCCAACTCCCTTCTTAGCAAAGATTCATGCTCGGGATAACAGATATGCTATGCTGGAGGAGATTTGGGATCCTCTTAGTGAGAAAAGAGAGAGACAAGGTGTATCGGGTTAACCAACTTCTCTCAACTCTTCAAATGACCATGAGTAGGGGGCTATGATGGTATTCGAAGAATTTGTGAATGTTAAGCCGACGACCGAGCAAAGTCGATGACTGAGTAACTTAATTGAGCTGATGATTTGCTATAAAGAGTCAGACCTCTCTATATTTGAAAAGCCAAGGCTGAAGCCCTACTAATGGCAAGCAATAAGGCCAAGCTGGAAAGAGAAACTGCTTGGAGCCAATCATGGAAGAGAAGGCTACCTGGGCACCCAATTAGATCTACTCTGAAGGAATAGGAGCAGTGTATTGACACCTCAGGATTGCTCCTTTGTCATTCCCATTGTAATCATCAAGTGTCTCTTCGAAAAAATCCCACCAAGGAGGCTATCCTTACAACGAGAAAGCTCACCCTCGAGCATTCCAAGAGCGGGACTTGGTGTTTCAAAAAATGGCTATCACAAACGCATTAAGAAAGAAGAAGAGAAGCTTTGGCCGAGCGCGAAAAGGCCTCATAGAGTAGCAAAATGCTAGGACCTGACACGTGCGTGCTACAGGTGCTGCAAGAGAGAACATTGGGCAAGACATGGGGCACCACACACCTAAAGAAATTCTTCTTAGCTATGCTAATCAAAGACATTGTTAAGAGGGATAATGAGTAGAATATCAGAGGCGGTACATCCTGAGGAGTACCTCCTAATCCCATAAAGAATGGTTTTACCCTTATTAAGCTTTTGTGATATATTGTAACCTTCCCGAAATGAATAAAAGAATACACCCCCTAGTATTCCTATGGATGAAGGCAATCTTATAAGTCAAACCACGTAAATCCCCTATGCATCATGTATATATATACATGGCTATCATGGAATGTGATACATGAACTATGGCAAGAAGACATGATAAACAATAATACTTACAAACTTAATGGAGGCATTTCAACTAAGGTGAGGAAAAGTTTAAGTCCTAAAAGATTCAGCTTGATGAATGGCTATCCGGCGCTAAGACCGCGACCCTCCCTGGATTCCCGAATGCATTTCGATGCCATGCCCACAGGCTAGCTTGGATCCTTGCTTGAGTCCGGTGCTAAGCTAAGGTGCTAACCTTGACTCCTTGGTGGATTCGGCGTAAAGTCTCCCAACAAACTTGGAACGACTAACAATAATTCGGCGGGTAATGTCGAGTCTAACCTAGATCCCTTGTGTCAGAAGACCCCAAAAGGTCCCAAATGAAGAAAATGTCGCAGAAACAAAATATAGCCATAAGTATTCTCTTGTTGCGATCGTAGGCTAGGCATGCCAAACAGACAAAATAAAATATCAACGCCAATTTTCTCTTGTCATGAACGTAGGCAAGGTATGTCGAACCGGCGAAACAAAATGTAACACCTAGTGTTTCTAGTGTTAAGAGAATGAGAAAGGAAGTGAGAAACTTCCAAAAATTCCCTTGAGAAGGTGATGGATCTTTGAGAATAATGGTGCCCTATGAGATGGGCATTTTGGTAATTTGGATAGTGAAGTCCAATAAAAGGTAATTTGGTAAATTTGAAATAATTCCTAGGTGGAATTAAGTATGGAAGTGAATTAATTTTCCACTGTTATATTTATGTGGGGATAAATGGATTAATAATTCACAAAGGGCATTTTAGTAAGTTGGAGTGAAATTCCATAAAGGAGTTAAATTATGAAAAATTGAGAAAATAGAGAATATTCAATTATGTGAGGAAATAATTGATTTTTCCCTAATTTTGTGAATTAATGTGGTGATGCCACATGGATGGTTGTGATGGAAGCTTGGAGGCAAATGCTTGTGTCTAAATGTGACACTTGGCAAGTTCTCCTCCAAGAGAAAGGTGGAATTAAATAATTCCAAAAGAAAAGAGAAATTGGTCTTGTAAGCATTTAATAAGAGGCATGATTATAGTGAATTAAAGAAAATCCAAAAGAGAATGGTAATTAGTCACCATTAATGCCTTGGAAAATATGGGGGTTTAATTAAATGAGAAAGGAAATAGAAATTCAAGATGATCCAAGGGTGGAGGATTATTCTTAAAAATGGGAAGTGATCTAAGGGATGAGATAAAATCCTTAAAGTTGGCATGGATTGCCAACTCATTTAAGAAGTCTTTTTTAAATTGATTTTGGATGGTGGAGATCATAGGTTAAGAAGATGGAAGGCTAGGATTAAATCCTAGCAAAGCACTTGGATTGTGCTTGTTCCAATGGTGGAGATCTTCTCTTGGAAAGTAAAAGAAATATAATAGATGAGATTAAAGAAGGAAAAAGCACATGGATTGTGCTTTCTTGTGTGGTTGGGATTTTCTCTCTAAAAGTAAAGGGAAATCAAGGGCTAAGATGAAGTCTTGAAATTGAGATATCAAGATAAGAAGAGTATAAATGGGGAAAGAGAGATTTATGCTCAATTTTTTTTCCCCTTTGAAGAGCTTGGAAGGAGAAATCTTCCAATGGAGAGGAAGAAAGAAAGAATGGGAGAAGAAAAGAATCAAAAGAGGTAAGCTTTCTTTTGTATTGATTTATGCTATGTAATGGGAAGAAGAAAAGATAGAAGATTCTTCTTACTCCTTTATTTTCTAGTCTTCAAGAGAGTAATTAATGATCAAAAGATTTATTTTTAAGGGATTGGAAGCATAAAAAGTCTTGAAAGCAAAGTTGGTGAAGCTCTTAAAAGAAAAGAGGTAAGAGATAGCCCATGGGATGGTGGCTCGAAAGGTTATAGGTATGGTTCATGAGCTAATATATGTGCATTAGCATATTGTTTGTGTCCAACGATCTATGGCCATGAGGTTGTGTGGGGTAGGGTAGGTTAAAGCCTCAAACCAAGGTGGTTGTGAGGATGTGGAAGCCCTAATTTTGTTACATTGCATGCATTGGCATCACATTTTATATTCATGTTCATGCTTATTATCATTGCACCCTTACTGAGCTTAATAGCTCATAAGGTTTTTACCCTCACATATAGGTTGTCAAGGCATGGGGAAAATCAAAGCAAAGATGGGATAGCATGTGGATGCATGGGAATGAAGATTCAAGTCCATTGTATGGCTTATGGAAGCATATTTTTGTTATTTTTTATTTATGTTGTAATAAGCACCAAGAGTGGGTGTAAGGAATTTTATTTTTCTTTTTGTTGTGTAAGCTTTGTGGAAGAAGAGAATGGGTACTTTTGATGTATGTTGTGGAAGCATCAAGAGTTTTGTGTGAGCCTTATTTAAGGGAAAAATAGAGGCAAAATTTTAATAAGTGTGAAATATATTTATTATACTTGAAATTCTTGAAATTTTGGGCTAGGAAGCCCAAGAGAAAGAAAAAAAAGGGGGGTAAAATGGTGGAAGGCGACAGCAGCAGCAGCAGGGCCACCAGGTGGCCCGCATGGGGCTACAATGGTCGTAAGCGCCAGTGAGCGAGCGCACGGGAGAGCGCAGGCGTTGCCAGCGCAAGCACTCAGTAGGCCCAGGCGCGCCAACAGACACTGCCAGCCAATTTTTTAAAAAAAAAATTAAAAATGGGGATTTTTGGTGCATTTCTTGATTGATTTTTGGCCTCGGAGGAAGTTTTAAAATAAAGGAATTTTTCGGGCATTTTTGGAGATAAATGCTGAATTTTTGGAAAATGAAAATTTGGAAATTTTTTTCCTTGAATTTTGGGAAAGCCAATGGGATGTTTGGAATTTTAAATTATATGGAACCCAGTGGAATTCTTGGAAAAAAGAATAATTAAAATAATAAAATGATGACTAGGCAAACTTAATGGAAGTAAATTAGCCAAGTGTGGTATGGTTAAAGCCCATGTCTGCTAGTGGATCCTGGGATTGAGAGAAGGAAAGGATGAAGTCTAGTTTCCACCTAAGGTGTTTCGTGTTGAAACATAGTCCGCCATTCACAAATGGTCGGGCATGTGAGTTGTTCAGATGATTGTTCACGAGTGGCACCTGTAAGTGGGAGCGGGACGTCACACAAAATATCGATACGGCTATCCCCTCTAGCACATATGCATGCCTCTGATATTCCTATCAAGGAATTCTTGATGTGAAAGTAAGCGAGATATGCCTAACCTTATAAATTGTTTCATGGATAATACTCTTTATGTATTTGTTGTAAGATCTAGTGTAGGTGTCACGACCTGAGCACAACACAAAAAAAAAAAAAACGATAGAGCTACCTGGTATAGCGGCGATAGGCCAGCAAAGGTAAAGGTAAGCCCACATCCTAAGAGGTCTGACTTAACGAATTGTAATCTGGTGCTAAAACCCCAAACTCGCCTAAATTCCCGAATGTGTTCCGATGCTATGCCCGCAGGCTAACCTGGATCCCTTGTCAAAGTCTGAAACAACTGGTGGTAATTCAAAGAAAGGTCCCGAGTCTAAGCTAGATTCCTTGTGTCAGATGAACTCGAAGGAGCAACGTGGAAGAAATGAGGCTCAGCCCTACCTTCTCAGACGAGCCCACCTAGTGGTGATCTGGCGCAATGGCCTCGAACCTTCCTATATTCCCAGACATGTTTCGATGCTATGCTCGTAGGTTAACCTGGATCCCTTGCGTGAGTCCGGTGCTAAGCCTATGAGCTAGCCTTGACTCCTTGGTTGATCCAGTGCAAAGCCTCCCGGCAAACATGGAACATCCGGTGAAAATTCAGCAACAAACCTCAGGCCGAACGCAAATCCCCTATGGTAGACAAGCCTAAGAAAGTAAATTAAAAAAAGAAAGCACACACAAGGCCGAGCGTTTAACTGGGATTCCCAGATATGTTTCGATGTCATGCCCGTAGGCTAACCTAGATCCCTTACGTGAGTCTGGTGCTAAGCTTAAGGGCTAACCTTAACTCCTTGGTAGATCTGGAGCTAAGCCTCCTGGAAAACTTGAAACGACTGATGAAAATCCAGTTACTAGTCACGGGCCGAATCTAGATCTTCTGTGATAGGTGAGAGAGTTGTTAAGTGATGATGCCTTCACCAACACTCTAAGACAAACTCGCCCAGCTGCGATCTAGCATAATGGCCCCGGACTCTCCCCGGTTCCCGAATACGTTTCAATGCTATGCCCGCAGGCTAACCTGGATCCCTTGCCAGAATCCGGTGCTAAGTGTACGAGCTAACGACACTAAGCCTCCTGGCAAATTTGGAACGACTGGTGGGAATTTAGCAACAAACCCCGGGTCCAACCTAGACTCTCTATGGTGGACAAACCCAAGAAAAGATGGAATGAAAAGACTCGACAAAGATATAGAGTAAGGATTACTAAGTGACCCTGGCTTGCGATACGAGTCAAGCCCAAACATCGCGATCAAACGAAGGACGCAGACTTTGATCCATATCTGTTATGGTGAATAGATCCCCAAGATCGAGCTGCAAGTTTAGACGGGAGAAGCTAGAATGCATACCTCGATCCTCATCAAGAACGCGACTGTCAACGCTCGATAACCTACACTTTTGAGACCATGTAGCAGATAATCTAAATGGAAAGGTAATGTACGTAACGTGCCCAAACAAATAAGACAAGTGTCAAAGGAAGAGCGTAGTGGTGACTCATACCTAGCAAGGCATGGAGTGTCGGATATTTCTCTAAAGCTGGTGCTAAACACTTTCAGAATGAAAACAATTTGCTCGATTTTGGGGGGCTAGGCCCGTGCTCTAACTTTACGTTGAACTTCGCCTAGCCCATGGTGTTAATTCAAGCAACCTGGTATAAGCAACTTTGCCTTAGAACCACTCGACGGTTAGGATGAGGTTATACCTAACATAGAAGCCAATTTATAAAATGATTTGGCTCCAAGGGGTCGCACACACTTAAAACCCATGGAGAGGTTCAGGCTAGAGATGGCTACACCATGGTCCCCTATGGTAGCCCGACGAAAGGCTGAGGGACAACAAGAGTAGCATGGGTAGCTTCGCCCCAGTTAGTCATCATTGTTTTGACACCTCAACTAGGTTATCCCTAGCTTTCTATTTTTTAAGCATGTATACGTCAAACTACATTAGTTTGCTTGAGTTAAGAGTTTCAGGCATTAACTTTATGATTGAGAAGCGAAACACTAGCCAATAGGGCGAAAAGAAAGTTTTAGCTAGTGAATGGCATAATACTTTGGCCAAGGCAAACGTATTACACCAACCGATATAGTCTTCACATATCTAATCTCTTAACTAACATGGTTAGCAGATCTAAGAGAGCATGTAAGAGCATGGCCATGTACGGTCTCTCACCGAAATCATTTTTTCGCCTGATGCATGCCTCCTTACTTATCTATGTATGCATAACACGAAGCATGTAAATTAGTAGTATGCATCGCTAGAAAGCAAAAGACATCCTAGGTGCAAGAAAAACTATGTTGCTCGTTTCTTCAAAACAATAACATTCTAGAGCAAAGAGTACAAAGGAAACCAAAAGCTAGACTAGTATGTCAATGACTAAGATAGGACAACTGGCTACGAAAAATCCATTTTTATAGCCCTGATTAGAATGTCCTTAAGGTTTTTTGACTCACCTGAAATGTTATCTTTCATCTCCTAGATCACCTCTAGGATGCCCAACGAAATACTTTCCTCTCGAGCATATCTCGAGTCTGTGACTTAGGAGTGTTGGTAATTGATTAGTGGTCAATTTTGTTATAATTATACTCCTATTTTAACCTTAAAATTGGATTTAATCTAATATTTTGTAATTATATGCAAGTTTAGAGGAAAATAAAATTTAAAGAAAAATTATGGGTGAATTGGAAATTTTAGAAAAAAATTATTAATTAAAAAATTAAAATAGAAAAAAGAATATTCCTCTTTAATTTTTGACAAAACAAATTAAATTAAAAATAATTTACAATATATATAACATATATCTATAATATATATTATAATACATACATAATATAATACATAAATATATATAATATATTATGCCCCATGCTTGCCATGCTTTATCCCATGCTATATATATAATATAACATAATTGCATGTTATTAGAATGCAGCATGCGTGAAGCTCCAATTCAAAGCTCCCAGCCGCATGTTGAAGGCCCAAATGCAATGATTTAAGAAAGTCCAAGTCTACATTGAAGTTGAAATTTAAAGACCCAGCAGCATATGCTATTAAAATGCAGAATTGAAGCCCAGCCCATCAGCAGTGAGAGATGCACCACAACAGCTTCCGTGAAAGCGTGGTCCTTCTCTGGCAATTTTTCATCAGGGGCAAGGGCAATCTAGGAAATCAAATGGGCATGATATATATATATGCGTGAGCACAGCCCACAGAGGCAAACCCCCATCCGCCATTGCTGAAATCCGAGTAAAGGGGAGGAAATTCATACACAGTAGGCAACATGGGAGCTCCCAGCAGCCGCCGATTTCATCAGAATAACGGGGCGAGATCTGTTCTTCCGTTTTGTTAAATTTCAGCGCACTGTTCATCTTGTTGTTCTTTAATTTCGTTAGTGTTCTGGTTTAGTTTCTTTTGTTAATCTCATTGCCATGTTCTCATTTTCTGTTAATAATTTTACTGTTTATTTATATTCTGTCATTTATTTTCTGCGTGCTTTAATTCTACAAAATTTCAATTATGTCCTTTTAATTTCAGCATTTAATTCCTGTATTTTAATTACTATCATTTAATTTTCAACACCTAAATAACTGTAATTTTAATTTATGTTATTTAAATTTCGTAATTTAATTTATGTCTTTAATAACGAAGATGTGTGGCTAATAATTCTCGGAGCAAGGTGAGGACAGTGTCCAAAGCCAAAATTTCCCGAGAGAATTGAACTTCATTGTTTATGTTGAGGTGTTGGATTTAATTTTGATATTTTTGCAAAATTATTTGGATTTAGATTGTGATATATGCCTAATCCGGAACCCTCATGCCATGTATGTGGGTTGCCTAACATAGAAATATCATCATCCCCAAATCTAAATGTGCAATATACATTTCGGTTTATGATGGTTGCTTAAATTAAAGTCGGCATAGCATGTATGTTGGTTACCGGAATTAAAACCATCATCATCTCGAAATGTAATCAATAGCAAAGATCTTAAAATTAATTTAATCCTATGATACCATCATTTGTGAGTCTTGAGAAATATTTGAATTGGCACTAAAATTGTCTTCATCATAGACATTTTATTTTCAGTCGCACATTCAATTTTTTTTTTCTAAAATCAGTTGAATTGGTCTGACAAACCCATTCAGCACATAAAAACTTTTGCTGCTTTTATTTTTATTTTAATAATAATCTCCCAGTGAATCGACCTGAACTCCCATCTAGTTAATAAATTTGTGTTGCAATGCACAGCCGTACATTGGCGAGTATAAACACTTTGTGCTTGTATGTTTGATTTTTTTTTTCTCTTTATTTGTTTGTGTATTTGTTTAATTAATTGCACAAAGTTAAGAGCAGTCAGTAACGTCATTTCCCACCTTCAATTCTAGATACTCGAAAGAGCTTCGAAGGCTAAGGTCGTATAGGCAATAGTCCAAAGTAGTGACGGGAGTCACCTAAGACAAATTAGTAGACCTACTAGAGAAGCAATTGGGGAGGAGATGAGAATGACAGGTGAAGGCAGGTTTGATCTGAAATGCGAACTAAAACTCTTTTAGAGGACAATGGTCTTGTCCTAAGTAAGAGCTTTGGGAGCTCGTATGGTGATGTCAAAAGACTAGAAGATAACAATCTTCTGAAGAGAGATGGAACATAGAATGGATTTAATGTGGAAATGCATTCTAGAGTATCTTTAGGAAAGAGAAGAAGAGACAGTGGCTACTGGTCTTCAAGGTAGAATAGTAATGGAATCCCTGGGATAGGGTAAGCAGAGCCACTGATAATGGTGGGAAAGAGAAACACTCTTGGCATAATGATTTTAGGTTGGCAACATTGTTTCTCACCTTTGATTTAAGACACTTGTAGGAGTTTAGCAAATCAAGTTCGAATGAGCAATGATTCAAGGCATTAGCGAGAGTAGCTGTGAACAAATATATTGTCTTGGGATAATGCCCACCGGGACTCTTCGATCCAAGAGAAAGTTGTCTTAGCTAAAACCCAAGTCTAAATATAGCGAAACCACTAGCATAATTGTAACACCCCGTCTCGCCAGGCGTGTCACTATAAGGGTATTCCTAGGATTTCTTTTTTTTTTTTTCTCTTTAAGTTCAACACGCGCGGTATATCAAGAACAATCTTCACATGCAGATACAAAACCCCGCGAACCCCAGTCTTGCCCGTTTAACTATCAAGATCAATAATCTTAAACTAAACGAGTCTTAATACAACGCAGCGGATACACTAATACCAAAACACCATAGTTCTTACATTGTATTTCCATAGCAAAATACTTAATACAGATCAAATGGTAAAATCGCTATTATACAACTGTTCATTTACAACCTGAAATACATACTAAAGCCTCCAAATGTTACAACGACTAACAAACTAAGCATCATTGGCCCTCAACCGGCCACATCCTTGCCTTCGCAGCAGTCCCTGGCTGAAACATTAAACGTTCCAGGGGCATAGCCCAGGTTAGATGATAAACATCTAAGTGACGGTATAGAAACAGATTATACAATGCATGAGAGACACACGAGCATGGCATATTCAAACAAGCGGCAACATGCAAAACATGTCTAACTTGAGAAACTCCCCTGACATACTTAATCCCTCGAATACCCCACTGTAACACCCGTTCACCTGGTCTAATGTTAATCCCTCGAGTGCACCATCGTGACACCCGTTCACCTGGTTTAACATTATTCCCTCGAGTGCCCCAGTGTGACACCCGTTCACCTGGATTAACATTGTCCCAATCTCAAGTAGACCCCAACCCGTCCCACTTAGAAACAACATTGACACGAATATCAATACCCCGATGATATGAAAATCACTCGCCATGCACCGACTCTTTTGAAAGTAAAAACAGTTGATGCAATATATCACATGTACAATATGCAAATGATGACGTAAATACATAAGTGAAACGCTTTCGCAGAACAACCCAAGTTCCGGAGGGTAAAACCGCTCACTTGAACTGGTTCCAATTGCGTGTAACCTAAGTTCGGGAGGGTAACACCGCCCACCTGAACCCACTACACACCTTCCAACATATTTTCAAGATAAGGTAAAGATAGGATCAGACCACTCACCTCGAACGTATTCAGATCGCCTTGATCCTTGTGCAACGCCTCGATTTGCGTGCCAAATCCCAAATACTTGAACTTATACTCAACCTTGAGCCACAATACTTCTTAAACACCATATTTAATTAAGGAAGCATTAAAATCTATTTTTCCTCAATTTCCCATAATTTTCTCTATTTTTCTCCCATTTTTCACCTCAGTAATTCCAAAATAATTATCTCTTCAGATATTTTTCAAAATATTTCAACACAATAATTCCTAAAATAATTAAATAAAAATATTGGAATTAAAATTACCGAAATGCCCTATTACACGCGCTCTCACGCGCCCTGCGCGTGGCTGCGCGTGAAAGCTGGCGCGTGCAGCCACACGCGTCGTCTTCTTCCTCAAGACCAGCCGGCGACGACCCCTCCGATGACTAATCTGAGCATACCCCCTTCAAGCCTTCGATGAGTCGATCCCATTGGCACCATTTTTAGGCCGAAAGCTCGCCGGAAAAAGCCCGAAAATGGCAGTTGCAGGTGGCTCGCGGCGGTCTGCCACCAACCCTCGGCTGAGCTTCAATCGGCCTCTACACTTGACGAAAATGCTTCTAAAGCCTCCCAAAATCTTCCTTGATGCCTCGCGACCAAAAGCCCCTTATTCACTCTCCCGAAACCATTCAAAAACTCGATCGATTTGAAGCCCAAAAATCAAAACCTGCGGCCTCATTTTATACTCGAAATCCAGCCAAAATCCGGCCAATCACCGGCCACTACTTGGCCTACAAGCAACCCACCGCCGTATACGACCTCCCCCAGCTCCTCCCCGGCCGTCCCATCGCTGAATTCGGCCTCCACTTGTGAAGATTTGTGGCGGCCGTTTTGCTGCGTTCACACTATGCCATTTTTGTTAAATTGCAGTTTCACCCCCCACAGTTTCTTCCAATCACGTTCTGGGTCTTTCCCATGCACCCCTGAACTATCCAATACCACCATTGAGGCCCACAAGTATAGTACTATTCATTTCATCCTTGAAACTTTCAAAAAATTACCGTTTTGACCTCTCTCGGGCAAATTTAAAAAATTACACTTAGGCCCGGCTAGTCGATTTGACCTTAAATCCATTCGATTCAACCCGAAATCACTTAAGGGTTGTTCTATACATAAAATATTAGTCCCTGACATGCTTCGTTGACTTTTTGGACGTTTCCTACGTCGATTCGATTTTCTCAATCCGGTCAACAGCTGTACCAAAAACTGTTCCCGATCAAATTTCTTTTATTACTAAAAATCATGATTCGTGTCACTTGTCGATATTATATCATTTTCCTTGGCTATCTGAGGTTCGGGGTACTCCCTCGAGCCACTTCGGTCTTTTAAGACTGCGACAGTATGTCCTAAAGCCCTATTCTTTTAGTAATTCCACTTGTACCCTTCACCAAATATTATTTATGACCTTAAATCATTTCTGGGTATTACATTCTCCCCCCCTTAAGAAATTATGTTCTCGAAATTTGATCTACGATAATTGTATCACCACTATTGTTAATGGCTCCTAATTGAAATGTCCTAAATACCATTTTTATTTCTTAGCAATTGCTCATAACCTACATCTTAACTTGATCCATGCTTACCAAGCATCTTTCCCATTTTTCAGAATATCCCGTTGTAGCTCCATACCGGCGGCTACACGAATCCCAAAATAATTTACCATTCCCAATCGTTTCCTCAGAATATATTTGATCTGACTCCTAAATTTCTCAACCCAATGTCATGATCACACCAAGATTGACCTAACTTGATTGTCATGATGGCACAGAAATTGATAACATTGAACTAACTTGGCGTATCTTTCTCAGCGTATCTTTCTCAATTATCAGTACCTCGATTGCACATTAACCTTAGAGATAATTTCTCAGCCTTTTGTGGCCTATCACACAAATCATCAATGTAGGTCTCTCAAAAACACAATTTTTCTTACAGCAACTTAACATCCTGACATGCTTACTATTTCTTTTTCAAACACCGACCATCAATCATGACCTAAATTGTCTCAACACATTATCCGTTTCATTTTAATTCCTTATTTCCTTTTACCACAATATTTCATAATCACACTGTTAATTCGAATACTTAGATCCATGGTATCTCACCCTAGAACTGCCAAATGTTCTATCACAACTAATTGATGCTTTCCATATGCTTCTCACATGAGAAACAATCTCTCTATTGAGTCAAACAAGATCCCTATTATTCTCGATTCTAGGAGTAGATTTAATCTTGTCCCTTTTAGGCGACCTAGTTTTCACACACTTCCTTAAATGATAACCTTACTGAACAACTTTTGGTTCTCATCGGGTCTTTAGCAACACCTAGCATAACTTTAATAGCTTAGCCTACTGTCTTACAACCCAAATAAAATTTTCGTAGTGGAACTAGAAACTCACGTCTTCCTTTATAACAACTCATTATATGTTTCCTCAAATCATAACATGTCTCTCGGAAAGAAAAAACACTTTCGTTTACTTATCAATTTGTAACTTACCATATCTTTATATTGACTTCGATTCATTTTAAAAATCAACTCATGTTCTCAAGGGTACCTAGGTATACTTACCATTGCTCCAACCTTTTTATATCATCAAAGGCAAGGTTTGATAGTTGGGCCAAGTGCACTTGAAACATCCTCTAGACTCCATAATTGGCCTTTGAATTTGAGCAATAAAAAAATGGGTAATCCAATGTCTTCGATTATGCCCCTAATTAATTGTAGAAGCCAACTTCCTTGCTTCATCC
Organism: Diospyros lotus; assembly: GCF_014633365.1. Lineage (NCBI taxonomy): Eukaryota > Viridiplantae > Streptophyta > Magnoliopsida > Ericales > Ebenaceae > Diospyros > Diospyros lotus. The sequence goes on from NC_068348.1 coordinate 10,473,179, forward strand.
TGAAATAATATGTAATACGAATAATTATTTACTTTAAGCATAAATATAAAGCCAAAATAGGGATATAATTCATTAGGATATAGGAAATATTGACCCTTATTAGCTATCCTCCCAGCGCTGCACCGCGAGTAAGGCTCGCGCTTCTTGAAAACCCCTCTTACCGTGTAAGGCCCCCACCTAGGTCCCCAAAGAACCAAAGCGGGTGCCCTACTAAAATAGAGACAACCTGATATGGAAGAACCTGTCATACATGCCATTGATAAATACCAAGAGAAAACTGATAAAGGAAACTTGACATCCCGGCATGCATATCAAAACCTCAACCTGCTGTACAACAACTGATCTCTAAGGTTACATAGCCCAGGCATGCATAACATACAACACTGGTACATCGACCACAAAATAAACACAATCCATATAGACCCAAATAAACTAAAGAAAAATACAGTCCGAAAGTGACAATATGCACAAAAAGAAACCCCTAAGCTGACAACTGCTAGGTCTGCAGGGCCCTGTACACCGCCTAACCAAGAAGTCGGGAACTACTAGACTAGCCCCAATCGAGTCCTTGCATTTAACTGGATGAAGAGAAAATAAGGTGAGTCCAAATGAATCAACAAGCTCATAAAGAAAGGAAAGACGGATAGAGTAGGTGCTAAGAGTAAACTTGCATCTCAAGTGCATAATAAACCGAAACTCATGCATAACATGCCATGCAATCTCATAGACTGACACAAGTACCAACTGCATAAGTAACAATGCACATATACAGGATCTTGGGGCCCAAAAAAAGAAATGCCCTAGCACCAAAATCTTTATCACAAACCTGCTACTGCCCTGAAGGTAGGTTGTACCTGTACTACGAGCCGAAGCTCGCTCGGGTGGGAGCTACCACACCTGCTGGCACGCATAAGCCTCCATAATAAAATTGGGCACACTGAGGCATCCCTAGATAACTCTGTTCAAAAAACCCGACACTGTAAAACTCTATCTCAACACTAGTGCCATGACTCGTGCAGATGCAACACATAAGGGGTGGCATAGTAGACTGGACATGATACAAAGCCCCCATAAGCCAAGCATCCCACCAAGCCTCGCCCAACTAGTAAATCACATGCCAGATGCAAATGCTTGTACTTCACAACTAGTAAGTAAATATCATGATCGTGTGACAAGCACTCAAGTCACATTTAACCCCCAATCCATATCCCAAGCTCTTGTATGCATATGAACTGACCATGTATTGGAAATAAAAGGAACATATCCAAATACTCTTAGCCATAGCAACCTCTACAAGAACCTACTCTGTAATACCCGAGGTTTTTAGGGCATTGTTATAAAGCATTTCCTTTGAAGTAGAAAGATTTGGTAGGCACACGTGTAGTTCCCAGGTAATTGTCAAGGAACAAATGAAAGATTTTTCGAAAGATCATGGAAACTGACGCAAAGAACCATTATCTTAAGGGATTTTGGAAAGTTTAAGGGATTCTAGGGCTCAAGTGATAGAAGTGCAAAGAAGTTTTGGGCTAAGGATTTATTTGTGAGAAATTTAAAATATCTTGTAACTAAGTGGTTAAGGGAACCAAATGAGCTAACTTATGCTTAGAAAAGTAATGATGAGCAATGATGACAACCTAAATAAACATGTGGTGGCTCATATCTCAAGGAACACTTGTCGCAAAGGCATGAAAAGACACAAATCTCTAGGGACATGTGGCATGATCCTACGCAAGCAATTATTACCTATCTTATCCAAGCGACAAGTGGCGTGCCCAGATTGGCCGAGCACAAATGAAACCAAGATTGATCAAAAGGAAGCATGCACAAGAACCACTCACAAATGAAACCAATAATGATCAAGAGGAAGCATGCACAAAAACCACTCACAAATGAAACCAAGAATGATCAAGAGGAAGCATGCACAAGAACCACTCACCTTGACTATTTACCCAAGAAAGCACTGTTTACAACAAGCGGGAACGGTTTTCTCGTGGTTTTCTGATTGATTGGCATGAACTTCGAGAAAGACTCGTAAACTCTGGCGAGGCCTGTTCTCCCTCGATTCTCTACCGATTTTCTTCCTTCTTTTTGTAGAATTCTCCCCTTTTTCTCAAGAACATGATTTTTCCTCTTCATTTCCCTCAATTTGATAGAGATTCTCCTCAAAATGTTGGGAATGGTTTGGGATTAACTTAGGCCCCTATTTATAGACTTTTCTAACCAACCACATGTTGCCACCTAGTGAGGTCATCATGGGACTTCAAATCCTATCTCCAAGAGGCCAATGAATGCTTGCTGCATGTCTTTAAGGATAAGGTTTGGAGACTTTTGTAAACTTGGAGGCTAAGTAAGCTTTTCTTGACCAATCACGCGATGCCACCTCAGGGGATCATTATGAGCTATCATGTGATCTTATCTTATCTTCCAAATGACCAATAAAATCTTGCCATGTGTCCTTGAGATTTGTGCCTCCACACGTTTAATTAGATTTTCAACATTCCCATCATTACATCCCACATGGTTAATTGAATTTTCTACATTTCCCATCATTACACCTTTAACTAGTTAGCTTTATTTGGTTACCTTAACTACTTAAATTGAGATATTTTAAGGTTTCAAGAAATGACACTTCGGCCTGAACTTTCCAGGTAACAGCACATAAACCCCTTGCAACTTGGTCCCCGGGCCATTTTTAATTGCACTTTTTGGTCCCCAGAAAATGGATAAATTACGTTAATACTCCAAGATTTTAGGTAAATTATTCTTTTACCTGAACTTCAATATTTACGATTTTGCCACTGGCTCAGAAACTGAATTTTTGACTCAAGGCTTCCACAATCCCTTGAAATGACCTATTTTCTCAAGTATTAGAACCTAATAATCCCACATATTACATCATTTTTGAGTTTGAAAATCTAGGGTATTACACAAGGTATTTTCTGGAATTTTTTTAATATTTTTAAAAAAATATTTTATGAATCATGATGGAGAAAAAGTAGAGAAAAATCTTGATGAGGTATTTATTTTAAAATTTTTGAAGAGAAAATGGAAGAAAATAAGGAAAAATTATGAAAAAAAAAAATAGATGTTGATATTCTTTTGAATAAATATGATGTCTAGGGGCCGTTGAGGCTCGAGGTTAAGTAATAGTATGACTATCTGAGGACTAGCACGAAAATCAAGGTTGGACACGAGAATCGAGGTATTTCAAATACGTTCAAGGTGAGTGGTTCTACTATCAAAACTTAGTTTATTTCGGTTGGTTCGACCCTATACTTGATTTTCTTTCATGCAATGGTTTTGGCACATGAATGGTTGATTTCATGTCGATGGTTTATCCAAATTGTTTATTTTCGCGTGCCTTGAAAAACGTGCATTGAAATGTCATTTTATGTAATGCATCATTACATGTTATGGTTATGGCATTGGCACATGTGTTGGACACGGGTAGTGTTCCATGATGCTTTTGAGTGGGAACGTAATCTCTAAAGTGATTGTGGTGAGTCGGGTTTCTGCGTTGATGTTAACCCTCCTGTGTCTAGAGTGGTAACGATTATTCTTGAGATGTCATAGAGATGCGTTGATATTACCCTGTGTTGTGCCAATGCGTTGATGTGATTATGTTGCCTTTAAAGAGATTATTATTTTTCCATGATTTGAGTTAAGCATTGTATGGGATTCTCTTAGATTGGGACATATCGGGATATGTCTGTTGTTCATGGTATTGGATACATTCATGAAAATATTTTGAAGTCTCACTTAGATGTTTCAGCATCTAATTTGGACTATGTTCTTGAAATATTCAAACGTTCCAAGTGAAAACAGCGATGCTAGGGGAAAAAGAGTCATCGAGATGTAGCTATCATTTATGTTTTGGAAGTTTAATAGGTTTTTGACCATGTTTAGTGATATTCAGATGTTATGTACTATCTTGATGATGTCATGTTGAACATCGATACGTTACTTGACTATAAACGAGCAATTTACGGTTATTTGATGTTTCGATCTTACTTCCGCATTTTATGTTGATATTACCTATCTCAGCTTATTGATTTTTAAATTTAATATACGGAGAGGGTAGAACGGGAATGTTGGGAATGGCTTATGTTGATCGTGTGTTAAAAAAAAATATTCCTGAAATCCCGGGTTAACGCATGTTTGGAAAAAGGGAGGTGTTATAGTTAGTATCAGAGCGAACTAGCAAAAACCTCGATTGGAGACTCAAGGGTACTGTTAGGAATTGAGAATGGTTGAGTCATGGATGGTTAGTTTGATGTGACTTAACCTAGCTGTCAAGTTAGGTTTGTGAATGATAATAGGAATCATCAACGTTCGAGTGATTTGGTATAGATCGAGGATCATGGGTAATGGTCCAAAATAAGAAACCTATGATGGTTCGATAATTGGCTTTCGAGGATTTTGAAAATTGATTTGAGGATAGGGATATGGTGATTGACTAATGAGATGATTTTTATCATGATTTTTTTAAATGGTGAAAACTCTGAGAATCACGGATCTCAATGGATGAGATGAGGAAGACAATAGTAGCAGTCACCATGGTCACTCTGCGAATCACACCACAAGCGATGGACGGCAAGATGAGGGATCAGGGCTTAGCGAGAATAGACTTGATGGGACGGAAATAATTCTAGAAAACATGCTAACTTGTGTAGTAAGAAATGAGCCACCAAGGCATACCCCCCCATGTACTGGATCAATATCGCCGGTAAAGACCCTCGATGTTTAAAGGAAGGGCAGGAGACGACCCTAGTATGGCTGAGTATTGGATGGAGCAAACTGAGAAACTGCTCCAACATCTACAATGCAGTGATGAGGAGAAGGTTAACTGTGCTACCTTCATGTTAGAGGAAAAAGTTGGGCGATGGTGGCAAACGACTAGCGGGCCTTGCAAAGAACGCCCAAGCAAGAAGAACATGATCCAAGGCTAAGACAAGCTCAGCAGGTAACTTGGGAAAGATTCAATAAAGATTTTAATGCTAAGTATTTTCCTCGAAGTTGGAAAGGGAAGAAAAGACTTGGGAGTTTATGAAGTTGAGACAGACCGAAGGAATGACGATGTCTCAGTACGATGTCAAATTTACCCAACTAATTAGGTACGTGCCTATGTACGAAGTCGACAAGTGGCAAAAGGCATAGAAATTTGTGGGTGGGCTGAAAGTGGAATTATAGCAAACTCTCAGCTCGTGTGCTATTGTTACTTACAACGAGGCACTGGATAGGGCTCTAACTATTGAGATGAATCTACTGTGTGTAGGATTGATTAGATCAGATGATAAAAAAAGGAGATTCAAAAGGCATATAGCATAAATCAGGAGGAAAGAATTCCAAAGACGACGAGCCATGTCCCCGATGTAACAAGATACACCCAAGAAAACAATGTTTCCTGAGGCATGTCTGCTGTTATGCATGTGGTGAAGACGAACATAAGGAGAAGGACTTCCCCAAGACTAAAGAGACACCTCTGATTGAGAATCGAATGGGGATTGCATGTTTCTCATGCAATCAATCTAGTTATTACGCGAATAAATGTCTGAAAAACAAAAGATAGAGCAACCGGGGAAGGAATATGAAGCACAAGGACCTCATACTGGACGAGTTTATTGTTTGACAAGAGAAGACAAAGAGACCTACCCGACAATGACAATAGGTACATTGATTTTATTCTAGTGGATTTTTGTGCATTTATGACCATGATATATTCATTAACATAGAGGTAAACGTGGAAATTGACCGCTCTCTCACCCTGCAATTAAAACACAAAACAAAACACAATAAAAATTTTATATATATATATATATATTTTTATTTAGGTGAGAGGTTTATACTCGTCAATGTACGAGTGCAGTTGTAGTCCAAATTTAAATTTATATTTTCTAGATGAGTCCAGGTCGTCTACTGAGAGATTTATTTATGGCAAAAGCAAAAGAATGTCACACACATGCACACGCATTTAGATGAATTGGTAACAAGATTTTGTTTTATGAATTTTTTTATAATAAATATTAGAAAATAAAGCAAGGTGGAAGTTAAAAAAAAATGCTTAATGTGAGGATATTAAATTGGATAGCACTTGAGTTAAGACAATTTCAGTACCAACCCATTGATTTCCAAATTTTAGCAAACAAGGTTAGTAACATTAATTTAATTTCAGATATGAGGGTTTGTTACTAAATGCAATTAGAGATGATGATAGTTCTAGTTTAAGCAATCCCCATACATGATATGCGGGATTCTAATTTAAGCAACTACCATAAATCTAATTACAATTAATATACAAAATAACTAAATTAATCATCTGGGTTTGGGTATGATAGCGTTTCCAGTTCTAGTGACTCTCATGCGTGACATGAAAGCTCTAAGTTAGGCTTACTCTCCAATCCAAACCTAGTGATTTTTCAATAATTAAAACTCACTCATACTGAAATTTAAATTAATGATATTCATTTTAAGCGCAGTTTTCTTTGGGAATCATTGGCGTTGGACACTGTCCTTGCCTTAACCCAAGATTAGGTTTAGCTACTCATTTTCATTTAAAAGTTAATTAACAAGAATTTAAATGGCGTAATTTAAATAACAAAATTTAAATGATAAGAATTGAAATAGCAGAAACTAACCGGCCATTTAGGCGGTGGATAATTGAAAGACAAGAATTAAAATTACAAAAATTTAAAGGCATAAATTAACCGGCCATTTAGGCGGTGGATAATAAAGTAACAATAAATGACATAAGAATTTAAAAGAAGAAAGAAAGGAAGTAAGATTACAAGAGAAAACAAGAGAGAGAATAAGAGCAATTCTCTAAGGGAAACTTTAAGAACAAAACTAAACTTTGATTCAAGTAATAACCACCTCTCACAAATGCACCAAAGTGAGCTATTTATAGCTCACAAGATGCAATACAAGCCACACAATTATTCAACAAAACATTCACCTAACTAATGGAAGAAAATTAGGTAAAAGACAAAAAATACAAAAGACTTTGTGTGGTGGACTTCTCATGAGAATACAAAAGACTTTAGGTGGTAAATCACTTAGAAAAATTACAAAACAAAGAAAAGCCTTCTACAAATTGGGCTTTGTTGGGCCTTTGATTGGTCTTGGGACTTTGGTTGAATTCCATTTGATAGTTGGGCCAAGTGCACTTGAAATATCCTTTAGCCTTCATAATTGGCCTTTGAATTTGAGCAATTTTAAAATGAGTAATCAAATGTCTTCGATTATGCCCCTAATTAATTGTAGAAGCCAACTTCCTTGTTTCATCCTGAAATAATATGTAATACGAATAATTATTTACTTTAAGCATAAATATAAAGCCAAAATAGGGATATAATTCATTAGGATATAGGAAATATTGACCCTTATCAGAAATCGGCCTTAGGGTTAAGAATTAAGGCCTAAGGTTTAGCACATCAAAAGTCAAGATGATAAGAGCATACGAATCTTGCAAAGAAACAAAAAATTTTGAAGTAAGATCAATCATGCTTCGAAAATGATCATTTTGAGGATATGTGTGACTACCTGTAAAGGAGCTACAACGAAAAATTATGTGAAAAACACGTCGTACTTGGTAAGTGTCTGGTGTGTGATAAATGTAAATTAGGATAATTGATATGTGGTTAAGGTGTTTAGGTAATGATATTATCGATAGATGAGGGTAGTATCTACCGACTTAAGGAAAAAACCCAATGGCTAAACTTTGTTTCGAGTAGGATCATATGAAGCAAGATAATAAGTTGAGTGTACGTAGCCTTAGTTATTTGATTAGTCAAGTGCAAATTTCGAGGACAAAATTTCTTTAAGGGGGGAGAATGTAATACCCCATATTTTCGTGATGTTGCCACGTGACGTAAGTAAGTTTAAAATATCAAAAAATGGGCTTGTAAAGGCAACAAATGACCAAATTAGCTATAGGGAGTGCCTTGGAGGTTAGATTCCAAAGGGAAAAAGCATGTCATTAACGAGCATCTCAAGACGTGATATATGACACTAAAAGAAATCAAATTAGAGACGATTTTTGGTATAACTAAATTATAGCTTGAAAGACCGAATGATGGTAAAAGGCTTCCGGGAAGTCAATGGAACCTTGATAAGCTTCTTATTTTGTATAAGTAATAACCCTTAAGTGGTTTCGGGATGAAATAAAAAGGTTTACGATTAAAATGCGCATTCAGGCCTAAGTGTAATTTTTTTATTTTAGTTGAAAATGGTTGAAAATGATATTTTTTCAATTTCGTTGGGCCAATTAAGAAGCATGGAACTTAGGGGTTCATGTGGTAAAATATCAAAGTCTAAAGACTTGAGGAAGAGGGCCAAAATGCAAAAGAAAGAAGTTGGGGGCCAAAGTAAAATTTTTGGAAATTACTGTATGCACAACATAGCTGACTAACCACCGCTCGTGGGCCAAATCCGATTGTGGGATGGACGGATCTTGCCAGGGCATGGCCGAGCATGGGCCTAGGAAGCATGAGAGACAAGCAATGGCCGTTGATTGGCCGAAGGGAGGTTGGATTTCGCCTATAAATAGGCCAAGGTTTTAGCAAAAAATGAAGCATTAAGTTGCCCAGGTTTGAGGGTGATTCGAGGGAAACCAATAAGGAGCTTTTAATTCTTAAGTCAAGAGGAGGCTCTAGAAAGTTTGAAGCGTTTTGCAGTGAAATCGAGTAGGATATGGAGCTTGACTGAAAAATGCGAGACTCGTCGAAGTGGAGGCTTTCATCGTCTATTGGAGCATTTTCGGTGGTCTTTTCAAGCAATAGAAGGTGTAGTTGGAACCGACTTGAAGAAATACACAAGGTTGTGAGGTTAGGGAGAAATTCCAAACACCGTCATCGAGGAGCTCGCCTAAGAAGACTATTGGCCCGAGTAGAGCACGCGCAAGTGCGTGGCTAGCGTGTGGGGACAAGGTATTTTCTAGATTTGTTTTTAATATTTTTAGAAAAATATTTTATAAATCATGATGGAGAAAATTTTGGGGAAAACCTTGAGGAGCTATTTATTTTAAAATTTGTAAAGAGAAAATAAGAAAAAATTATGAAAAAATAGATGTTGATATTCTTTTGGATGAATATATGGTGTCTAGGGGTCGTTGAGGCTTGAGGTTGAGTAATAGTATGATTATCTGAGGCCCGACACAAAAATCGAGATTAAGCATGAGAATCGAGGTATTCCAAATATGTTCAAGGTGAGTGATTCTACTATCAAAACTCAGTTTATTTCAGGTGGTTCGACCCTCTACTTGATTTTCTTTCATACAATGGTTTTGGCATGTGAATGGTTGATTTCATGTGGATGGTTTATCTAAATTGTTTATTTTCATGTCCATTGAAAAACATGCATTGAAATGTCATTTTATGTAATGCATCATTACATGTTGTGGTTATGGCATTGGCATATGTGTTGGACATGGGTAGTGTTCTAGGATGCTTTTGAGTGGGAACGTAATCTCTGACGTGATTGCAGTGAGCGGGGTTCCAGTGTTGATGTTGACCCTCCTATATCGAGAGTGGTAACGATTGTTCTCGATATGTCTGAGAGATGCGTTGATGTTGCCCATCTTAAGCTAGGGTTGTGTTGTGCCAATGCATCGATGTGATTATGTTGCCTTTAGGAAGATTGCTCTTTTCTCGTGGTATGGGTTAAGCGTTGTATGAGATTCTCTTAGGCTATGATATTGTTCATGGTGCATACATTCACAAAAATGTTTTGAACTCTCACTTAGGTATTTCAACATCTAATTTGGACTATATCCTTGGAATATTCAAACACTCTAGGTGAAAACAGCGATGCCAGAGGAAAAGAGGTCATCGAGACGTAGTCGGCATTTACGTTTTGAAAGTTTACTAGGTCTTTGACCATGTTTAGTGATATTCAGATGTTATGTATTATCTTGATGATGTCATGTTGAACATCGATACGTTACCTGACTATAAATGAGGAATTTACGATTATTTGAGGTTTCAATCTTGCTTCCGCATTTTATGTTAATATTACTTGTCTTAGCTTATTAATTTTTAAATTTGATATACTGAGAGGGTAGAACGGGAATGTTGGGAATGGCTTACCTTGATCGTGTGTTAAAAAAAAAAAAATATTCCCGAAATCCTGAGTTAGCGCACACTTAGAAAAAGTGAGGTGTTACAATAAAGAAGTTGCAAACTCTATAATTAAGCAAGAGCCAAAGCACTTGATAGGGTCTATATGGATAGAGTTTCCCTTGAGTCATACAAAGTTCGTCTTACTTATTTGCCTTCATATAATTAAGCTCACCTTTTCTTAACTAATTTTTAAAGAAGTGTATACATCTATACTTCTTAAATTTATTTTTAGTCTTATCACCATTATTCTTTATATATATACAAGTGCTTTCCTTGGTGATTCTTACCAAAAAATTAAATAAAAAGAAATAAGGATTTTGCTTGAAATTGTTCTTCGAGCATATCCTTATAAATTTTATGTGTGGTTGAACAATTTGGTTTTATGGGAATGCATAGTGGAATAACAAGGTGTTAAGTTGATGAAGTTATGTGATTACACAAAAGGAAACTTGTGTCATGGGAGATGAGGGAATTATAATGGTGATAAAATGCTAAGCTTTTTTTATGTCATTTATAGGTAGTCTAGTTTTGGTGATCTTAATAATAGGAGTAGAGAGAGGGATTTGTGTATGAATGATGATGCTGAAATTGATTTGGTTCTTTTGCTAGAAATTATAAAATAAGTGTTTTTTTTTTTTTTTCTTTGCGCTAAGTTAGAATAGCTAAATTATTAGGGTACTAATATTCTATTTTTCTTTTAATAGATAATTAAGGATTATCCAAATCCAAATCAATCTCAAAATATTAGAAATAGTTATCACAAATCTCTTAACTCAACTATAATAAGCGAGTTTTCATCCTTCAAAAGTAAGTCATTTTTATTCATTCAAGAATTTTGTAATTTTTTATGTGATTTTTGAAATTTTGATTTAAGTATTAAAGTATTTGCATAGAAAAGACTGTGTGCCCTCCGACGATTTTCTTCCTTGCAATGTACTCGAAGCTTGGAGATAGTTTTGTCCTAAACAAAGAAATTTATTATTATATTTGATTGATAAACATTCTTTTATAAGTTGGTTTTTAAAAATTAATTAATTTTATTTAACTAATTGTTTGGCATGACATTATGTATTTGGTTTGCATAATGTGTGACAGTGAAAATCACTTGAAACCTATTTTTCCCGTGTCAATTGTACTCATGCAATTGATATTTTGATAATATTTCTGATAGTTTTTTTTGTTGATAAAATGAGTACATGTAGTGTTTAATCTTCATTAAATTGCATACACCACGCATGGGCATGGTTGAGTAGAAGTGCTAAAATAATTGAAGTGGGTCCTTTTTTAATAATAATATATTATCTACTAGAGTTAAGCTTGTTTAATTAGTTATTTTTATTGTGCATTTTCTCTCTTCAGGGCAGTTCTCTATTCATTGTTTTTAGTTGGTTTTGCTTATTCAGGGCAGTTATTTTGTTGCTAGCACATTGGAATTTTTGGCTTTGTCAGGCTTGGCATTTGCTTACGTGCTAGTGTCAACCCCTCAAGGTCTACTCCTCGCAGTCCCTTTTCAAGAGTAGTTTAATCCTCGTCTTAAGATGGTAATTAAGGTGCTTTGGCCTTCCTCTCCCAAAGGCCCCATTGTGTGGCTAGCCGTTTCTTGCTCTAGCTAGGTTTATCTTTAGCCATATAGAGGCCAGTTTTAATTCTTTGGTCTGCTGGTTTTGGCATTTTCCCCTATTTAGCTAGCTTTCTCTTTGTTTCCTTTGTTGAGCTTAAGTCTTCATATTTTTATGTTAGTAAAAACTTAAAAGCACAATCATAATAAAGAGATTGGTTTACAACATAGGTGCTTTGTCTAGGGTTAAGCTTTTAAAAGCATTTATAAGTTGAGCATCTTATTGCTAGCTAGAAATAGTATGGCGGGAACTACAAATGAAAATAAGAAAGGAACATTGGCACTACAGCGATTAGGACAAGCCCAACTACAACAAATAGCAGCTAAACATTTGACCCAGAGATAGTAAGAACTTTGAATTGCCTTGTATTTGTAGGGTACATACAGCAAGATTCTATAACATTTCAGAATATATATAGATAGACTATCATGTCATATACACGTAGGGTATATACAAGATAGTGACTAACTTATAGTTCAAAACTATTTCATTGAATTACAACAATACGAGAATTTTAAAGAAAATGACACTGTAGCTAGCACCGGTATGAACCCACTATTTGTGACATTAATTTAATTATTATTAGCAGACAAAAGCATCCAATTAATATTTGTTTGGTTGTTGTCTCTCAAGAGTTAGAAGACTGTTTGGAGATAATCAACCACCTTTTTGTCCAGTTGAAATGCCTTGGTCAAAACATCAGGGTTAATCTTGGGATTGGACTCAAATACTGCATTCGGAATGGTAATAACCCCAGGATTTTGGCTGCTTAGACCACCAATCGCGACGGCGTTCTTAGTCTTTGCCACATTGAACTGGAAATGAATGAGACCCTCTGCAAACACAAACACATCTCCCGGATACAGAATCTTTGCAAAGAGACGATTTTCTGGACTGGAGGTGACAAAGCCTGCATATAAGGTACCTTCCAGCACAACAATGAACTCACTAGCACGAGGGTGTGTATGTGGCGGGTTAACCCCAAAGGGAGCAAAGTCGAGTTTGGCCAAGGAGATACCAAGCGTGTTAAGCCCCGGTAAGTTCATCACATTCACTAGAGTCACAGTAAAGCCTAGTTGGTTTGATGTATTTTGACGGTTAAGGATGTTGGAACTCTAAACCAAAATTGCTTAAAGATTTCGTCAAGCCCAAGTTCAACATTCTGGAAGATCCAAAAGTCTTTTATTTGAATTAAATTATCTTGAAAATGTAATGCTTTATTTACTTGTCTTTTAGACTTCTCTTGTAATGGCTATATATGCCAAACGTTGTTTTTGCTGAAACAAGAGGAAGTTGAACTGCTCTCCTGTCATATTTTTTTGTTCATACTTCTCAATTCTATCCCAAAGCCTTCAAAGGAGCCCGGGAAAGAAGAAATCTTCTGGCGTAGCGAGGTTCGGGTCCTTACAAAACTTCCCATTCACAAACACTGCATGTGATGAAGAGAATTAGGGTTGGTAAAAAGCCACTAAAATTCGTAGTAAAATAAATAAATAAATAAATAAAAGTCACTAAGTATAGAGAGAAAAAGTCTGGTGATGAACCATAAAATTGAACAATATTTCATGCAGTTGGCTAGTTGATGAAGTTATATATAGTGTTATCCTATGCAGTTTGAACCCATGAAAGAGAGAGAGAGAATGTACCTCCAAATTTGGAGTCATTAACAGGAACACAAAAGTCCTGCAATGGGCTTGGATCAGAAGCATAGGCAAGTGTTGAAGCCAAGGCCAACACAGCCATAGTTACGAAGAAGTGGGTGCCCTTCATTCTCTTGATTTTGGATCTAAACTAACAGTAACAGTAGGGAATAATCAGCGCTTTGGATTTAGAGCTATTCTTTGTAATTTGTTTGGTTTAGATGATGGATTGGCTGTTTATATATATAGACATGGAGTTCATGAATTGGTCAACATTTTTCTAGGTCGGCAGAGGAGATTTACTTGGTGCTGAATGGGGGAGGGGAGAGGACATTTTTTATTTGAATTAGGATGAATTGACATTTTCTTTCTTTTCATTCATACATATCCTGATGAAGTTTTCTTCTGTGATTAGGTATCTACTTTCAGCATCAAAATTAAACGTTGATGCTGAATCATTCAATGAATAAATAATTATCTCCAGATGGATATGTATTCAGCTGAAGCTTGTTTTCTAGGATCCTCTTTGCTGTTCAAAAACTGATATTTAATATCAAATTAATTTACCCTAAATAAGCCTAATTAAGAGATGGAGATGCGCAATGAAATATTTTACTATTAAACATATGACTAAACCAAAATTCAACAGATGGACAGTGTCGGAACCAAGTCTTGGGCCTCTTTTGCTGAATCATTCAATGAATAAACATATGATTTCTAGCATCCTCTTTGCTGTTCAAAAACTGATATTTAATATCAAATTAATTTGTAATAATGAGAACTTAGTCAAAATAAATAAATAAAATTAAGTACTGCAAAATAATATGATATATAATATGAATTGTCCTAAAATACATCGCAGTAGATGTTTGAGAATTTGAAAAAACAAAAAATAAACGTGTGAGAGAAGAATAAAAAATTATCTATGATAATACATATATGGAATGAAAAATTATTAAATAATAAATGAAAAATATGTATTTGTGACAAATATATAAAAAGGAAAATTGTAATAATTAATCACCTCTAAAATTTGGCATAATTATAAGAACAAAGGAACAAAAATCTTATTTTTGTTTAAAAAATAATCACCTCTTTCGTTTCAAAAATAACAATAATCTCCCCTATTGTTAAACAAAGGAACAAAATGATTATTTTATCCTTCATTATTCTCTCCTATTTTTTCCCTCTTTTCTCTTTCATTTTTTCTCTAATTTTAAAAAATATAAGGATAAAAAAAAAAACAACCAGCGATTGTCAGATATTGGCGACCATTGACCACTATGTTCATGATTGAATCTAGATGCATTTTGAAGTCAAATCTAGTTTAAGATGAACAATAAACCTAAACCTAGGGTTGGAGATCGGAGAAAAGAGAATGAACCTACACCATTTGAGCTCATCGCATAGAAAAGATGGAGAGAGAGAGAGAGACTAATGTCACAAGTACTCTTGTCATCATTGTGTTACCAACTAAGAAAGAAAGAGAGAGAAATAAATAAGAGATTTAAGAAAAAAATGAAAGAAAAATGAAAAAGAACAAAAACAAATTAAATATAAAGGTATCTTAAACTTTTCAAGCCTCCCTTATTAGTTTATAAAATCTTCAATAATTTCTATGAGAATAGAGATGTCAACTAATATATGTTTTTTTATTCAAATGACCAACTAAAGGACAAATACAAATTAAAAAGATTACTCATACATATGACACCAAGCAAAAAATTAAGTAAAATAAGATTTTACCTAGAAAACAAAAGAATAATAATTGGAGAGGTTTTGAAATTTACTATCAGTAAAATAATGGCAACTATTGTCTTGTATATGTAACTCGACTTTGGTTGTTGTTTCCACTTGTTACTTAATGTAATGCAATACAATGCTAGCTTCTTTAAGGTGATATTTATGTGTATTTTTATCAAAAATAAAGTTGTATGTTTGCATTTAATGTTTTATCAATATATACATCTTTGATTAGACGAAATGATTTTGTATGGAAAGGAAAATGAAATGAGAATAGAATGATTATTTCATTCTATCCCTATGATTGATACCACCAAAATCGAATTATCATTTCATTGCACTATTATGTCTGGTATGTCTTCATTTTGATTAAAAGGAATTGATAAATTTATTAGCTTAAGAAGGGGTGAATTAAACTTTTTCACCCTTTTTGAAAAATTGAACTTAAATAAATAAATTTGAAATAAATCACTACAAGAAATACGCTATTTAGCGACATAATTAGCGACGAAACAAAATCTATCACTAATTAGTGACACACTAGTGACGGAATTTCGTTGCTAATTTTTAAAATTTTTTTTTTAATTTAGCGACGGATATACCCGTCACTAAATATTTTTTATTTTTAATAAATTTTAAAATTATAATTTTAGCGACGAGTATATACCCGTCTCTAAAAAGGAAAGTTATATTATATTTAAAATTCAAAAAAATTAAATTAAAAATTTAAAATTTAGCGAAGGTATATGCCCGACAAAAAAATTAAATTAAAAATTTAATGTATAATTAAAATTAATATTCATCATTTACAAAAATTAATAAAATATGACATTACAAATTAAAATCAAAATAAGAATAAAAATAATTTATAAATTTCTATTTATAAATTAGTAATGAAATAAAATTAATAAATACTAAAATTAAAAATAATATTTATTTCCCTCTACTAACATTAATATTAAAATTAATATTCATTTAATAAGTTTTGTAAATTTTGAAGTGTGTAAATATAATTCTTGAAAGTTTAGAAAAAAATGTTATAAATATAATTTATATGCTTTAATAACCAAAAAGGCATCTAGATCTGCTGATTCGCGAGCTTGTATAAAGGTTTTTGGTGCTTAGAGGTTGACAGCTCGATTCCAAGGTGCAGCACTTTGAATTATTGCCTGGATTAATATCCCAACGTTACAAGAGACGCGCGCATGAGGGGAGGGCGAGGGTTGGCGCTCGTTTAATTTTGAGGCATGCACTGAATTTAGAGTCGAAATTCGTCGCTAAAAAATAGAAAAAAAAAACTATAGCGACGGAATCCCAAGAAATATAAAAATTAAGAACTTTAGCAATGGACTAAATCTCTCGCAACAAAAAAAGAAAAATAAATTAAAAAGAACTGAAATTTCAAACCTTAATTTTTACACTTTAAAAAATGTGTAAAAATTTGGAAAAAATTTATAAAATGTGAAATTCAAACTTTAATTTCACATTTTAGTAATTAAATTTATATTTTTTACTCAATTTTATCAAATATACTTTTTTTAATTGTGATAACTGAAACTTTTCGTTATTTTGACTACATCTATATTCTTGTATTTATCTTCTTTTTTTTTGTACACATTAAAGTAAAGTGGTTAAATTAAATTAAAAATACATATATAAAAATAAATTTAACTTAAAAATATAAATAAGTAAGTGTAATTAAAAAACAAAAAATTCAAATGATTGTACAAAAAAAAAACGTAATAGTATATAAATAAAAATCTAGATGTGCCCCATATACTCATACATTTTTTAAAGCTATTGATCTTCATTATTGAATAATATGTTATCTTTTTGCAGATCTTCGTATTCTTAAATGAATAATATATAGATAGAATAAAAATAATATTCATAATATTCAGATAATACGTTGCACTTGTTTTAAATTTCATCATTAACTATATGATGTCACGCTATATAATTCAGGAACTTAGTAATGTTGCTGAAATTAATCTTTAACAAAACATTAATAAAAATTTAATGTGAAATTGATAAAATATTTAATTTAAATTTAAAAATTGATTGGAAAATGAAAACTTTCATAGTTAAATATATAATTTATAAAAATTTCAATTAAATTCAAAATTAGTGAGAGAATATTCCATTCTTAAGTTGTAAATTAATAAAACATGAAATTACAAATTATTTACAAACATGAAATTACTAAAAATTATATATTTAATTAGGTAACTATATTTTGACTATGCTACACTCCATTTAATTGTATAATTGAGATGAATAATAATTTTTGATAATATTTTCAGTATTTTTAGTGAAAAATATAAAATCAAGACTACAAATTCTTTTTTGCTAGTATATTATATTCTATATTGTTTTACTCATTTGAACAATAATATAAAATTTTATTCTTTAATCAATAAAATGATATTTAACTTTATCTCAAAGATAGCACTTTTGAATAGATGATTATTCATTTTGTTTTTCTCTTGAGAGACTTAAATTTTTCAATCAAAAGAGATAATATGAGAATTAAATTTTTCAGTTACAATATTTCTCAATTGAAAAAATGCTTAGAAAATAAATAATAATAATGAATGCAACAATAGCATGCGAAAAATTGTGTCAATTTAAAGAATGAGAGATAAAATATAAGAACTCATAAGTTAAAATACTTGAACACTTGTAATGAATGTTCTCTAACTCTATAATTAATACTGCATCATCCAAGTATTTATAGTTGACGGTTGAACTATTGAAAACGGTTGAACTGCATTAAATGCACTTGTTAAAAATAATTTTTAGTTTAAATAATATATATAATTTAAAACTAGAATTTAATTAGTCAAATAATTTATATAATTATTATTATTTATAACATAAAACTATTGAACATTTAAGAAATAAAAGATTAATCTTGATCTCCCATTTTAAAATTAAGAATAAACTTGCATACTAGTAAAAAATATTTTAATTAAAAAATAATTTATTTCCTTCTTCAGTATTGTTCAAGTACTTTTTAGTGTCTTATTTCTATCACTTTTTTTCCTTATTCCTTTATCTTTTATACTTATTTTTTTAATTAATGTGAATTTGTAAAATCAAATATCTATACAAGAACTATATTAATTTTATTAGTTAAAAAATATATTAATTTTAAAACATATATATTAATTTAAAAAAATTTATTATTCAGCGACGAACAGTCACCCGACACTAATTCTCCATCTACTATGGGTGACTGTCTATCGCAGATGATTGTTGATTTTACTTTTCTCTTCAAAGACTTATCATTTTTAGTTTACAAAATATATGTAATTTAAAATTATAAATTAATTAGTAAAGTATTTTATAAAATTATTATTATTTATAACATAAACAAAATTAATCATTTAAAAAATAAAAAATAATTTTTTTATCTCTTTTTCTAGAATTAATAATAAATTTATAAATTATTAAAAAATATTTTATTTATTTTGTGTAACGGCCCGCCTCCCGGAGCCCTCGTGCACAAAGAGAATCCGTGAGAGGGTCATTACTTTAGTGATATAGAACAAAAACACCACTAGAACTCACACATAACCTATATCTAAACCATATCTTTTTAATCATATAATATCTTATAATCATCCTCACATAATCATTCACCCTGTGGGCCCACCAGGGCTTACATAACATACACTTGACTAGAAATATAAAGGCATTCCTCTGACCTAGACACACGACACCCAGGATCTAGTTTCGGGAGAGCTTTGCACTTGCTATCATGACTCGACGATTTGGACCCCACTCCGTCGAATGAACCTGATACCTTGAATAATTCTCTTACCTAGAATGATAGAAAACAAACGTGAGTCGCGAGACTTAGCAAGCTCATGAAAGAAAAGCTGTAGGGTACAGACAAAACTCTTCCCATAATACCCAATGCAATTCATGCCAATGCAACGTCATATCATGCCATATGTGCTTTACTTCTAAATGCATAACATAAAATCAACTGCACATAAAGGGTTTTTGGGGCCCACATAAGCCACACATTTGCACCCAAGTCCCGCATACAAACCTGTTAGCAGCCTTCTATAGGCTACCATATCATCACTATTCCAAACATGCTCTCTCCTGTCATCATATCATCTTATCCTATCGTTGTTGTGGGACTTTAACCCCTAGTCTTATTGTTGCCGTGGGACTCTAAGCCCCAGTCTTGCTGTTGCCGTGTGTCTCACCCCAAGGTCTTTCCCTCGGCCTTCCCCCGAGCTAATCTCTAAATCGAGCCGAACCTCCCCTGGGCCGGTACTCCAAACACCCGGACTGGCACGGTACTCTCGCCCAGAATAACAATAACAATAGAACCATGCAATGCAACACATAAGAAATGCAATGGCTTCTGCAGCATAAACGTGATGTCAAGGCCCCCATAAACCAAGCATCAGGCCATGCTACGCCCACATAGGAATTCACACATGCGATATGCTCTAAATGCATATGTTCACCTAGGGTACCCAAATTGGCTCTTAGACCAACCGGCTCATGCAAATGCTTACACATGCTATCACACTCAAAGCATGTTCCCAAATGAATGCAACCCAACCCTTTGTAGCACACACATCATGATATGTACAAATCAATGTGGGAATCTGGTAGTACTAGTTCTTCTAGCCTGTCTTATGCTTATCGTAACAGTTGATGACTGGCGCCCATACATCCAGTTATCAAGTGCCATGACCCACGATCGACTATCAGTAGTTTTGTACCCCATACCCTTAGACACCCATATAGACCACACTAAACTTTTATATTTTATACTTATCATTTCGCGCCCTTTATTCATGACAACATAGACACCATTATGTCATTCACATTCTCATCTCTTCCTATACCTAGAAAACCATCTCCACCTTCATAACAATCTATTAACATAACTCCATAATCTTGACCGTAGCCATTTTCTAAGAACCTAGCCCCAATGGGTTCGGCATCATTCCCAAAGAAAACGGGGCGATATAAAATCCCTTGACAGACGAATTAAACGACACCAAATCATCATTTGCTTAACTCATTCCATTAACAATAAAGTCATTTAATAAAACATAAGTCATAGGGTGGTTGTCACGTGGATTATAATTATTAATGGGTGGAACCGAGTCACGGTGAGGGAGGGAATAGAATACAAGAAATCACAGAGACTCTTACGGAAAATAAAGAACATGAGGAGAGGGTTAGGAGCTTGCCTTTACTTAGCTGATTCTTGACCTTTTCGCACTCCTGCTGCGAAGTAAAACGTTTAATATAAAATAATAAGTCTACGGCCTATATTAATCAAATATAACCGTATAAAACACGTAATTTGACCGTGTAAAACGTATAATCTAAATAGAAAACACTTACACTAATTTTATCCATGTACTTGACTATTTTTACCACGAATTAACTCCAAAATTCCTTAATTTTATTTCTTTCCGAAGTTAGCCATGCCTCTTCTCCCTTAATTTTCTTTCCTTCATTCTCTCTTTTCCTCTCTGTTTCACGCATGGATTCTGGACAAAATAGCCTTAAATTGGCAGGGCAAATCTTGGTGCCAAGCTATTCCCACATCCCTAGGCTAACATCCCATTTTACTTAATTAAAAAGTGATTGAATTTCAATTTGTAGAGCCTGACGTGGCTCCACAATGCCCATATGTTAACATATGATAATATTATATATATGTGTATATAGTTTACTTATTGATTTTGGGAGTAAATTACGCATAGCAACTTGCTCTAATTTGCAATCTCTTCTTTTATTTAATTATTTAATTATTTTATTTTATATATATACATATTAATTTTTATAATATTTAATTTACCTTAAACACTTAATAATCTAAGTTCTAGGAATTCTACAAACTTTCGACCACTTCCTCATTTAGAAATACAATAAATTTAATATTCTCATTTAAATTTCTTTAACTCACAAGTATTCCATAGTTACCAATCACTCTAAAACGTTGGAATTAATAGATATTGTTTATCTCCAAAATTTCTGATGTTACATTTTGACTTATTGTTCTTTAAATACTTTTAATAAATTATTTTTATTAAATTTTTTAGAATTGTAAAATTAAATATATATAAATCAATTATATTTTAAAGTAGTTAAAAAATATTTATTTATTTTAAAATATTAAAAATAATATTTAATTTAAAATACGCTAAAATCACACGTGTCCGTCGCTAAATAGTTCGGCCCCTCTGCCCAATGCACACATCAGGTAGAGGGTTGCAGGTAGCGACGAGCACCCGCCCGTCGTTGATTTTAGCGACGGGCACCTTGCTAATGGTGGCGGGCATTTGCCCGTCCCCCTCCCCCTCTCCCTGCTTGACACTTGGCCGCTCCCCCCTTCCCCAATGCCCCCCCTCCCTCCCCTCTCCCCCCAGCCAATATTTGGCGCCTCCCTCCCCCTCCCTTTAAAAACTCCCCCCTCCCCCGTTCCTCTCATGTTTTCTCTGCTTTGAAGCTTCTCATCTCTTTTTGCTCCTCATTTCATTCTACTTCTGTAACATCCCAAAAATTTGAAGATAAATAATAACTCTTGAATATTTGAGAATTTATGAGGAAATAATAACTTATATTATTTTGAGGAAATGGACTATTAGGATAAATAATTATTTTATTAGAGAGTATCTATAGGAATAATGAAAGAATAAAATAAATTAAGTTGGGGAATTTATTTGGAAATTTGGGGTGTAAGTGAAATAAGTGGAAATGGAAGTTCGGGTGTAAGGGAAATTATTAAGGGGGGCGTGTGTAATTAATGGAAATCATGGGTGCTAAAATGCAAATTGCAGAAGTGGCCGTAGGTTCACTTTAAAATTAATGGGGGTCACATCTATGTTGAAGGCGGCACGTGGCATGAGTGATCGCGCGCGAGAGGGACCAGGGGCTGGACGCAATATCAAACCCGCGGGCGCGTGCGCGAGCGAGGCTGGGAGAGATTTACTGATTTTTCAGCAAAATCCTTCCTGAAACGACATTGTTTCGGGGAGGCGATGGTGCTCCCTAGCGGCCGCCACGTGGCTCTCCCCTAGCCACCATTTTTGCACTGTTTTTAAGCCCATTTCGAGCATTTTCGAAGCAGTAAGAGTAGAAGGAAAGGTGGGGGAAAAAGAAAGCTCAGGCAGCAGCTCGCGGGGGAGAGAAATCCAAGGAAAGTAGGGAGGAAATCTGGTTTAATTCGCGTTTTAAGTGTCCAGGTAAGTTAAATAAATTATTAGAATATTATACACATAGAGATATTAATTTTTATACGGTTGAAATTAATTAATTGGGGCCTGAGAACTCATCATTTACTTTAACTGTATTACTTCGCAGTAGAAGTGCGAGAGAAGCTAGGATCGGCTATTTGCAGGCAAGTTCCTAACCCTCACCCTCACCCAATGTTCTTTAGTTCTTACTTGGGTCTTCATGGTTTCTCATATTTTATTCTCTTCCTCACCTTGACTCGGTTCCACGCAGTAATAATGATAATTTGCGTGGCCACTATCTCATGTCTTATATATTAATAATGGGTCTATTGGTGATTAAATAAGTTAAAGTACATGATTCCTTGATGTCGTTTCTTATGTCCGTCACGGGGTTTTGTATCGCCCGCTTCCTTTGGGAATGATGTCGAACCCGTTGGGGCTAGGTTCTTAGAAAATTGGTTATGGTCTAGATTATGGAAATATGTTGAGAGTCGATTATGTATGTTAAGATGGTTTTTCGTGAATGAGAAGGAATGAGAACAAGAATGGTATGTTAATGGTTATGTTACGAGTACATGAGATGTCATGAGAGAAGCTTAAGAAATGTCAGTACATGTATCTAAGGGTATAGGATACAAAGCCACTGACTATCGACTGTGGGTCATAGCAATTGATGGCTGGATGTATGGACGTCAATCATCGGCTGTTACGATAAGTGTTAGATGAGTCAGCAGAGCTGGTACTGCCAGATTCCCGCCTTGATTGTGTGCATATCATGATGTGTGTACTACAGGGGGTTGGGTTGCATTCATTTGGGGAAACATGCCTTGTGTGTGATGGGATGTGCGAGCATTTGCATGATCCGGTTGGGCTAAGAGCTAACTTGGGTTCTAGGTGAGCTGGTGCATTTAGAGCATATCGCGTGTGTGAATTCCTATGTGAGTGTAGCATGGCCTAATGCTTGGTTTATGGGGGCCTTGTCATCACGTTTATGCTACAAAAGCCATTGCATTTTCTATTTGTTCATTGTATGGTGAGGATGTGTGGAAATGAATAATGAGGATGGGTGGCGCCCACCACGGATCGTGGGTCGTGGCAGTGGACCACAGTATGATAGGATGATATGTTGAATGATAAGGAAATGAAGTTATGGGTTTCCGGAAGAGCATATGACGGTATGATGGAAGACAGGAATAACATGTTATGAATGTCAGGAAAAGTCGACCAATGTCAGGAAAATGCGAGTCTTTATGAATGATGATATGATAGCCTATGTTAGGCTGCAACAGGTTTGTATACGGGACTTGGTTGCCAATGTGTGGCTTATATGGTTCCCAAGGACTTTATGTGCAGTTAACTTTATGTTATGCATTTAGAAGTAAGGTACATATGGATCATGATATGGTGTGGTTACATTAGCATAAATTGCACGGGATATTGGGGAAGAGTTCCACCTCTAACTAGTTGCCTTTCTTTAATGAGCTTGCTGAGTCTCGCGACTCACCTTTGTTTTCCATAATTTCAAGTAAGAGAATCGTTCAAGGTATCAGGTGCATTAGACAGGGATTGGGTCCAGATCGTCAAGTCATGATAGCAAGTGCAGAGTCCTCCCAAGACTAAGTCCTGAGTGTCATTGTGCTCATGTTAGAGTAATGTTTTATAATTTTGAGATGAATATATGTTATGTAAGCCAGGTGGGCTCACGATATGAATGTTTATGTAAGAATGTCTATGAAATACTATGTGATTAAAAAGATATAGTTTTAATAAGGGTGGTGTCTGAGTTTTTAGTTTGTGTTATTATTTTATATCACTTAAGTAATGACCCTCTCACGGATTCTCTATGCTAGTGGAGGCTCCAGAAGGCAGACCGTTACAGCTTCTCACTGTTTTGCTCATGTCTTACTCTCATTGAAATCACGAAAATGATTTTATTTTGCTGTGATTTAGTCTTGATTAAGAAGATACGAATCTCATCAAGAATTGAAGGTATTTTTTATTTTTAGTTGCTAATTATTTGAGATTTAAATTACAATATTAAATGTTTCTTACATAATGGATATTATTTGATTAATTGTTAAGTAGCGAATAATTATTTATTACTTAATTATTATATTTGTTCAATGATTAACTGTTAATCTAAAATTTTCTATTATTTAGATTTATTGCATGTTTATTATTGTTATATATTATGTATAAATTATTATTATGATGTATTATGTGATTTAAATAAAAAAATTAAATTCAAAACAATAAATCTTAATAAAATGTTCAGTTGGGGGGGGGGGGGGGGGGGGGAGATTTGAGTGTTCAGTGCGGGCGGCGCAGTTCACATAAAATTTCTTTATTTAATTTTAATTATGAAAAATAAAAAAAAATTAAGAGGGGGCGGCCATTAGGGGGGGAGGGGGTGGAAATTATAAAAAATAAAAACAAAATGAAGAGGGGGGTTACGAGGGGGGTTACATTGGCCGGGTGGGGTGGGTGGGGAGGTTCACAGTGGTGGTGGGATGGGGAGTGTTTTGCACAAATGAGATTTTTTGATTTGAAATTTAATTTAAATAAATTTTAATCAAATTTGTTGAAGGTATATAATTAAAATTAAATTAATAATAATCACAATGAGGGTCTTAAATTAATATGTTATTAATATTACTAATATGGTTGTTAGATAATTTTTGTAGGGCCAAATCAACATTTTTGACTATTAAATTGGATATTTGGACTTTAAATTTAATTAAAATAAATATTCACAAAATAAAAACTTCTGTATTAATTTTGTTGTCAAGAATAATTTTTAATTTTTTAACTTAATTTTTTATTAAATCTCTTATTAGAAATTAAAAGAACTTAATATTATAATTTTATTAATTATATATTAAAAATTAAAAATATTAAATATATGTTTTCTAATTTTTTAATAATGAATGGGTGGGGTTCAATATTAATAATATGGTTGTTAAATAATTTTTGTAGGTAAAAATAAAATTATTTTGCACAAATGAGATTTTTTTATTTGAAATTTGATTAAAATAAATCTTAATAAAATTAGATAATAATATATAATTAAAATTAAATTAATAATAATCACAATGGGGGTTTTAAATTAATATGTTATTAATATTACTAATATGGTTGTTAAATAATTTTTGTAGGGCCAAATCAATATTTTTGACTATTAAATTAGATATTTTGACTTTAAATTTAATTAAAATAAATATTCACAAAATAAAAACTTCTGTATTAATTTTTTTGTTAAGAATAATTTTTAATTTTTTAACTTATTTTTTTGTTAAATCTCTTATTAGAAATTAAAAGAACTTAATTTTTTAATTTTATATTAAAAATTAAAAATATTAAATATATGTTTTCTAATTTTTTAATAATGAATGGGTGGGGTTCAAGATTTAAATAGGGTTTAACTCTAGGTTTAATGAAGATTAATCTTAAAAAAATTATTAATTTTTCTGCACCTAGGTCTCCACAACAAAATGGAGTAGTTGAAAGAAAAAAAAGATCATTATAAGAAATTGGTAGAACTATGTTAATTGAAAGTGGTTTTCCTAAGTCATTTTGGGCTAAAGCAATTAATCATGCAAGTTATGTGTTAAATAAGTTGTCTATTAGAAAAGGGCTAAGTAAGACACCATATGAACTTTGGCATGGTAAGACACTTAAAGTAGATTATCTTAGACCATTTGGGTGTAAATGTTACATTTTGAACACTAAATATAATTTGGATAAGTTTGATGCTAAATCTGATGTAGGTTCTTTGGTTGGTTTTTCTTCTACTAGTAGAGCATATAGAGTTTATGACTCTAGGAAAAAAACGATAGAAGAGTCCATTCAAGTAAAATTTGATGAATCACTAGTTAAGAGTTCTAATATTGAAGAAGATGAAGATATAGTTTTTGAACCACAAATAGAGTCTAGTTTAAAGGAATCTACACCTAATAGCATGGATTCATATATAGAAGTAGATGAATTGGAAAATGAGACTCACCTAGAATCGCAAGAAAATAATGAATTGATAGGTCCTTCACATAAGCAAAATTGGTATCAAATTAAAAATAAGTATCGGCATCCTAAAGAATTAATAATAGGTGACATTTCTCATGGTGTTAGAACTAGATCATCCCATGGTGTGCATCATTTTAGTTCTCTTGCTTTGATTTGTGAAATTGAGTCTAAGTGTATTAATGATGCTCTAAAAGCACCTGATTGGGTAATAGCAATGCAAGAAGAGTTAAATGAGTTTGAAAGAAACAAAGTGTGGAGTTTAGTTCCTAAACCTGAAAATCATTCTATTATTGGTACAAAATGGGTTTTCAAAAACAAAATGGATGAAAATGGAAAAGTGGTTAGGAATAAGGCTAGATTAGTGGCACAAGGATATAGTCAAGAAGGAGTAGATTATGATGAGTCGTTTGCACCAGTAGCTAGAATAAAAGCTATTAGGTTGTTAATGGCATTTGCATGCTTTAAAGGTTTTAAATTGTATCAAATGGATGTTAAGAGTGCATTTTTAAATGGCTTTATTCAAGAAGATGTTTATGTGAAACAACCCCCTGGTTTTGAAAATCAAAAGTTCCCAAATCATGTTTACAAGCTTTTTAAATCTCTTCATGGCTTAAAACAAGCTCCCAAAGCGTGGTATGATTGTTTATCAAAGTTCTTGCTTCAAAATGATTTTAATCGTGGGAAAATTGATAGTACTTTGTTTGTGAAGCATAAAAATGATGATTTGCTTATTGTACAAGTGTATGTGGATGATATTATTTTTGGATCAACTAATGATTTTTTGTGTAAAGATTTTGCTGATTGTATGAGTGGTGAATTCCAAATGAGCATGATGGGTGAACTAACGTTCTTTTTATGTTTGCAAATAAAACAAAGTGAGAATAGCGTTCACATTAGTCAAGCTAAATATACTAAAGATTTGCTATTTAGATTTGGCATGGATTTAGCTAAACCTTGTATTACCCCCATGGCTGCAAATACAAAGCTTGATAGTGACATAAATGGTAATGAAGTAGACCAAAAGTATATAGATCTATGATTGGCTCATTGTTATATCTTACTGCATCTAGACCTGATATTATGCATGTTGTGTGCTTGTGTGCTATATTTCAATCTAATCCTAGACAATCACACTTAAGGTGAAATGGATTTTTAGATACTTAAAAGATACCTTTACTCTTGATCTTTGGTATGATAAGAGTTCTTTATTTGATTTATATGCTTATAGTGACTCAGATTATGCTGGTTGTAGATTGGATAGAAAAAGTACTACGGTCACTTGTTAATTTCTAGGAAATAAGCTCATTTCATGGTTTTCTAAGAAACAATCAAGTGTAGCACTCTCCACTACTGAAGCTGAGTATATGGCCATAAGTAGTTGCACTTCACAATTGCTTTGGATTAAACAACAATTAGAGGATTTTGGTTCAGAGTTCAAGAATATTTCCATTTATTGTGATAACACAAGTGCTATCAATTTATCTAAGAATCCAGTGTATCATAGCAAAGCTAAGCACATAGAAGTTAGACATCATTTTATTAGAGAGCATGTGTTACAAGGTGATATTGTGATTAAATATGTGGATACCAAGAATCAACTTGCTGATATTTTTACTAAGCCTCTTTCAAATGAAAATTTTCTTTTTCTTCGAAACTCACTTGGGATGATTCCTATTCCCTAATTGTAATTTTTTTTCTTTCTCATGTATTTTTTGATAGATTACAAAAAATGGGGAGAGAAAATATGTAGCTAAATAGTGTTTTAAAATGATAAGAGGGAGATTAAATTAAGGGGGAGAGAGCAAGTTAAGGGGGAGCCTAAATTAAGGGGGAGCATGAGCAAGCTTGTAACGCCCCGTCTTCCCAGAACATGCATTACCTCGAGATTTCGGGAATATATATTTTTTTTCAACATCAAACACACAACATAAGTCTCTCGATACACATACCTTCATCATAATCATTTCTCGACAATCCCGATCGTACCTTCTTAGCATATCAAAATTTAATAATTAATAGATTAAGACAGGTATTATCAATCACATTAGCGGAAGCAAGATAAAAATCTCAATGATATATAACCGACAATTCCTTTTACAATAACCAAATCGATGTTTTACATGAAAATATCAAAATATTACATAACCTCTGAACATCGTAATCATAGACAAAAACCTACGAAAACTAAACATAGCAACTACATCTCGATGACATTCTTTCCCTTGACGCCACTGCATTCACCTGGAACGTTTGAATATTCCAGGGACATAGTCCAAATTAGATGCTGAATCATCTAAGTGAGAGTTCAAAAATATTTTCATGCAGATATGCAAAACCATATATAAAATTGATAAATCCCGACATGCCCCAGCCTAAGAGAATCCCACATAGTACTTAGCCCTAACTGGGGAAAATACAATCTCTCTAAAGGCGACACGACTACACCGACCCATTGGCAAACCAATCATGCTTAAGAGGGACAACCTCGACATATGAACCCGAGAATCACCCCATTGTCATTGTTAGGCTTTACGCTCCTACTCAAAAGCATTCCAAAACCTAACGTAACCCTAGCCCCAAGAGTGTCACATCAGCACTATCCCCGAAATTCACGACACCTCGGCCTTAATGCTATTGCTCAAAGGAACCTAGGGTGGTGTCCACTCTCAGCCCCGCCACTTGAGTACCGTAGGGTGAAGTCCGTCTCAGCCTCGTCCCAAGTGGGTCACATAACATTAACCCTTGGCACGCATTTCGAGTGCTGACACTCGAGAGCTACGTCATAGGTTAACAACCCATGTTCCACATGGACAACACAACATGTCAATGTCGAAAAATCATAACATGCATAAAATCAACATCTCAATGTATGTAATTTACTGTACGAAATATAACACAGGTGTAAGTAATCATTTGTAAAACCATTAATAAATCTAGCCATGAGGATGAACACTCACAGTAAACCATTTATATGCCACAAACGAGTTTTTCGATAGAACCACTCACCTTTGGGGCTAAGTTTAAGATTCCTCGAAATGCGTGTCCAACCTTGATTCTCTTGCCAGGCGCTCTATAGTTCAAATTCGAGCCTCAATGATACCCTAGACATCATATGTATTTAAAAGAAAATCAATATCTATTTTCCCAATTTTTTCATAAATTTTCTCTAATTTCTTCCTAATTTTCTCTCGATAATTCCAAATAAATCCTCTCAAGTATTTTTTTTCAAATTTTTCTCCACAAGAATTAACAAAACAATATTTATAAGCCTTTGGAATTTTCTGAAAAATTTTCAGATTTTCTCTTATTTTCTCAAATTTCCATAATTACTTTTCCTTGAGAAAAATTTATTTCTCCTTGATTTCCTTCGAATATCCTCCAATAAAAATCACCAAAACTCATAAAATAGATTCCTTATCCTTCTGGAATTTTCTTAGAATTTTCTAAAAATCCCTCATATTTATTTTCCATTTACATTTCCTTTCAAAAATCAAAAATAATTATTTCTTCAAGAAATTTCCAAGATAAAAATTCATCAAAATAAACTATTCATTTTCCTTGAATTTGTGGATATTTTTTCAGAATTTTAATTCCTTTAATTCTATTTTTTTATCAAATTTTTTATATTTTCAGCATTTAAAAAAATACAGAAAATACATCCGATCATCTTCTCCGGCGACGGCACACCGAAAAATTGAAGCGACGACAGCAGGTTGTTCCTCTCCCTTAGTCGATCCCAATGGTACCTATCTTGCTTGGAAAAAACTACCGCAAGCCTTCCGATTTGGCCGAAAACAAACTGCCCAAGTCACCCGCCACCGAACTCCGACGAGCCAAATTGACCTTCGATTCGAACTCCGATTGACACGAAACTGTCCAGATTAACTACCCATAGCCTTGCGACCAGAAGCCCCTTAATAGATCCTTCGATCGATCACTCTACAACCCGATTTAATACTCACGCAATATGTATATATATATACGACCGAATGTATATATATGTGAAAACACTCCCTACACTACTCTAAAAATCCTCAAAATTCCCAGAATTGCTCCTCACAACCTGGGAACAAAAGCCCCTTATCCCCGACCTCTGATTCACTTCCAAAAGTGAGAAATCCAAAGTAAAATCTTTGATGCAAACCCTCACCAAAACTCGGCTATTTATAGCCAAATTCGTCCGTTTTTCCGACCAATTAGAGGCCGTTGCTTCGCCCTTACGCGACCTTGGCCATGCCTTGTCGAAGAACAGCTGCAATCTCCAGATTTTTCGGCCACAAATCGCGGCCAGATCTGCCATTTCTGAGCAGATTTTTCGAAAATTGCAGTTTGGCCCACTTGAATTTTTTTTTTTTTTTTGCATTTTTGTCCTTATCCTCAAGCCCTTGATCTTTCCAGCACCATCACTAAGACCCTCAAGATTAGTACTTCTCATTTCTCCCTTGAAACTTTCAAAAAATTACCGTTTTGATCTCCCTCGGGCAAATTCAAAAAATTGCACTTAGGCCCAATTGATCGTTTTAACCTTAAATCCACTCGATTCAACCCGAAATCACTTAAGGGTTGTTATATACATAAAATATTAGTCCTAGAAACACTCCATTGACTTTTTGGACATCGTCTATAACAATTCGGTATTACGACCTAATCGGCAGCTGTATTTTTGCTATACCAAAAATTGTTCCCGATCTCATTTCTTTTGATGCCATAATTCTTTTCTCGG
The DNA here is from genome assembly GCF_014633365.1 of Diospyros lotus. Lineage (NCBI taxonomy): Eukaryota > Viridiplantae > Streptophyta > Magnoliopsida > Ericales > Ebenaceae > Diospyros > Diospyros lotus. The sequence goes on from NC_068348.1 coordinate 10,504,262, forward strand.
GATGCTCGTTACTGATGTACCATTTTCTTTAGACATCTAAGTCCCGGGGTACTCCCTCCAGTTGATTCGGCGATTTATTTTACTTTTAAACCCACTTTTCGGTATTTTAGATTCATCTAAATTACGTGGTGACCTTACACAGATATGGGGTATTACAAAGCTTAAGGGGAAATCGTATGTTTGTTAAATCATCTAAGTATAGCTTCTTTCACGTTTTTGCAATCATCAAAAATGGGAGATTGTTGAGTGTAGATTTTGATGATTGATGATTGGCATGTGTGAATGTGAATGTACATTTATATTTTATGTACTAACAAAGCATGAAGCCTTCATAAGGCTTGTAAAGCTATTCTCTAGTGATTTCATGACACACGTTATATATGAAAACTTCTTATATTGATATAGAGATTTCATTATATATGGAAACAAGTTTTTAGAGAACTTTCTAGAAATTTGAGTATTTGAGTTATGAATGGAAAGTTGTTCTTGGAATGGAAAGTCTAGAAGATATATATATATATATATATGGAATCCTTGTTCATATATGGGAAGTTCAAAAGTTCTATATGGAAGTTTTTGAGGAGATTAGAGTAGTCCACTATATGGAGTTTCCATATATGTAACTTGGCGACATGGCATTGTTAATGTGGCATTTTGATGACATGACAGCCACGTGGAGCACACTTATCAAGGCTACATCATCTCATTGGTCTAAATATGGTAAGAGAATCATTAAGTAAATTTAAAGGTTCCTAGAAGCTCCTTTACTCAGTTAAATATGGAAGAATTTTTTGAATTGCATTCAAATGGAGAAGTTAAAGATTCAGCATTATTGTTCAACATTAATGGAGTAAATTAAGGTTTGAAAATTAAACCTTGATAGATAATACTTTCCTTTATTGTTGATTCTCTCTCATTAAAAGGATATGGAGACTCAAATCATGGAATCAAGTATCATACTTATTATGGCTAATTGATATCTTCATTATGGGAGAATATTCAAAAGATATCTTGCATATATTTAGCTACACGAATTGATTCTCTACTTGTCAACATTTTTAGTATGGAAACTTGATCAATTAAGGGCTTTTGAAGTTATAATTGATATCTTCATTGTTGGACAAATTTGCTTCATTATTTGAGAATATTTGGATGGATTTTACACCATTTGGAGGTTTAAATTCAAATTTCAAATTAGCTATGCTTGTTATGGAAGCTAAGGGGCCAATTGCACAATCAAAGGTGTTTGAAGATCAACTAGAAGTCAAAATGGATCATTTCTTATTTATGGTTGTTTTTGCAAGAATTATGAAGGATTTTGATGATATTTTAATCCTTAAAATCAGCCATGCATGATCTATGTTGCACGAAAACGGAAACGGAAAACGTTTCCGATAGGAAACGGAAACGTGGAAACGGGCATTTTTCTAAAAAAATAGGCATAAACAGGGTCCGAAACGGGAATAAGAAACATTTCTGAAATGGGGAAACGACACCTCTGAGGTGTTTCTGTGCAACATAGTGCATGATGGGAATTGGTTTGCTCATTCAAAGCTGATTGGAGATCAACAAAAGTCAAAGGTCTTGATGATCAATCAAACCGAAAATTCGTCTCAAAACTACTGTTTTCTTATAGTAAAAACTGAAGTTCTCCAATTTAAGAAAAATATTTTCTTAAACTAAAAAATACTTTGATCAATCATGCTTAACCTTTTACAAAAACATATTTTGGATAATTTGGAATATATATGAGCATGAAGTTTTCTAATTTAAGATCATTTATATAATTTTTTTTGGAAATCATCAATAAATTAAATTTATTAAAAATTTATTTTTAAAAATTATTTTTTCTATAAATCAAATTACAAATTTCTCAACAATGCCCTTATAACTAAGTTAGGGTGGAAGATACTAACTTGAAAACATCACCTATCTACATCCCCAAATATGGATAACTTTCTTCGAACATAGATACTATAGAACATAAACATCATGTAAGTCACCTACTGTAACACCCCGCTCTCCTAGGGCATTAGGTAACGTAAGATTCCAGAGATATTTTTTTTTCAATCAATGAAAACTTAACACAAAATCGTTCCCTGAGGATCTCATTACACCTAGGCTGACATCCCACATGAACAATACAATATGGACCACCAAGTCATCTTAGTGCAACTTCCCTGACCAAACAGCCCAACACGGAAACCAATGCGACTATCCCGGCATGCACATCAGCACAAGATACCCCTATTATTCCGTTACACTCTTTGAGAATTATGGCTACATTATCCAGACAACATCTTAAGCTAACATTCCATACGAACACACAAAACGCAAGACAATGCCACATTTCACAATTCAATGCATCATATAAACAACATTTTATAAAATGCAATACACAAGTTCAAAACATTTAGGGACGAACTTCCCTCATAAACCAACCATCACCGGTTACCGTTTGCATGTAACAAAATCATTTTGCATGAAATCACAACACTTTTAGATAGAACAAACACCAAGTTTTTTAGGGTCAAACACCCACAGTAAATCAAGTTTTGGAAACGAACACTCACAACTTAAAACCAAGTTTCCAAGTAGAGCACTCACAGTAAATCAAGTTTTTGGAGCGAACACTCACCTTGAACAATTCGGATTGCCTTGATCCTCGTGCACTATCTTGATTTGCGTATCAAATCACAAACACCTGAATTTATTCTCAACCTCAAGCCAAGATACACCCTAAACATCATATTTAATTAAGGAAGCATCAAAATCCATTTTCCTCAATTTTTCTATAATTTCTTCTAATTATCTCCCAATTTTCATCTCAATAATTCCAAAATAATTATTTCCTCAACCTTTTTCCCAAATATTTTAGCACAATAATTTCTAAAATAATTTAAGGAAAATACTGAAAGAAGAAATACTGAAAAATGCCCTTCTCACGCGCCCTCACGTGCCTGGCGCATGGTTGTGCGTGGAATGTGCCGCGTATAGCCACGCGCCACATTTTTCTCCATTTTCCAACTGTCGCGACGGCTTTGATGGCCGAAACAAGGGCACCTCCTTGAAGACCTCAACTGGTCGATCACTTTGGCATAACTTTCAAGCTGAAAGGACACTAAAAAAGCATTCAAAATGGCAGTTGCAGGTTCGACAAGGCGAACCACCTCGAGTTTTTCGGCGAGCCTTCGAACAGCCTCTAAACGTAATGAAAAACCTCCCAAAAACTCCAAAATTGATCCTTGATTCCTATAGATCAAAAGCCCTTAACCACTCTCTTCGATTCACACCAAAACGCGAGCAATTTGTGTCTTAATTTTTAGCCAAACCCTAGGCTATTTATAAGCATTTTCTAGCTAAATCTCAACCAATCAGCGGCCAAGGCTTGGCCTCCAAGCTTCCTACCACCGTATAGCACCTCCCCTAGCTCTCCCTCGGTCATCCCATAGTCGAAAACAGCCTCCACGTGAGGTGGAAGGTAGCAGCCGAATTCTTTCATTGCGTTCACACCACCAATTTTCCATAATTGTACTTTCACCCCCCAGATTCTTCAAATGCCATTTCTGCCCTCTCTATAACACCCCTGGTAAATCCAATACCACCATTAAGGCCCACAAGCTTTGTACTATTCACTTCATCCTCGAAATTCCCAAAAATCTATCGTCTTGACCTTTCTCGAGCAAAATTAGAAAATTACACTTAGGTCTGGCTAGTCGATTTGACCTTAAATCCATTCGTTTCAACCCGAAATCAGTCAAGGGTTGTTCTATACATAAAATATTGGTCCCCAACACGCTCCATTGACTTTTCGGATGATCCCTATGTCAATTCAATTTTCTCAACCCGGTCGACCATTATACCGAAAATTATTCCCTATCCCACTTCTTTTGATTCCTAAAATCATAACTCATATTACTTGTCAATATTATTCTATTTTCCTTGGCTATCTAGGGTCCAGGGTACTCCCTTCGGTAGTTTCGGTCACTTAAGACTATGATAGTGTACCCTAAAACCTCATTCTTTTGATAATTCCAATTATACCCTTCATAAAATTCCATTTATATCCTCAAAAGATTCCTGGGTATTACATTCTCCCCCTTTAATAAATTTATTCCACAAAATTTGGCCCGTGATAATTGTATCACTGCTATTGCTAATGACTCCCAATTGAAATGTCCTAAATATATCATTCCTAATTTTTGGCAATCATTCTTAACTCACATCTTAACACTATCCATGCTTACCAAACATGTTTCTTATTTTCCAGAATATCCCGTTGTAGCTCTAAATAGGCGATTTACACGCATCCCAAACTAATTCATAATACTTAATATCATTTCCAATCATGTCCTCAAAATACATTTCATTTGACTCCTTCTTCTCCCAACCCACTCTTATGCAAATGCATATGCCATGATCACACAGAAATTGATAACATTGAACTAACTCGGCGTACCTTTCTCCATTGTTGGATAGATCTCTTCATCATCTTTTGATAGGTAGAAAACTCGTCTAGGGCGAGGTTTTTGTGCCTCATTTGCTTTTCCCACTTGCTCCACCTTCTGCCTCTTTGGACATTCACTCGAGTAATGACTGGGTTGTTGACACATGAAACATGTGATCCTTATTCGATTCCCGATCGAAGGTGCCTCTTTATTCCTAGGGCAATCCTTTTCCTTGTGTCCTTCTTCACCACATGTAAAACAGCAGACATGTCTTTGGAAACATTGTCTCCCTGAGTGTACCTCGTTGCATTGGGGACATGGCCCACTATCTTTGGAGTTCCTTCCATCTGATTTATGTTCCCCACCTTTCGGATCTTTCTTCTTTTCGTCCGATCTAATTAATCCAACACGCAGTAAATTAGTCTCAGTCGACAAGGCTCTATCCAGCGCCTCGTTGTAGGTGTCCATCGTCCATGAGCTAAGAGCTTGCTGTAGTCCGACCTTTAATCCACCCACAAACTTGACGTCGAATTGAGTCACCGACATCTCGTCATCTCGTTAGTCTGCCTCAACTTCATGAACTCCCAAGTCTTTTCTTCTCTCTAGCTTCGAGGAAAATATTTTGCGTTAAACTCTTCCTTGTATCTAGCCCACGTCACTGGTTGAGCTTGGCTCGGCCTTGGATCTTGCTCCACTTGCCTGGGTGTCCTCTATAAAGCTCGTTGGGCAGATTATCACCATCATGCAGCCTCTTCCTCTAGCATGAATGTAGCAAAGTTAACTTTCTCTTCGTCACTGCACTGCAAATGTTGGAGCAGCTTCTTGGTTTGCTCCATCCAAAACTTTGTCATGCAAGGGTTATCTTTTGCTTTTCCCCTGAACACCGAGGGTCTTTATCGGCGATACTGATCCAACACGAGTAGTATGCCTCGGCGGCTCGTTCCTAGTTCATGTGTCAGCATGCTCTCTAAAATTCTTTCCATTCGGTCAAGTCTATTCTCACTAAGACCTAATCGCTCCTCTTGTCGTCCATTGCTCGTGACATGATTCGCAAAATAGCTGCGTTGACTGCCACTACTATCACACTCAGCTTGCTCGTTGAGATCCGTGACTCTCCGAGTTTTCTCCATCTGAAAAAGAAAAACACTTTCTTAATCAGTGCTAATCTCACTTAATGATAATCTCTATCTTGCTAACAGTTCTTTTGGGTCCCACAACCATCAGGGATACCTTGTCCAAATCCAAATCAAGAATAATCAAAATTCTTAATCTCCAATAACCTTTACGGGACTTAATACTACATCCTTGCCATTTCATTCTCTAAATCAACATTTGAACTAACATACTCGACTCGTTCCCATGAGTCGTTTCCTTGAGGTAACCCTACCTCGATCCTCATAACATTCATTTTGAGATCCCTATCATCAAATTCGATCTTCAAAATCCTTAAACTTGATCCTCTATAGCACTTATCGAATCATCCTAAGTTCAATATCCCTAGGATCCTCGATCTAACCAAATTATTCCTAACTCGATCATCCCTGATAACTACTAGTTATCCCATTATTCCACGTAAGGATTTCAACTATTGACCTCAAATCGATAGTTTCTAAATTTCCAATGAAATCTATAATCCTCAAATAACATTTGCTCTAATCAGAGTCCCTTAAATTTCAAACCTTCGCTCTGATACCAATTGTAACACCCTGCTCTCCCAGGGCATTAGGTAACGTAAAATTCCGGGGATATTTTTTTTCCAATCAACGGAAACTTAACACAAAACCGTTCGCTGAAGATCCCGTTACACCTTATCAGTATATCAACTATGAACCATCAATAAACTAAGACAGGTACATCATCTCAAATGCAGAAGCTAGATCGAAACCTCAATAAACACAATCGAAACCACTTTATTCATAATATAAAGTCGAACCAACATTTACATGACGTCATCAAAATTAACAACATAATTGAAAATGACATAAAGTAAACTATCCACTAATCATCGTTACTCCTCGGCAATTCCCTTTCCCTTCGCACTGCTGCCTTCACCTGGAACGTTTGAATATTCCAGGGACAAAGTCCATATTAGATGATGAATCATCTAAGTGAGAGTTTAAGAACACATTTTTCATGAATAAATGCAAGAAATTAAATAAACGAATACAACCCAATAAGCCCTAGCCCAAGAGAATCCCAAGCGCTTAACCCTACCACGGGAAAAGAGCAATCTCTCTAAAAGCTATGCCACCATACCGACACATCGACACGACGCGATTCTAGCTTAAGAGGGGCAAGTCAACGCATCTTTCCAACATCTCGGGAACAATCGTTACCAACTCCTGGCCTAAGAGGGTCACATCAACGCAGGAACCCGGCTCACCACATTTATGTCGGAGATTATGTTCCCACTCTAAGCATCCAGGAAGCACCACACAATCCCAACTCCAAATTTTCACATGGACTACCTAGTCATCCTAGTGCAATTTCCCTGACCAAACGGCCTAGCATGGAAATCAAGGCTGCTATCTCGGCATACTCACTAGCACCAGATACCTCTATTATTCCGTCACGCCCTTGGAGAATTATGGATACACTATCCAGACAACATCCTAGGCTGACATCCCACATGAACAACACAATATGGACCACCTAGTCATCCTAGTGCAACTTCCCTGACCAAACGGCCTAGCACGGAAACCAATGCGACTATCTCGGCATGCACATCAGCACAAGATACCCCTATTATTCCGTCACCCCCTTAGAAAATTATGGCTACACTATCCAGACAACATCTTAGGCTGACATTCCATACGAACACACAAAACGCAAGACAATGCCACATTTCACAATTCAATGCATCATATAAACAACATTTTATAAAATGCAATACACAAGTTCAAAACATTTAGGGACGAACTTCCCTCATAAACCAACCATCACCGGTTACCGTTTGCATGTAACAAAATCATTTTGCATGAAATCACAACACTTTTAGATAGAAAAAACACTAAGTTTTTTAGGGTAAAACACCCATAGTAAATCGAGTTTTTGAAATGAACACTCATAACTTAAAACCAAGTTTTTGGGGTGAACACTCACCTCAAACAATTCAAATTGCCTCGATCCTCATGCACTGCCTCAATTTGCGTGCCAAATCAGAAACACCTGAATTTATTCTCAACCTCAAGCCAAGATACACCCTAAACATCATATTTAATTAAGTGTTATTGCCAAAATACAACCATTAAAATTTGTGATATGGGGTCCACTCAAGCTCGGGGTTAGGTGAAGTTAGGTTGCCGCAAGAGATGTCGCCTGAAGGGAGTTTTCCACTAGGTTGCTCGCCGCAAGGATTCGTCACTAGCTCTTGTCACAAGGTTTCGCCACTTGCTCTCGCCACAACTCTTGCCACTAGATCTCGCCACTAGCTCCTGCCACTAGCTCTTGCCACTAGCTCTTACCATAAGGTTTTGCCACTAGCTCTTGCCATAAGGTTTGGCCTTTGCCGCTAGGTCTCACTGCAAGCTTTTGACTTCGCCACGAGGTCTTACCGCAAGCATTTTCCTTTGCCGCTAGGTCTCGCCGCAAGCTTTTGCCTTCACCATAAGGTTCTTCCTTCGCCACTAGGTTCGTCGCAAGGATTTACCTTTGCCACTAGGCTCGCCGCAAGGATTTGGCCTTGTTGATGCCAAGAAAATGGGTTAAAAGGCTCGCAGGAATCCTCCCCTACAAAGACCCTCCGATGCCAAAGTCAATCTCGAATCCCAATGACTATTCATGAAAACAATAAAGGTGCATTCAAACTGTCTAGATTTTACCGAAATTGGAAGTCTCCCTTAATGTCCTATAGCTAGGTATTTATAGGGCACGATTCTCAAGGGTGTCCGGTGCCAACACTTGTCGACTATTAAATCGATCAATATTTAGCAAAAGGAAAAAAATGGGTGATTACCACGAAGTCGTTGAGAGGCCGCTCGCGGTAAGCTACCCCAGGGCTGGCCCTTGCTACCAGCGCGCGGCTAGCCTGGCCGCGAGGCTGGCCTTCGTGGCCAACCCCTGCTGGCTTCTTGTGGCCAGCCTCGCGGCAGCCTTTGGTGGCTTCTTGTAGCCAGCAGCTCGCAGTAGGCTGCCACAAGGCTGGCCCTTGCGGTCAGCTCGCGGTTAGCCTTGCCGCGAGGCGGGCCCTCTTGGCTAGCACTTTCTAGCTGCAATGCTGGCCCGTAGCAACTAGCAACTTGCGGCAGGTTGTCGCAAGGCTGGCCCTTGCTGTCAGCCTTGTCGCGAGGCCGATCCTCGATGCCAGCACCTGTTGGCTGCGAGACTTGTCCTACCACAAGGCCAGCTTGCGGCCGCGAGCTTGGCCTCTTGTAGCCAGCCTTTTTCCACAAAAGGGATTTTCTATTTTTTATTTAAAAATCCCTCACTTTTTCCTACCAATTTTCCATGGCACAACAATTGCCCCCACTCTTCTGTTTTGTCTTTAGACAAAATTGTAGAGTAGAATATCGGCCAAGGAGTTGGGTCTAGTACCTAAATTCAATCAAAGGTTCCAGGATTCCTGAAGATCTTACGTCAGCTAGGGGCTTTAGGTACCAGATTATCTCTGAGCAACCATGCCCTTGATAGTTAGGTTCCACTACGAAATTTTTACCGGGTGTCCAAGCTTACTGGGAGGCCTAGGCGCCGGATCAGCTAGGGATTCGGGTCTAGCTGGGAGCATAGCATCGAACTCAATCAAGAGATCCCGAAGAGCCTGCGAGCACAGTCTTCGGAGCGTCCGGTGACACCAGGATGGATCATAATGCACTTGCTATTATGTTCTCCATGTCTGTCTTTCGGGGTTAGTTTACCTTAGGGAATCTGGGTTTGGCCAATGGTCAGGCACGGGATTCCTACCAGACATTCGAGTTTTCCAGGAGACCTAGGTGCCAGATCAACCATGGAGTTGGGTCTAGCAAAAAATGCATAGCACCCAACTCGATTGAGAGATCCTGGTGAGTTTGCGGGCATAGGCATCAGATGTTCTGGTGATCCCGAGCCAACTCATGGTCATCAGCACCAGATTGCAACTGGAAGACTCAACTCCGATAAGCGGGATCATGGAAAAAATTGTTATAGGGTTGTCATCTCTTTATGCCTTTCTCAGGCCAGTTTACCTCAGAGGATCTGGGTTTGGCTAGTGGTCCGGTGCGAGATTCCTACCAGGCATCGGAGTTTGCTGGGAGACCTAGGTGCCAGATCAACCAAGGAGTTGGGTCTAGCCAAAAAGGCATAGCACCGAACTCAAACGAGGGATCTGGGTGAGTCTGCGGGCATAGGCATCAGATCCTCTACTGATCCCGGGCCAGTGTAACACCCCGTCTCGCCAGGCGTGTCACTATAAGGGTATCCCCGGGATTTCTCTTTTTTTTTTTTTCAAGCTCAACACGCACGGTGTGTCAGAACAATCTTTTCATGCAGATACAAACCCCGAGAACCCCAGCCTTACCCGTTTAACTACCAAGATCAATAATCTTAAACTAAACGGGATATAATACGACGCAGCGGATACATTAATATCAAAACACCGTAGTTCTTACATTGCATTTCCTTAGCAAAATACGCCATACAGATCAAATGATAACATTGCTAATATACAATTGTTCATTTACAACCTGAGATACGTATTAAAGCCTCCAAATGTTACAACGACTATCAAACTAAGCACCATTGGCCCTCAACTGGCCACGTCCTTGCCCTCGCAGCAGTCCCTGGCTGGAGCATTAAACGTTCCAGGGGCATAACCTAGGTTAGATGATAAAACATCTAAGTGACGACATGAAACAGTTTATACAATGCATGAAAGACACACGAGCATGGCATACGAAGACAACAATATGCAAGACACGTCTAGCTTGAGAAATCACCCTAACATACTCAACCTCTCGTGGAAAACACCATTTCACACACCGTTGGGGTTGAGCTTGCCGCAACATACTTAATCCCTCGAATGCCCCACTGTGACACCCATTCACCTGGTTTAACATTAATCCCTCGAGTGCACCGTCGTGACACCCGTTCACCAGGTTTAACATTATTCGCTCGAGTGCCCCAGTGTGACACCCGTTCACCTGGTTTAACATTGTCCCAATCTCAAGTAGACCCCATCCCGTCCCATACGGACACAACACCAACACGAATATCAATACCCCGATGATATGAAAATCACACGCCATGCACCGACTCTTTTATAAGTAAAAATAGTTGATGCAATATATTACATGTTCAATATGCAAATGATGCCACAAATACATAAGTAAAATGAACAACCCAAGTTTCGGAGGTAAAACTGCTCACTAGAACTGGTCCCAATTGCGTGAAACCTAAGTTCGGGAGGGTAACACCGCCCACCTGAACCCACTACACACCTTCCAACATATTTTCAAGATAAGGTAAAGATAGGATCAGACCACTCACCTTTAACGAAACTCAAATGCCTCAAATCTTGTGCTGAACCTCAACTTTTGTGCAACTCCTCAAGTTTTTTGACCAAACCACCTCCTTACACGCCCTCACGCGCTACCCAAGTGCTTTGCGTGTGTGATGCTTCGCATATGCTTAAAAAGCCCTCTATCTACTAAACCAGAAGCTCTCTTATCTGGTACGAACTTCTCACAATTTCGAATGAGAAACCTTTGGTTATGAACCCCTATTTATAGGTTTTGGAAACTTAGCCACCAAGAAACATATATTCTGCAATCATTTCAAATATTTCAAAATCTTTTACAATCATTCCAAATCTTCTAAAGATCTTCTGCAATCATTGTAAATCTTTTAAGATTTTCTATAATCATTTCAAATCTTCTAATATCTTTTGCAATCATTCCAAAATCTTCTAATATCTTTTGCAATCATTGTAAATCTTCAAAGATATTATATAATCATTACCAAATCTTCTAAGATATTTTGCAATCATTCCAAATCTTTTAAGATTTTATATAATCATTACCATATCTTCTAAGATATTCTACAATCATTCTAAATCTTCTAAGATTTTATATAATCTTTGTTATCCAAATCAAATCTTATTTATATCATATCCAACAAAATCTTATCCAATTAAATCTTATCCAAATCTTATCTTATCCAATCAAATCTTATCCTTAAAGTCATCATGAGCCTTCATCTTATCTCTAACGTTATCATAAGGCTTCATCTTATCTCTAATATCATCATGAAACTTCATCTTTATCACTAAAGTCATTTATGAGGCTTTTCCTGAATTTTCCAAATGCCCCTAGTAAAAAAGTTTCAATAATTACACTTTGACCCGAACTTTTGGGTAATTGCACTTTAACCCTTTTCAACATGGTCCCCGGACTAATTTTTAATTACATTTTAGTCCCTAAAAAATGGACTAATTACGCTAATGCCCCTAATTTTTAGGTAAATTACACTTTTACCCCCAATATCAAAATTACGATTTTGCCCCTGGCTCAAAAACTGAACTTCTCTTTAAAGACCTTTATAACCCTTTGAAATATCCTAAAACATTCTCTTTAAAATTCTGAAAAAATATCATTTCGATCTCCCTCTGTCAATTTCGAAAAACTGCACTTAGGCCCGAATCTTCGTTTTGGCTACAAACCCTTTTGTTTCTTCCAAAAACTACTGAAGGGTTACTCTATATGCCAAATATGAACTTCCTCGAGGTTCCATTGACTTCCCGGATGCCTCGTACGATAATTTGGTATTTCAGCCTAAATCACAATTGCCTTTTTAGCTGTACCGGGAACCATTCCCGATCCAACTTCTTTTGATGCCTAAAATCATAACTCGTATTACTTGTCGATACTATACCATTTTCCTTGGCTATCTAGGGTCCAGGGTACTCCCTCTGACTAATTCGATCGTCCAAAGTTGCGTTAGTGTACCTTATAGTCTTATTTTTCTACAAAGTCCATTTATGCCCTTCACTAAATATCGTTTATATCCTCAAATCATTCTTGGGTATTACAGCCAGCTCGTGGTCATCGGCACTAGATTGCCACTAGGCGACTTAACCTTCGGGAATAGTCTTATGCTAGAGTTATCAATTGACCACTTCACTTCTTTTCTGCCTTCCTATGGCTAGTCTACCTCAAGGAATCTGGGCTTGGCTAGTGGTCCGGCACGGGATTCCTACTAGACATTCGAGTTTACCGGGAGACCTAGGCGCCAGATCAACCAAGGAGTTGACTCTAGCCAAAAAGGCACAGCACCGAACTCAAGCGAGGGATCTGAGCGAGTGAGTCTGCGGGCATATGCATCGGATGTTCTGGTAATCCCAGGCCAACCTATGGCCATCGGCACTAGATTGCCGCTAGGTGACTTAACCATTGGAAGCGAGTTGTGCTTGAGCCGCCATACCTACATGACACATACAAATAATCTGGGCTCACACAGATTTTACGTGGTTCGACTTATTATTTTTCCTACTCCACGGGAATACATGGGATATATTCTTTTATTTATCGGGGGATGTTATTACAATGGAAAATTAAAGTCCATCCCGGCCCTTAGTCGGGTCGAGTGACACTTCTGGTGACAGGCTTGACTCTACATCTCGCGCTTCGTCCCATTCCCTGGGGTTAAAGTTGGGAAGTACCTCTCGAGGTGCACGGTGTTCCTAGATTTTCCTATTACCTCACCTGGTAGTGATGATAGTGTGCACATGTTAGGGCCTAACATCTTCTAAATTTTGTGAGGTCCTGCACACTTCTGGTTGGGTTTCCCTTCCTTTCCTATTACCTTCCCCTGCGTCCAAAATTTCCATTTGGATAATAAACTATTCTGCTCGGTCGAACAAGTCAGTCACAGAATTTAGCTCGGAGAAAGCTAAGGATCTTCTAAGCGGGGTGTATGTAGTTCTGTTTAGCAGGGTTAATGTCGCCAATTCAACTAGGAGATTCCTTACTTCCTGCGTCGCGGCCCTGAACTGCTCGATGTATTGCTTTAGGGATTCATTCGTCTTCTGCTGTAAGCTCATTAGATATATTGCACTCTTCTTCTCCGAGAGATAGGCGAAGAATGCATTTAAGAATTCTTTCTCCAACTGTTCGAATGACCGTATATTTCCTGCTGGTAATTCAGTAAACCACTGTTGAGCTTGTCCTGCTAGGGAGAGTGGGAAAGCTTTGCACCTAGTGACCTCATTCCATCCATGTAACACGACCATTACGACAAAATGATGTAAGTGTTTCTAGGGGTCCTCCCTTCCTAAGTATACCGAAAGTTGTGGCAGTTCAAACCCTGGTTGCATTAGTTGCCTCTGAAGTTCCTCCGATAGAGGGAACCCTTTTGGGGGAGTTATCTCTGGCACCATCATTACCTGTTTTTGTTCTAGAACCTCTTCTATGAGGCGTTTGATGTCAGATGCCCTGAGTATTTCCTGTTTTGCTTCATTTATACAAAGAGATGGGTCATAAGGGACTCATGAGTAGGTGTTCTCTGTTGTCTCTCTATACATGGGAGTTTTTCTTGCCCTCCTTCCATATTTCCTTCTCGAGTCTGTTACTTCTAGGACTTGGCTATTCAGCCCTGGAGTTCTGATTCTTATCCCCTGCTGAGGGGCCCTTGGATCCCCGATGTTCTCCCCTCATATCGATTTGTCCCATGTGGGAAATGTGAATGTCCGGCATTAGTTCATGTAACAAAGCAGTGACTTCCTGTAGTCTTCTCATATTCTCCTCATTGTTCATCCTGAGTTCATCATTTGTTGTTTCAGCTCCTCAAAATTTTTTCGCAATAGTTCATAATCTGAGAGTAAGACCGTGAGTGGAGCTATTCTTGAAGTTCCCACGAGGTTTCCATTTGGAATTGAAGATTGCCCAAATGAGTGTTGTTCCTGACTAGCAGGCGCTACATGTGGGACTTGCTCTTCTCGCCTTGTCACATTTCTCCTCAATCCAGCTACGTGTGCTTCTCCTTGCTTTGAATGCTCCAAGCCCCCCAATCTGGTGGTATGGTTGCATTCGAGCACTAGAAAGTTCCCAGAATGCACTTCATTGTTAGGGTGATCTACTGAAAATTATGGTACTATAAAGTGCACCTGATGGGGGCCTTTCGTGGCTCCCCTCCTGGTACGAGTGCTCCATCGGGTGGGGTCAGGCGGGTTCACCCAACCGGCTGATCTTTTCCCTCTTGGCATCTTGTGCTAAAATTGGCTTTTTGTTGCGTTTCCCACAGATGGCACCAAATTGTTGTTGCCAAAATACAACAATTAAAATTTGTGATGTGGGGTCCACTCGAGCTCTGGGTAGGGTGAAGTTAGGTTGCTGCAAGAGATGTCACCTCAAGGGAGTTTGCTGCTAAGATACTTGCCGCAAGGATTCGCTACTAGCTCTTGCCACAAGGTTTCGCCACTAGCTCTTGCCATAAGGTTTTGCCACTAGCTCTCGCCGCTAGCTCTTGCTACTAGCTGTCTCCACTAGCTCTTGCCACAAGGTTTCACCACTAGCTTTTGCCATAAGGTTTGGCCTTTGCCGCTAGGTCTCGCTGGAAGCTTTTGCCTTCGCCACGAGGTCTTGTCACAAGCTTCTGCCTTCGTTGTTGGGTTCGCCACAAGGATTTTCCTTAGCTGCAAGGATTTGGCCCTGTAGATGCTCAGAAAATAGGTTAGAAGGCTCATCGGAATCTTCCCCTGCGAAGACCCTCCGATACCAAAGCCAGTCTCGAATCCCAATGACTATTCATGAAAACAATAAAGGTGCATTCAAAGTGTCTAGATTTTACTGAAATTGGAAGTCCCTATTAATGTCCTATAGCTGGGTATTTATAGGGCATGATTCTCAAGGGTGTCCGGTGCTGACACATGTCGACTACTGAATGGATCAATATTTAGCAAAAGGAAAAAATGGGCGATTACCATGAAGTCGCCGCGAGGCCGCTCATGGCAAGCTACTGCGAGGCTGGCCCTCGCGGCTAGCCTAGCCGTGAGGGCTCGCGACCAGTGCTTGCTAGCCGCAAGGCTAGCCTTCACGGCCAGCCCCTGCTGGTTTCCTGCGGCCAGCAGCTCGCTGCAGGCTGCTGTGAGGCTGGCCCTTGCGGCTAGCCTTGTCTCGAGGCGGGCCTTCGTGGCTAGCACCTACTAGTCGTGATGCTAACCCCTAGCGGCTAGCAACTCGCTGCAGGCTGCCGCAAGGCTGGCCCTCGTGGCCAGCCTTGCCGAGAGGTTAGCCCTCGCAGCCAACACCTGCTGGTAGCGAGACTTGTCTTACCGCGAGGCTAACTCGCGATAGCGAGCTTGGCCTCTTGCGGCCAGCCTTTTTCCACAAAAGGGATTTTCTATTTTTTATTTAAAAATCCCTCACTTCCTCCTACCAATTTTCTAGGGCACAACATTAAGGAAATATCAAAATCCATTTTCCTCAATTTTTCCATAATTTCTTCTAATTGTCTCCCAATTTTGACCTCGATAATTCCAAAATAATTATTTCCTCAACCTTTTTCCCAAATATTTTAGCACAATAATTTCTAAAATAATTTAAGGAAAATAATGGAAGAAGAAATACCAAAAATGCCCTTCTCATGCTCCCTCATGTGCCTGGTGCATGGCTATGCGTGGAGTGTGTGTAATACCCAAGAAATTCTAAAGGACTCAAGGGTAATTTATCTTGGGGCAAAAATGAAATTTAAGGATAAATTGAGGGTATAACGGTAATTTATTACCGTATGAATGACCAAATCGACTGCCGGGAGTGCCCTAGAGCCGAGATGCCAAAGGAAAATGATGTGGCATTAACGAGCATCCTGAGATAGGATTTATGGTGCCGAAAGAAATGAGATCGGGAATAGTTTTTGGTACAGCAAAAAAACAGCTGCCAATTAGGCTGCAAAATCGAATCGTTATAGGAGACTTCTCGAAAGTCAACGGAAGCTTGATGGGGCTTCAATTTTTCATGAGGAACAACCCTTCAAAGGTTTCAGGAAGAAATGAATGGGTTTAAGGCTAAAACGAAGATTCGGGCCTAAGTGCAGTTTTTGAAAATTACTAGAGGGAGGCCGAAACAATGTTTTTTTTGGAATCTTTGGGGGTCAAAGGAATGTTTTAGGAATTAAGGGTTCTAATTGCAATTATGAAAAGTTGAGGGGTTAAGTGAAATGAGCTAAAATGGAAATAGCCAAAACTGGAGGGCCAAAGTGCAATTAAGCAAAATTTTGGCCAATGAAATCCGACCAAGGCACAAGTGGTCACCGACCGTGGATTTCGGCCTTGGGGATTGCAAGAGGATGGTCGGGGGAACATTCTTTGTAAAGAGGTTGGTCGGAAACAGCCATCATAGTTGGCCGAAAATTGAAGAAAATCGACCGAATGTTCGGTCATTTTTGGCGAAACCTGCAAATTGCTTTTGTGGTCGGCTTGAGTCAGTTCCAGTTTGATCCAAGGGTGGGTGAAGCTCTAAGAGGCGTGGGTAGGTCGGCCAAGGGCATTTGGATGCTCGAAAATGCCTATAAATAGGCGTTCATAAGTGGCCGAAAGTTAGGGTTTTTGGAGCTTCAAATCGGCCATGTTATTGAACAAATTGAGAGGTAAGGTTAAGGGGATTTTTTTGCCCATAGCCTAAGGATCATTTCTGGAGAAAATGAAGCATTTTGGTGGCCATTTGAAGTGGATTCGAGAGCTCGCCAGAAAATGAGGCGGATGGCCAAGCCGAGGCTTTGGCCGCCTGATTGAGGCATCTCCGGTGCTTATTTCAGGCATCAAGACATGCCAAATAGATCGATTCATCAAGAGGAAGAGCTTGGTGGAAGAAACCAACATTGCCGGTATGGCCGGCGCTGGAGAAGAAAGTCGGCGCGTGGCCTTCACGCCCTCCCTTCATGAGCCAGCGCATAGGGGTGCATGCATGGGCCTAAAAATCTAAGAAAAATTCCTAGAAATTCAGAAAAAATGTTTTATGGAGGTTTGTGCAAAAAGTTTTGAAGTTGGGATTCCCGATGTCTCGGTTTCTGCACTAAAGAGCCTCATTTTGCATAAAAATGCAATATCTGGGTAAGTCCAGTATTTTTACTTGGAAGTCTATAGTCTATTATGAATTTTTGTGAAGATAGATTTGAGAAAATGGTCCCGAGGTATTTATTGGGATTTTTAGAAGGAAAAATGAAGGAAAATGAAGGAAAAAAGAAATAAATGGCATATTGAGGATATTTAGTAATAAAATATCATTTTATGATTGAGGTGATTGAGATGATGTGATTGGTGCAACTTTTGAGAGTTGGCACGAGAATGGAGGCAGGGCACGCATATCGAGGCGATGCACGCTTTTCAAGAAAATGCAAGTTTATCTCAAAAGGTGAGTGGTATTCTCACAAGAACTTATATTTATGATATAATTGTTATATATGCATGCTATTTATGAATGCAATGTTCATTTTGTCATATTGCATTGAAAGTCGTGATATTTGCATGGGACGATATTATTGTCATATTGATATCTGTGCATGGGAATGGGATGTCGCCCCCAGAGTGTAGCCGTAATTCTCCTAGGGCATTGGGGGAATAACGTTAGGCTTATCCTGCAGAGGTTCGGGATTTGCCTAGGATTCCTAGCCGAGTTGATGAGCTTGAAAAGTTACATTAAATGGCAAAAATGTTGTTCATGTTATTGCATCATACATTCATATATATGTTTTTGGACCCTTAATAGAAGTTTCAGCTTAGGCAAGGAGCAGGTTGAGGTATGACAGCACGTGATGGCGTGGCCGATGGATTCAACAAGAGATTCCAGTATTTTATTTGTTGAGAAATGGCTATGTATGTTCGAGGTATCATATGATTGCACCTAGGGTGTTTAGATGTTATCTCGGGAAATGTGTCTCTATGTATTTTAGTATTGAGGATATGATGTAAAATATGGTACGGATTCTTTATGATATTATATAAGTGAATTGATTATGTACCATATCAGGTTTCGATTATCGCTTCCGCATTTTAAATGATTTGCTGGGGGGTCTTCCTTTGACATACGGTATTTGATGTATGAGAAATGTATAAGGGAAGAGATTATGTATGGATATGATGGGCCCCAGCATAGTGGCACGCCCTCCGATGGGGTAGGGTGTTACAGTGTGGCGTATGCAGCCATGCGCCACCTTTCTCTCCGTTTTCTAACTGCCGGCAATGTCTCCAATGGCCGAAATAAGGGCACCCCTTTGAAGCCCTCAACTGGTCGATCACTTTGGCTTAACTTTCAGGCCGAAAGGACACCGGAAAAGCCTTTAAAATGGTAGTTGCTGGTCCGGCAAGGCAGACCGCCTCAAGTTTTCAGGCAAGCCTTCGAATAGCCTCTAAACGCAATTAAAAACCTCCCAAAAACTCCAGAATTGATCCTTGATTCCTAGAGATCAAAAGCCCCTTAACCACTCTCTTTGATTCACACCAAAACATGAGCAATTTGTGTCTTAATTTTCGGTCAAACCCTAGGCTATTTATAAGCGTTTTCTGGCCAATCTCAACCAATCATCGCCCAAGGCTTGGCCTCCAAGCTTCCTACCGCTGTATAGCACCTCGCCCAGCTCTCCCTCGGTCGTCCCATCGCTAGAAACAGCCTCCACGTGCGGTGGAAGGCGACGGATGAATTCCTTTATTGCGTTCACACCATCAATTTTCCATAATTGCAGTTTCACCCCCCAGATTCTTCAAATGCCATTTCTTCCCTCTCTATAACACCCCTGATAAATCCAATACCACCGTCAAGGCCCACAAGCTTTGTACTATTTATTTCATCCTCGAAATTTCCAAAAATCTATCGTCTTGACCTTCCTCAGGAAAAATTAAAAAAACATTACGTAGGCTCGGCTGGTCGATTTGACCTTAAATCCATTCGTTTCAACCCGAAACCACTCAAGGGTTGTTCTATACATAAAATATTAGTCCCCAACACGCTCCATTGACTTTCCGGATGATCCTTACATCGATTCAATTTTCTCAACCCAGTCTACAGTTGTACCAAATATTATTCCCGATCCCACTTATTTTGATTCCTAAAATCATAACTCGTATTACATATCAGTATTGTTCTATTTTCTTTGGCTATCTAGGGTCTGGGGTACTCCCTCCAGTCGTTTTGGTCACTTAAGACTGCGATAATGTACCCTAAAACTTTATTCTTTTGATAATTCTAGTTATACCCTTCATAAAATTCCATCTATAGCCTCAAAAGATTCACGGGTATTACACCTACCATGTCTCACATTACCATATCTAGAGAATTATCTTAAAGACTAGGTATCTCTTTCCACATCATGCAAAATCGTGGCAACTAACATCACAATTTCAATCTAGATAGACCCACAAGTCCTTACTCTACCCTCATTTAGACCATTTCCTATTAATGCCCTCAACCTATCAACAATTACCATCCAAGCCCTACTCCTTGCAAATTCCATGGGTTAGGAGCAAAGAAAATTAAATAATTCTTTAACACTTCCTCTATCTAGGTCGTCATGTCCACGCTGATTTCTTGTTTAGGTCGAAATGATCGCTATATTTAGGTCTGTAACTGAAATCCTTCTTAGTTAAGGTAACCTACAATTTCTTTTAATCCAACCATGCCCAACCTAACCAATTGCATTATTTTCAATTGTTGAAAGGTATTTCATCCTCAAATCTCCTTAACCAATTAAAACTCCTTTTATGGAGAGTGCAACCAATGTCATTTCTACCAAAATGGAGCTTTTTAGATTATTTCACATTTGAGATTAGAGAGGCTTCTTATTCCAAGCAAAACAAGAATCTATCCTTCACTTATTCGTGCATTGCCTCATTGAACGTGCAATTTGGTTTGTATTACGAAATATGATCGAATACAAACCACAATCAAACCAATTAACTAAACACGAACACAGAATTTAACGTGAAAAACCCAAATCGGGAAAAAACACGAGCAAAAAGAATAAAATATTACTAACCAAAAAATGTAATACAATAGTGATATTGACACACAAACTCTGTGATGATAATTTTATGTGACCTGGGCACCTATTTATAGACCTAAAATCATCTATGGATGATTATAGAAAACCATATCCTGATAAGAAAATGACACATGAGGATATTCCTCCGGATGAGATAAATCTCACATAAAATCGAATTTGACAACATCATAATCACAGTCAAATTTGAAGTTATAGTCATAGTCAAATTAGGAAACCCAATCACAGATAAACAAGGATTTTGAGTCACAATTATCACAAATCTCCACCTTGACTCTAAATCCAAAAATTAAATTATCTAGAATTCTTTCTTCCAATGAAATCACAGAGAATCAATCTCCCTAACGAATACCAACCAAATCCACACAATGCTTGAACTTTGAAATAGGTAGAGACTTGGTCAACATATCTACAGGATTGTCATGAGTGTTAATTTCTCTTACAGTAACTTTACCACGAGCAATAATATCCTGAATAAAATGATATCGCACATCAATGTGCTTTATTCTCTCGTGAAACATCTGATCTTTGGTGAGGAAAATAGCACTTTGACTGTCGCAATAAACTGTATTATCATGAAAATCTTTACTGATTTCACCCTTCAAATAACTTCTTTAATTGCTTTAGTAATTGTCATATATTTTGTTTCTGTAGTAGACAGGGCAATGGTGGACTATAAGGTAGACTTCCAACTGATAGCACAACCACCAATTATGAACACATATCCAGTAAGCAATCTTCTCTTGTTGGGATCACCTACAAAATCAGAATCAACAAAACCAATAACTCCATCTCTAGTACTTTCGAACTGTAAACAAGCATCAGTGGTACCATGCAAATATTGGAGAATCCATTAGATAACCTTCCAATGTTCTACTAACCACACTCATTATATGAGCCAAATCAGTGCATGTACAAACCATAACGTACATAAGACAACCCACTGCACTAGAGTATGGAATTTTTGACATATTATCAATTTCATCATCTAACTGAGGAGATAAGCTCAATGAAAGCTTAAAATGTGCAGCCAACAGAGTACTCACAAGTTTACCCTTCTATATATTAAATTTAGTCAAGACTTTCTCAACATATCCCTTTTGACTTAGATACAATTTACTTGTCTTCTTGTCTCTTGAAATTTGCATTCCAAATATCTTCTTTGCTGCGCCCAAATCTTTCATCTCAAATTCTTTGTTGAGCTGAACTTTCAATTTTCTTATCTCGTCCTTATCTTTCGATGCTACTAGAATATCATCAACTTATAGAAGTAGATATATAAAGGACATGTTCTTGTTTCTTTTAAAATAGACACAACTATCATAATTGTATCTATTAAAATTGTGCTTAATCATAAAGGAATCAAACCTTTTATACCACTATCGATGAGACTGTTTCAATCCATATAGAGACTTCTTTAACAAGCACACATAGTCTTCTTTGTCTGGAACTTCAAAACCTTCTGATTGCTACATATAGATATCCTCATCAAGTTCCTCATGTAAGAACGTTATCTTAACATCCAACTGTTCCAATTCAAGATCTTAAATAGCCACAATACGAAGTAGTGCTCGGATAGAACTGTGTTTCACAACTGGCGAAAATATGTCTGTGAAGTTCACACCTATAACCTGACTGTATCCTTACACTATGAGTCTGGCTTTGTATCTTGCTTTTTTAACTCCTGGTGTGCGTTCTTTTCTCTTGAATATCCATTTGCACTTAATTGCTTTCTTATCCTCGGGTAGTTTCATCAACTTCCAAGTATCATTTTTGTGTAAGGATTCCATCTCTTCATTAATTGCGGCAATCCATCTCCCAGATTCAGGACAACTAACTGCTTCAAAATAAGTGGAAGAATCTTCATTG
Source organism: Diospyros lotus (assembly GCF_014633365.1). Taxonomy (NCBI): domain Eukaryota; kingdom Viridiplantae; phylum Streptophyta; class Magnoliopsida; order Ericales; family Ebenaceae; genus Diospyros; species Diospyros lotus. The sequence goes on from NC_068348.1 coordinate 10,526,536, forward strand.
CAATCAATATCTTCAACAACATTCAAAGCATATGCAACGAGATCAGTTTCAGCATATCTTTGAAGAGGTTTGATATTTCTTCTAGGTCTATCCTTAACAATACAATAATTTGATGGACCAGCACTTGCTTCTGGACTTGACTTGGGGCTTGACTTAATCTGAGATGTTGACGATGACTTAGATGTTTGACATTTGTCGATTTCAAGCTCCACCTAAATATCATAACTTTAGTGACTTGTAGGATTAGTTTCTTTTATAGATGAACCACGAAGCATAACAATTTCATCAAAAATAGCATCTCTATTAATCACAACTTTAGACGCTTCTGACCATAATTCTTCTGGAGTTTTCTTGTCTATAGCAAATGACGAAGACCGATTAACTAGAAAACATGCCAAATAAGAAACCTCAACCCAAAAAGACTTCAATAAATCTGAATTAGATAGCATACATCGTACCTTTTCCATCAAGGTTTTTTCATCCACTCGGCTACACCATTTTGTTGTGGCGTAATTGGAACTATTAAATGCCTTAGAATTCCTTCTTTATTGTAGAAATCATTAAATTCACTTGAACAAAATTCTAAACCATTATCTGTATTGATCTGTCTATCGGTTTGTTTCTCAATCATAGTCTTCCACTATTTGAAAGTAGCAAAAACTTCAATCTTCTGCGTCAAGAAGAATACCCAGACCTTTCTAGAAAAATCATCGATGAAAGTCAACATATATCTGGCACCACCTGCAGAGGGTACTCTGGCTGGACCCCTGAGATCAGAATGGACATAATCTAATATACCTTTTGTATTGTGAATACCATTAGTGAATTTGACCCGTTTTTGCTTATCAAAGACTTAGTGCTCACAAAATTCCAATTTTTTAGTACTCTACCTTTCAAGAAGTCCTCTTTTACTCAATTCAGCCATGACTATTTCACTCATACGCCCAAGATGCATATGCCATAACTAAGTTAGATTAGTATTAGATAAAGAAGAAGTAGAAACCGAAGCATCACCTGTAACGGTAAAACCCTATAGAACATATCATCGATCGTACTGTTTCGTGCATTTCATCACAACAAGAGCACCTCTACTGACCCTGATAACTCTGCCTTCACCAATGAATTTGTACCCATTCGAATCAAGAGTAGTCAATAAAATTTGATCTCTCCACGAGATCGGGAATATGTTTAACATCAGTTAAAGTTCGAACAATACCATCGAACATCTTAATTTTGACAGTTCCAATGCCAGCAATTTTACAAGAAGAATTATTGCCCATCAACACATCACCAGAATTCAAAGTTTGTTGTGTCGAGAATCCAATCTTCACTAGGTTTAGTACCCTCATTAGTAACCACCATAAGTCCCCCATTTGAACTATTATTTTTAACAACATTAGTCACATAAAGTTTCTGATTGTTTTCTTTTCTGGTCAATTTCCTGTCTCTTAAGTTTGTTTTGCAGCTTATAACACTCCTTCTTTATGTGTCATTTCTTCTTACAGTAATTACAAACTTTTTCTTTATTCCTAGACTTGGATCTACTTTTCCCTCTACCACCAGAATTTCTATCATGTGTTATTTCTCTAATCAACAAACCACCCCTCCCTGATTCTCAAAAGTCCCCAATAACTACTTATCAATTTTTTCTTTCGAAAATTAAGCATCATAAACTTCATCTAGGGTGAGAGTATCTCAACTATAGAGAATGGTGTCTCTAAAAGTTGAATAAGAGGTCGATAGAGAACATAACAAAATTAGAGCCAAATCCTCATTATCATACTTAACCTCTATAGCCTCCAAATCAGAAACAATTTCTTTAAAAACTGTTAAATGACTCCCAATAGACATACCTTCAGTCATTCGATGAGAATATAATCTTTTCTTTAGATGCAACTTACTGGTTAAAGTCTTCGTCATGCACAGTTGTTCCAGTTTCAACCATAGAGTGGTAGCGGTTTTTTCTTTCAAAACATCCTGCAAAATTTGATTTGATAAATGCAGATGTATCTGAGATATGGCCTTACGATCCTTACGCTATTTTTCTTCAACACTCCATGATTGTGGCATTTTTTCGAAGCTTAAAAGTGCATCATCTAAATCCATCTACGCTAAAATCGCACACATCTTAACCTACCATAGCAAAAATTTGATATTCCGATCTAATAGAAGAATATCGTACTTCAACAAAGCCATTAAATATCCCCAAATAATATCAGATAATTAATAATAAGAAATCCAATTGAAAATCCGATTAAAAATACTAAATCTAGGTCAAATTTGGGTAGAAAATAAATATGGATCTATTTAATTTGGCTGCTAGATTTGGATGACAGGTTGGATCTGATGGGTCAATGGGTAGGACCAGATTTGGGTAAGATCTGGATCTTGTTGAAAACAAAAACTTGAAGCTCTCTATTAATGGCAGAAGCAAAACTTACATGAAACAATAGAAGCACTGTTGGTGAAGGTAAGGCTTGAGGAGGCAATGGCCGAATGTCGAGTAGGAAGCAAAAACAACTAACGACACAAGGAAGAGATGGCTTTGTAATAAAGATATACCGTTGGTCAAGGTGTTATGGCAACATTATTCAGTTGAAGAAGCAACTTGGGAGCGCAAGGAGGAGATGCGATCCAAATATCCCTAGCTGTATGATGATGAGAAGTAAGGTAAATTTTCGAGGATGAAAATTCTTTAGGAGGGTAGATTGTAACACCCGAGATTTTTAGACTCAAATATGATGTAATACTTGAGATTTTTAGATTCAAATAATTGAAGAAATAGGATATTTCAAAGGATTATGAAAGTCTAGAGATAAAAATTCAGTTTTTAAGCGAGGGGCAAAATCGTAAATATGGTAGTTTGGGTAAAAGTGTAATTTACCTAAAATCTTGGGGTATTAGCGTAATTTATCCATTTTCTGGGGGCCAAAATGTGCAATTAAAAATAGCCTGAGAACCAAGTTGCAAGGGCCTAAGTGCAAATTATCCGAAAAGTTTGGGCTAAGGTGCAGTTCTTGAAATCTTAAACTATCTCATCAAAATATCTCAAACAAAGTAGTTAAAGTAACCAAATATAGCTAACTAGTTAAAGGTGTAATGATGGGAAATGTAGAAAATCAATTAACCATGTGGGAGTAATGATGGAAAATGTAGAAAAGTGAATTAAACCATGTGAGATATAATGATGGAAGTGTTGAAAATGTAATTAAGCATGTAGGCTCAAAATATCAAGGACACATGGCAAACTCCCATTGGTCATTAAAAGATAAGATAAGATCACATGATGGCTCATAATAACCCCCCTGAGGTGGCATCGCGTGATTGGCCAAGAAAAAGCTTACTTAGCCTCCAAGTTTTCAAAAGTCTCCAAACCTTATCTTAAGGACATGTGGCAAGCATTTATTGGCCATACATGAAAGGTAATAATGAGGCCTCATGATGATAGGACATGTGGCAAAACATGATTGGTTGAAAATGTATATAAATAGGCTTTAAGGTAGTTCACAAGTTTTATAAGAATTTGGGCAAGGTTGAGAAAATCAGAAGAGATGATTTTGTGATAGAGAGTGAGGGGAAAATTCTGAAGAAAGAAGGAGCAAATTTGGTGTAGAAACAGGAGCAAAACAGCCTCACCGAAAAAGTTGGATCCTTTCCAACAAAGTTAAGGTAAGTACACTATGAACTATCTACGATGTTTAAGCACGCTCATGAACCATGTTTATGTGGTCCCTCATGTTATGTTTCAAGCAAGTTTCATGTTCTTAGGCAAGTTATGGGACCGGGGTTTAGTAGCGCTACGCACGGAGGTTCTTACCCCTGCAAGTTGGTAAAACCTATCGTGTCCCCTTATGTTATATGTTCATGTTGCAAGTTCGTGTCATGTTTAAATACGTTTGATAGTTCTCTTGTACTTACTGAGATTTGCAAAATCTCACCCCTTATGTTCCCCCCCCCCAGGTGATCATGAATGAAGAGATCGGGACGTGGACGTGGAGCATGGTGGCTCGTTGAAAAAGAATTTTCAAGAATTTAAGTTTTAGTTTCCTTTTTGAATCAAATCTTTCAGGGTTGAACTCTGATCTTTTTTTATATGTATGCCATAAAGCGTGTCTTGGAATTTTATTCAATTTAAAGAAGGTTTGGATCAGGTTTTAAGCTCCTAATTTCTCTATATGGATGTTATTGCTACCAAGCATATTCGTGAAGTCTTTTTTTCTTCTGTTAAATCCATGTTTTACGTGTCAAACTTTATACATATACTAAACCTGCTTTGAATTTTATTATGTTTTGAAACTTTACTTAAGTTTATAAAAGTCTTGTTTCTCAAGTTTTTCTGCGCTAAACCTCGAAGTTATGAATATTATTATTATTAAGCATGTAAGTAAATTACGGGTGTCATAGATCCAACGGCTTTGATACCAGTTTCTTATGAAATAGGATCAAATACAAACCACAATCAAACTAATCAATCAAACAAGAACACAGAATTTAACGTGAAAAACCCAAATCACTACAAGAAAAATCAGTTTTAGTGACGAAAAAATCCGTCACTAAAAACATAAAATCCGTCACTAAATTTTTTTGTGACGGGTTCAGTGACGGGGTAATGAACCGTCACAAAAGGGGGCGTAACAGAATTTTAGTGACGGGGTGAGGGTAACCCGTCGCAGATCTGTGACGGGAAAACAATTCCATCATAGATTTGTGACGGGACACCCGTCCCAGATCTGTGACGGACAGGACTACCCCGTCCCAGATCTGTGACGGACAGGACTACCCCGTCCCAGATCTGCGACTAGCAGTACCCCCGTCACAAATATTCTTAAATAAAAAAAATTAATATTAATTTTATTTAAAAATAATAAAATTAATACGACCAATCTGCGACGGGACAACCCGTCGCAGATATTTTTAAATAAAAAAATAATTTTGAAAAAAAAAATTAAAAAAATTAAAATTTTAAATCAATAATATATTTTTATGAAATTAATATATTTTAAATTTCAAAAAATATATTTTTAATTTTTAAATTTATAAAATTAAAATTTATATTAAAATATTTTTAAAAATTAATATTTATTAAAATTAATGTTTTCTTTTATAAGAATATAAAAATTTAAAATAACAAGAATTTTTTAAAAAATTTAAATAAAATATTTAAAATAACTTTAAAAAAATATTAATATTACCCACATTCACATTAAAAATAAAATAAATTTAACATTAAAAAGAAAATTAATATTAATATTAATATTACCCACGTTACATCATCAATATTTACAACATTCAACTACAATCAATCGTCATTATTATTATTATTTTCATCTTCATCATTGTCACTCTCGTCTTGATCAGCTACCGGGTCAGATCCACCTAGAAGAGTCGACGGTCCAACATCTGCAGTAGATTGTTTTGTCAATCTACTTATTACTATATTCATTTCTGACTGCCATGCCGTCACTTGTTCTTGTCACTGTCGTAATTGCCGATTCTTAGCCTGAGATTCAAGCAACTCATCGTTTAATTGGGTGACTCTAAGTCTCATTTGTTCAAACTCTTGTGATATATTTGAAGATGATTGGCTAGAACGATTAGCGGTAGATGGATATAACAAATTAGCTTGGGAACCCAGCCTGTATATTCGACCCTTTCTATTCTGACTACTAACAGCTTGATAGAAGAGGTCATGTTCATTAACTGTAGGCGATGAGGACTCTTCGGTACTTATGGATGATAAAGATGCCTCCGCACTCAATCTGTCATATTTTTCCTATAAAATTAAAACATTCATGTAAATGAATTAAGAAATTATTTTGAAATAAAAATTTTAATTTAATTTATAAAACACACTTACAATGACGACCCTAGATCTGTCATCAACCCACACTTCTTCTCCTTGATTATCTTTCCTCATGTCGGTTCTCCTAAAGAATTCAAACTCATTGGGTTCGCGATTCAATTCAGTTGCCTGTATAAGAAATTAATAAATAATATAGTAAATTTGATCAAACTAAACTTATAATTTAAATGAATTCAAAAAAATATAACTTAGCATAAGTAATTACCAGCCTTCTTCGAGTCAAGGAGAATGGAATGGACCCGCCAGTGTGGAGCGACCCACCGGTCTCGGAAGCACGATTTTTTTTTTATTTTGTGTGGCAATTTTTTTGTTGCTTTCTTCTGCCCATTTTACATCAAGTGCCTTACGCACGTCAGGATCCATCCACATTGCTTAGTCCTCCCCATTTCTAATTCGATGTATATGGCTCCTAAAACTTCGTCTACCAGATTTATTCCATGTGAGCCATATGCGATCATTCTCCTCGGGTTGCCAGAAATATGTCTTCTACATTAAGTTAAGAAACATATATATATATATATAAGAATTTAAATACAAACTTATATTAATAAAGAATTATAAATTAACTTATGTTAAATTCTTCAAGCCACATCCTTCGTATTATTTCTGCCACTTTATCGCAATGAATCCACGGTTCAGTGTATCGTGCCCTCCAAATCTTTCCCAGTTTGCTTGGTGGGCTACTCCCAGGGATAAAACTGTCAAACACAAAATATATATATATATATTCATTTGAATGTATAATATAATTGCAAGTAATAAATTTAAAATAATAAATATGATACTCACTGATTACACTGTTCATCGCAAGATAAGTGTTTTCGACCATCTCCTCGGCTAGTGCCAACCGGGTCAGTTGGAATGGGCTCAGAGTGTTGTGCAGAAGCAGATGATGAATTGAGTCCTTGCGGTATCGGCATGAATGTGTATGTGGAAGGTCTGTCTGGCATATGAGAAGTTCCCCCAACATATTGGCCACTCGGTGGTACATCTGGTGGGTAGAAAATAGGTGGAACACCATAATAACCCCATGGCATCGTGGTTTCAGGATATGGAAACTGATGAGGCATGGGAGCAAAAGGTTGTGAGGGTGGTGGTGGGGGTGGTGACTGGAGATTGAATTATGTGGATTGGACAACAGGTGTGGAGTCAGGAGAAGAATATTGCGAACCAGAATTGGCATCTGGCGAACGTGTGGTCCTATAAGATGTTCTACTTCTACCTCTTCCCCTACCCGAAGGTGTTGAATATTCTGACATCTATTTCGAAAATTATATATATATGAAAAACAAAATTATATTAACATCAAAGTCATCATACTAAAAGTACAGGTACACAAATTATTAATATTCATATTTTAAAAATACAAAGGTTATTGATTAGCATGCACAAAAAAAAAAAAAAAACTATCAGTCATCTTCTTCTATATATTCATCAATGTCTTCCTGATCATTATCTCTGTCATCAGATAATATATCTTCCTCATCTTCTTCTGAAACAGATTCTTCATCCACATCATTTTCTTCTTCCACAACGATATTGGAGACATCAACTTTCTCTACTAGCCCATTATCATCTTGTAAAGTGCCTCCAAGGTCAATATTTACATCAATTACAGGCCGTTGCAATATTTCATCCTCTTGAAAAGGCTTTTCCATGTTAGGTTTAGGAGCATTTATTGTACCTCGTGCCTTTGTTTTAATTACAACCATCCAACCATTTTTTTCACGACAGTAGTCAGGGTAAGGCGCGTAATACACTTGTTCAGCTTGTTGGGCAAATATGAATGGATCATATTTCCTATATCTTCTTGATGATTGAATGTCTAGAATTCCATATTTATCATGAATTTTAGTTTCTCGTGGACTTGGATCATACCATTCACATTTGAACAAAATTACTCTTTTTATTGGTAAGCCTGCATATTCTAACTCAAGTATGTCTATAAGTTTTCCATAATAATTCATATGTGAAGCTCCACCTCCTAACGTAGACACGAAAACACCATAGTTTTCTATCGACCTACTCTGACTCCATTCAATAGTATGAAATTTGTATCCATTAACGAAATACATTAACCAATGTTTCACGTTAGGAGTTGGCCCCCACCCTATGCTCTGAATTAGTGGGTCTACAATAACTTCGCCACTCAAATTCACCTAACCAAATATTTCCATCACTTTATGTATACATAATTAATATTAAATTAAAAAAATATCTTAAACTTTACAAACTTACATGATTATGGAACCAAACACAAAAATGCTCCTCGATTTGTTTGTCTAATTCTTCATCACTGATTATTGGCAATAATTCACGTAACATGTTTGTGTACATGCTAAAATATTAAAATATATATATCAACATAATATGAAAAAAATATTAATATGAACTCATAAATATATTAATATCATTAAGTTTCGGTTCTTACTCAATATAAGGTTCGACTTCTGGCGTATTTAGCAAGACATACAACTTTGCTATTTGGAACTCATTCACATCCAACCATCTTTCTTTCATTGGACTAGCCGCACGACCCAGATAATTGAAGATAGAAATTTTTGGATACGAAGATTCTCCCCTATCATCATTTCGAGGGGCTTTCATCCTCCTTGATTGAATATTTGATTCAAAATAATATGAATCAAATGTGGTCGTCTTCTCAATTAAATATGCCTCACAGATAGATCATTCTATGCGAGCCTTATTCCGAACTTTCTTCTTTAAAGTATTGAGGAACCTAAATCATTTTAAAGTTGTCTTAATTAATTTATGAAAAAAAACATAATAAACTATACGACAAAATCAATAAATTATATGAATATAAAATTATTATTACCGTTCAAATGGATACATCCATCTATATTGGATTGGCCTTCCGACCTTTGCTTCGTAAACCAAATGTATTGGGAGATGTTCCATTGAGTTAAACCATCTAGGCGTAAATACACGCTCTATTTTGCATAGAATGATTGGGATGTTCTATTCCATAACTTCCAAATGTTCAGTTCTTAACGTTGTTGAGCATATTTCTTTGAAAAACTGGCATAACTCAGTTATTGGACTCCAAATTCGATCTGGTAATCCTGAAAATGCCGTTGGAAGTAATCGCTCCATAAGAACATGACAATCATGACTCTTCAAGCCAAACAATTTTCCATTCTTCATATCAACACATCTGCCCAATCTAGATGCATACCCGTCAAGGAGTTTAAGTTCTTTTATCCATTTCAAAATACTTAACTTTTGTTCTCTCATGAAAGCATATTGAGCTTTAGGTTTCCAATATTTACCCCCACCACGTTCTATTAATTCCAACTCCTTCCGCCTGCAATATTCTTTCAGGTCCATTCTAGCTTTACTATTATCTTTAGTTTTACCTTTCACATCCATGATTGTATTGAAAAGATTATCAAAAATATTCTTCTCGATGTGCATGACATCTAAGTTGTGTCGGATAAGATTATCTTTCCAATATGGCAAGTCCCAAAAAATACTTCTTTTTGTCCAATTGTGTTGTATACCATATCCGATCATAACACAATTTTGTTGTTTTAAGATGGACGAGACATTACATACTCTACCAAATACGTTTTCTCCACTTAAACAAGGAGGTGGACAAGAATTATCAGCTTTATTTTTTTGAAATGTAGTTGTATTCCTTCGAAAATGGTGATCCATTGGCAAAAATTGTCGGTGACAATCAAAAAATAATGTTTTCCCATCGTACTTGAGATGAAAAGCTTTTATGTTTTCCATACAATACGGGCATGCTAATCTACTTGATGTCGTCTAACCGGATAACATTCCATATGTAGGAAAATCATTGATAGTCCACAACAGAGCTGCTTTCATCATAAAATTTTGCTTTGTGGATATGTCATAAGTCAACACTCATTCATGCCAAAGCAATTTTAGTTCATCAATTAAAGGCTATAAAAATACGTCTATCTTACTTTTGGTATTTGAAAGACCCAGAGTAATAACCGTTAAAAACATAAACTCTCTTTTCAAACATAATCCAGGAGGCAAATTATATTGGGTCACAATTACTGCCAACAAGAGTACGGGCGACCCGATTGACCATATGGAGTGAACCCATCTGCACACAAACCAAGCCTTACATTTTTAGGATCAACAGAGAAGTCAAGATGTGTCCGATCAAAATATTTCCATGCTTCACTGTCAGACGGGTGACACAATACCCCAAACTCTCTCCGATTTTCATAGTGTCATCTCATGTTCGAAGCAGTAATGGTTGAAGCATAGATTCTTTGCAATCTTGGTATGAGGGGCAAATACCACATTCTCTTAAAAGGAATTTCTTTAAATTTTTCTGTGCCACTTCTTGCAGATTTAAAATGAGGATGACTGCAAAACTTACAACTTGTCTCAAATTGATCATCCTTATAATATAACATACAACTATTTGGATAACAATCGATCTTTTGACAACCAAGTCCAAGTTTAGAAACCAACTTTTTAGTATGATAAAAGTCATCGGGCACACGATTACCAGTTGGCATTGTATGTTGCATAAATTGCATGATTTCAGTATAACAACCTTTAGGCATGTTGTAATCAGATTTAATGCTCAACATCCTAACTGCAGCAGAAAGTTCACTCTCTGCATCACAACCCGAGTATAATGGGGATTGTGCAGTAGATAACATCTCATAAAATGCTTTTGTATTTTCATTAGGTGGTTCCTCAATATTGTATGACCGATGACCACTTTCGCTAAACGCTCCTTGCATTGTAGCAGGCCCATGTAACGGTTCTGCCGCATCCATTACCATTTGTCCATACGGATTAAACTGATCTCTAAAATTATATTCTCTATAATATTCATTTACAATAACATTTGGAGGCATTATTGGCATTTCTTCCCCATGGTTCGTCTAATAATAATACCCTTTCATGAACCCATGCTTACAAAGATCCCTTTTCACCTCATTAACTGGTTTAAACTTCAAATACTCACATTTCATACAAGGACATTTCAACACTCCTAGTCTTATGAAACTTTCTTGAGAAGATGCAAGTTGAATAAACTCATCGACACCAGCATAAAATTCAGTAGTGATCCCACCCCTTCTTGGCATACACCTATAATTAATCCATCGACGATGCAACAGAGCTTCCATTTTCAATTCAAAATTATATAACAAACACGTGCTAGTTCCTAATAGATATTTTATCCTAAAAACTAACCAAATTATATTTCATCATTCCAAACTGTCATGGGTAACTGATAAATATAAACAAAAAATAAATATAATAATAAATAATTTATTGAGATAAAATTTGTATCTTTTTAATAAATTGAGATAATAACTAATTAAGATAAATTTTAATGTCTTTACTTAACTCTACAAGTTTGAATTGAATTTTTCTTAAATACTTATTTAAATTTGTATTTCCTTTAATACTTAAACAATTATTAAAAATTTTATTTGTTACATTTTTTATTTTATTTTGATTGAGTAATTAAGAACAATATGGTTAAAATAGTGTATCTAATATATTTTCTAAGTTAGTTATAAATGTTTCACGTTGAAATTTTAAATAAAAATATTAAAATCCATTAGTGTACTTATTTTATTTTATAAAAATAAATTATATTACTCATTAATAGTATTTTATTTTTAATATTGTATTTCTTATATATTTGAATTTAAATATTTATCTAATTTATTTCTCATGTAATTTTTAATTTTTAGTGTTTTATTTAAATAAAAAACTTAAAATTTATACCTTTTTAAATTCTATTTTAATTTTAAAATAATTATCTAATTTATTTCATACATTATTTTAAATATTCTAATTTTACTTTTATTTATTATTTTTAATGTTTTAAACAGAAATTTTTTAATTTTTAATATATTTAATCTTATGGAAACAAAATATATGTTTTCATAAATATTGTATTTACTTTTGGTATTTTATTTTTTACATATTTTATTTAAAATTACAGTATTTTAAATTAAAAATCTATTTTAAATTAAAAACAAAAAAATAAACGTTATTAATACAATTACATAACAAAATAACTAAAGAACTAATTTATAAACAATTAATAAAGTTCACATTTTAATTTCTAAACATTACAAATAATATAAACAATTAAAATAGAACTAAACTAATTAAAATAAAATAATCATTAAACTCAACTAACATACTAAACACAAAAATAAATTAACTATTAAACTAAACTAACGCAATTTAAACTTTATTTCCTTTACTACTTAAACAATTATTCAAATTTTGATTTGTTACATTTTTTATTTTATTTTCATTGAGTTATTAAAAATATTATGGTTAAATTTATTGTTATAAAAACTAATACATTTTTCACGGTAAAATTTTATTTTGTATTTTTAGTGTTTAATTTTAAATAAAAATATTAAAATTCGTTAGTGTACTTATTTCATTTTATAACGATAAATTATACTTTTTTATTGTATTTTATTTTTAATATTGTATTCCTTATATATTTTAATTTAAATATTTATCTAATTAATTTCTCATGTTATTTTTAATTTTTAGTGTTTTATTTTAAATAAAAATCTTAAAATGTATACCTTTCAATTTTAATTTTAATTTTTAAAATAATTATCTAATTTATTTCATATGTTAGTTTTAAAAATTTTAATTAAAATTTTATTTATTATTTATTATTTATTATTTTTTATATTTTAAATAGAATTTTTTTATATTTTTAATAGAATTTTTTTAATTTTTTAATGTATACACTTAAATATTTTCATATGACAATAAAATATATGCTTTCTTAAATAGTAAGTTTATTTTTAGTATATAATGTTTTACATATTTTATTTAAAATTACAGTATTTTTCATTCAAAATATATCTTAAATTAAAAATAAAAAAATAAACATTATTTATATGTGTATGCTTAGAGTTGCACGGGTTCCCTAGTCCAATTACATATCAAAATAACTAAAGAATTAATTTATAAACAATTAATAAACTTTACATTTTAATTTCTAATCATTACAAATAATATAAACAATTAAACTAAAACTAAACTAATTAATATAAAATAATCATTAAACTCAACAACTAATATAAAATAACTACTAAACTAACACAAAAATAAAATAACTACAACTAAACTAACACAAATAAATTATACTATTAAACTAAATTAACACAAAATAACTACAACTAAACTAACATAAAATAATTAAAACTAAAACAAATTAAAAAACACAAAATAATTACCTCAACTGATGACAATAGCACCGAAGATAACAACGATAATGGCACTGAAAACAGTCACAAAGTTGAGAGATAGCAACCGCAGAGAAGAAGAACAAAGGAGAGAAAACTGAGAGAGTGAGAGAGAGGGGGTGAAATGGTGTAGAGGGGGCTTGTTCGGAGTGGGGAAGAGGAGGGGACCATTTTAAAGGCCAATCTGCGATGGGGCTGACATGTCCCGTCGTAGTTTTGCGACGGGGCGTCAGTCCTATCGTAGTTTTGCGACGGGACAGCTCGGTCCCGTCGTAGAAATGCGACGGGATGAAGATCTTGCAACGGGCGCTTTATCCCGTCGCTATTTTGCGATGGGACAATGGGCTCCCATCGCTATTTTGCAACGGGACAATGTATCTCGTCGTTGATTTGCGACGGGATACGCCATCCCGTCACTGATTAGAGACGGAAATAGTTATCTCGTCGCAATTTTGTGACGGTAATTTTAAACCGTCACTAAACCACTTTAGTGACGACTTTCTATCACCAAACCCGTCACAAATTAGTGACGGGAGCATTCCCGTCATAAAACCCGTCATTAAAACTGATTTTTTTTATAGTGAATAGGAAAAAATTACAGGTAGAAAGAACAAAATATCATAATCAAAAAAAGGTAGTACAAAAGTGATATTGACACACAAACTCTGTGATGATAATTTCATGTGAGTTGGACACATATTTATAGATCTAAAATCATCTATGGATGAATACAGAAAATCATATCCTGATCAGAAAATGACACATGAGAATATTCCTCCAGATAAGATAAATTTCACATAAAATTGAATTTGACAACATCATAATTACAGTCAAATTCAAAGTTATAGTCATAGTCAAATTAAGAAATCCAATCACAAATAAACAAAAATTTTGATTCATAAATAATCATAGTTTGATTCATAGAAACTCCATAGGTTAGTTGTTGACTTCTAGCCTTTTCTTTCATGTATTCACTCCCTGGGTTGTCAGACACACCAAAATACTTACCATCATGACAATCCCCGCGGACAAAATCTAGCACCTTCAAAGTTGCATTAGACTTCATGAGCTCCAGCTACTACAGATTCTTAACTCTTCATAAATCCATTAACAATCCATGGAAAGCGCATCTAAATTACAACAACAAGAGCATAACCTCTCCGACTAGGGACAAAAACCTCAATATCACTGTTGCTACATGGAAGCTTCCTCCAGCAGAGTGTGGCAAAATGAATGTGGACAAAAGCTTTATCAAGTGATTTCATGGGACAGAAACCTCAATATCAAGTTGAAATTATTCTTCTCTATTCCTACTTTGCTAAGGCCAGCTCATGTATTGTGGTCTAAGTGTATACCCTTCAGCAAGCATGGCTACTGGCTGAAGTGCACTGATGGGGCAATGTTTACTTTTAATCTAATTCAAATTAGTTATGAAAGCATAAGCTTAAAGGATTCGAATAAGCTCCGTTGGTCTATAGCCCCATTTGCTATCAACTTCAAGGCTTTCCGACAAGCCAACTGCAGATGGAAACTCTTCCATGTTCCCCAGTAAGGCAGTCTCCTGGCTTACCTATGCTGCCTTGTGCTAACGCACAAATTTTGTGAGAACCCTTTACCCTCTACATATTCTCTAATGTATTCGTTAACTTCTGGATTGTGTCCCCTAGTTAGTCCCTAGAGCTTATCAGAGAACAACTTATTTTCTTCTTAATTGTTGTCTCTCTCGTATTTGTCTTTTGAGTTTAATGATCGATATATAGATTGAATTTCGAGAAAAATAAATAAATAAACTCGTACTCGCCATAACCAATGGAGTTTTAAAGATATTCCTATGCCACCTAATGGAGCATCAAAAGTTACAGCTATAATTCAATCATCTATTCTGCCTGTTAAAGTAGCAGAAGTCTGCCAAAGAGATGAGACCAAGTTCTGTGCAGAATCTTTTGTTCCATTGGAATCCTCTGCCTCTCCTTTTGGGCTTCCTAGTCTTTTGTAACACAGAAGAGAAAGCGTGATACACTTTTACATGTCAAGCTCACTTGTACATAAAATAACAATAATACAGATGATTAAGCAACGGAGATGACCACCATGATTCAAAATCATCACCATCAATCACATGGCCACCTCTTTTTTGTCGTTAGCTTAGGGTTTTAAAATAATTCTAGTACTTGATTGGGCGTTGTTAATTAATTACTTAAACTTGAATGCTGTCAAATTTAGTCTTCTTTGCTGGATAATGATGGATTGATTTGTTTACGAAACCCGCTTAATTAATTAACTCAGAACCTTTAAAATATAGTAAAAAGAACTAGAATTAAGGCTGTTGACATTTTCTAAGCTTCATCATTTCCATCATTATCTTCTATAACTAACTAGTTCATTACTCAATGGAAGACCCTCCCAATCTTGAAGACCTCAAATTCTTTGATCATCAAACTCTTCTAGTCTTTGCATGGGATCATATAATTTGAAAGGGTATGTTTAGAGGGTAATATTGTAGAAATAGAAAATTTATAGAAAATAATATAATTGATTAACGAATGTACATTATAAAATACTTGCTAAAATAACTTACAATTATTAAAACATCTGATAATTGTCATATTTAAATGTGGAATTAGTTTCTTTACAGATGGCCTTATGTCAAGAAATTATAGTATGATCACTGGACGGCGAACATGAAAGCAAAAACAATAGGGCAAGTATGAATTAGAAGAACCATAATTTTTTTTTTTTTCTCAAAATTAACAGAGTTCCACATGATTCAAAACTTGCAATAATGATATAAAAATAAGATTTCTCACAAAAGAGTGTTATTGGCTACTCCCTTTCCTGGTCCTGCTGAGTGAATATGTTTCCAATTTTCATCGACAAGTGCTCCAGTTTTTTGTTTTTATACTGTTAAGCTACTAACCGTCGTAAAAATGGCGTGATACATATTTTTTACCTTTAACTAAAGCCAGAAAGTTTACTTCACATCCAAGTTACGCTTGTTGATGTACCAACACCCCTGTCACGGTAACACACATATACATATATAGGACAGTGACTATATATGTATGGCTGTATATGTTTTATGGGAGTTTCATATCATCTGGGTTAATTAATTTAGTTTACCATTTCACATCATCAACAGTGGTCGTGGCATCATTGTCCTGTGCCCTAATCTTCAACATGGCCACGGAGATAGTATCGACTAAATCATTTGTCCATGGCCGTATGGAGTACAGATCTGGGCCACAGAGAGAGGGGGGGGGGGGGGGGGGGGGGAGAGAGAGTATTGACTAAATCATTTGTCCATGACCGTATGGAACCCAGATCTGGGCCACATAGAGGGAGAGAGAGAGAGAGAGGAGCCGACAAAGAGCATCTTTTATTTCCTGGGTATTCGCCCACAGTTCATGCGGGCGAGAAAGAGGGAGAGAGAATCCCAACAAGAAAGCTTAAAGCAAGCATGAGTGAGGCAGCAGCTAACAGCTCTCTCTCTCTCTCTCTCTCTCTCTCAGAACTCATTTTTCATCAGTTTCAAGTTGTGAGTGAGTGAGGGGCGCGGTGAGTCTGGCTTTGGCTGGCTCTTTCCGGAACTCGTGCTTTGTCTTGTCAGCGCCATACCCGCGTCTTTTCTCACCTCTAAACCTACTCTACTCCCTATCTATCTATCTATCTGTCTATCTATTATCCGGTCAAACCATCCCCCTCTCTGTACATACATACATATATATATTTTAGATTAGATGTTTAAATCAATATTATCTAACCTCATTCATTGATATTTATATTTCGGTAATAATATTGAATTTATTCTAAATTAAATTCAAACTCTCAAAATTAAACTCAAATGACACCTCCTAACCTCCAATGAGGTCACACATATAATTAAGGTTCTTGGTTCGATTTGAACGAGCCAGCATACTAAGGCTTATATGTCATTTTGACAGTAGGATGACAATTTATTTAATGGAATTAAATGCTTTGTTACCCACCCTCGTTCATTGAGTTTGGTCTTTTTTGTTGTTTATTTTAATTTGCTTTGTGTCCATGCCATGCCATGCCAGTCATTGATTTATTAATGAAATTAAATGCTTGTTTCAACTAGTCTTAAAAGAGGCGTTCCCAGCAAGCCCCCCCATGAATCCCGGGATGCAAGGGACAAGCATCCATTCAACCTTACAGAAGCATGTGGACCCTTGGCGTTTACATTCAGAGATATGAATGTAACTAGCCTTTGCAGACGTTATCTCGTGCTCCATGTGGGTCTTCGAAAATTGATCTCTCTCTCTCTCTCTCTCTCTCTCTCTCTCCATATATATATATATATATATAGATACACGTACATACGTATGTATATGCATGTCTTCCTCTTTGAAATGCTCTTACAATATGACAGTCCAATTTAATTTGGTCAGCTACCTCTTTATTGTCACCAAAATTCAATTTATATTAATGCATATTGGAGCAGTTTCCTTTGGTATGTACTTACAAATTAAAAAACTAATGATTTTTTTTATTAGTTAAAATTATTGATTTCAAATAAAGTCTTATTTTAAGGAAAACGGTTTGCCATTGTAGTTTCGTTTTTTGTTTTAAAGTAAATTTTAAATAATAATGAATTGTGGTGTAATAATAAGACTGTTTTTATTCAATTAAACATAAAAGTCATATGATCAAGTCAAAAATAACTTTTTAATTTTATTTTTATATATAAATATATTTTAGAAAAATCAAAAGAGGTTTCAAGGGTTAGTAAAAGAAGATTGTCCCTACACAAAGACATGGACCCAATTGAGAAGTAGAAAACTAAAAAAATGAAACAGAGAAGAAGTAGTGGCTAATGGGATAGTTGTTCTACCGCCTGCTTGGATCCCAAAAATGTCCTCATCGAGGGAGCGCTTGTGGGAATCAATGAGGGCATTTTCTCAAAGGAATAATCCCATTAGCTGTTGTGGTATATAAGGGAAAATAATAAAAGGCAATAGAGAAAAGACAAAAATGAAAATGGAATATGTTAGGCAAGGCGTTTTCAGGAAACAATTTTTAGAATAGTAATTTTCCTATTAGGTGCAAATGGTTTGATGGAAATCATAACCCCAGTATACAATGCCTAACTTTAAGAAATCAAAATTACACCTTTTGATCTCTTCCACTACCAAAACTCAACCCAACAATGAGAGAAAATAAAGAATAAATACAGAGATAGTCGATAGCAAGAAAATGGAGAAGTATTGATGGTTAGTTGTTGTGTCTACAATGCACCCCAAATGTCTAAACTATTTATAGGCAATGAAAGGGTGCTTCTAGTAGACATTGAAAAAAAAATACAACTTATTTGAAATGTCATGTCTGCTGTTGCTTAAGTATAACAATTAAATTTATTTGTCTTCTGATTAGCTAGAACAGAGTTCTTCATCACGACAAAAGGTCTAAGATGCTACGAGTGAGGCTAAACAGATTTGGAACATGTTGAAGCTGGAACCGAATGAGGCAAGAACCCAAATGGGTCCTTGAGGGCTTCCGGATGCGCTGCCTAGATGGGCCTTCAAGCAGTTAAGAGAAAGGGATCTTGATGAGTCTTTGGGAAGCAGGGCTTCCGATTATTCGGGTAAGTTAAGCTTTGACTTAGCCTACTGTCACAAATAAAATTCAGAAAGACACACGGGAGACTCTCCCACACGGGTCCTCCGATGCCAAAGTCAAACAGTAGTCCAAAGTATGTCCAAAGTTTGATGTATGATGCAAGTGTATGTTTATTCTGTGTTCCGAAGGGATATTTGTGTTCCCGGATGGGTTTTAGAGAGAGATTTGAGTGTCAGGATAAAGGTATTGATATGCCCTGCAAACTTGGAGAGTCACGAGACCTAAAAGAGTCGCGAGACATGAAAATCAAGCCAAAAGGACCATGGGTTATAGGAGATCAAGGAAACAAGCTGAAGGAGCAAGAGGTCGAGCCGAGACCAAGTGGGGAGGACCCACTTGGTTATGTCGAGTGGGTACGATACTACTTTAGTTTCTCGAGCATAACTTTCTCATACGATCTTTGATTGAGGTGATTCAAAATCCTTTGGATAGATAAGAGAATTATCTAAAACTTTTATGTTTTGAGTTTTGAGAGATTCAGGCTTTATCAAGGCTGAAATTGGGCTCTAAGTTGATGCAACTGCACTATTAAGGCTCAGAGTCAAGTATTGGAGCGAAGATGGATCCGAACCAAGACAAAAGGAAAAAGAGGCCCTCAAATCCAAGGGAATGAAGAACCACTCAGCCATGACCGAGTGGGGGGTCACTCGGTCATGACCGAGTGGGCGGGTGACCAATTTCCCCTCACTTTTCATGACCCAATTGGTTATGCCAAGCGGGTACAATACTGCTTTTGGTTTTTTGCTATAACTCTCTCATATGAGATCAGATTGATCTAATTCAAAGTCCTATGGAAAGATAAGAGAATTATCTACAACTTTTTTGTTTTGAGTTTTGAGAGATTCAAGCTGAATCAATGTGTAAATCAGGCATGAAGTTGAGGTATGGGAACCACTCAAAACTGAACCAAGGAAAAGGGCAAAATAAGGCATGACTGAGTGGCCCCCCACTCGTTCATGGTCGAGTGGGCTTGGGCCAATCTCTCCTCTTTTCCCTCTCGGATGGGCCGTGAAATCATCGAAACAGGCCACGAGATTCTTGACCTGATTGTCGCACGTTTTCTCTCTCTCCTCCGTTATAAATAGGAGACCATGCCTTCATCACAAGGTACGCACTTTTGGGCTCCTCAACACAATTCCATATTTTTAGCTCTCGAGAACTAACTTAGGCATTAGAGGGTTTGCGCGGGGACCCCCACCCGCGCCCTAACATTGCTCTCATTTTGCAGGTCACTCGGTTATGGAGGGCCACTCGGATGTGGAGGGCCACTCAGTTATGGAGGGTCACTCGATTATCCAAGGCCACTAGGTTATGGAGGGTCACTTGGTTATCCAAGGCCACTCGGTTATCTAAGGCCACTCGATTATGGAGGTCACTCGATTATGGAGAGCCACTCGGTTATGGAGGGTCACTTGGTTATCCAAGGTCACTCGGTTATCTAAGGCCACTCGGTTATCTTGGGCCACCTGATCATCAGCCCATCAGATCACCAGATCTATCAGATCCACCAAGTCATCAGCCCTATAAGACCATCAGCTTTGTTGGATCACCAAATCTGCTTAACTGCCAGATCCAGTTGCTCGTCAAGATTCTCATCATTGAAGGCATGACTCCCAAGACTTTTACATCTGCCCACAATTAAAAATAAATTGTTGTATTTTGGCAACAACAGGTATGAAATAAGTCCAGGGGATCAATGGAGCCAAAAGATCCAAAAGAATTTGTTTGTCTTTGAAGAGGCGAGTATTTATAGACAAAGTGGTGGGACAAATAGTTAAGCCAAAATACTCTTCTAAAGAGTACCTTAGGGAGGCCGGAGGGTCTGAAGAAGTCTTCGGGGTAGGGTACCCTGATGGTTATCTCTGGGTGGCCCCGAAGAGGGATTTTGATCAACAGATGGCTTTGGTTCAGGAAACACCGAATGGTGTCTTTGGACTTAAGCAAAAATGATTCTAAGGGGACACATCGAGGTTTTGGGAGGCCGATTCCATCTTAGAACTTGTCTGGGGAAGAATAAACTCAGAAATTGCTTTGAGACTTAGGAGAATTTTAGGGCACCCCACAACAATGTCTATTAGGAATAAACTTATTCATTGGAGAAGTCACAATCCTCCAATTTAAAGACATGCCCCTTAAGTTAAAAGTCACATTGGTTCATTTTCTGGCCATTGCATTTCCAACTACCGGACTGGGAGTTGACTCTTTGGAAGCAAGAGTCGACTCCTTAGGGTAGGAGTTAACTTTTGCATGTCTTTAGTAGACCTAACCAAGAACCTTATGTACAGAGTCGATCCAACCAAGAGCCACTCTCTTGAACAGTCGACTCCTATTTAATGACAATCGACTTCCACTCCCTGAAAGTTAGACTTTCATAACAACCACTTAAAAAACACAAAACCACCAATATTATTATTATTAGATAATATTAATATATACTTATATATATATATATATAACATTAGACACTACTATTCTCAAAGATACGGTTAAGGTTATTAAGTTTCAACTATAGCCTTCTAATTAAGCTTGGAGAGTGTTGTTCATGATTATTAATTTAAAACCTTAAAACATAGAAATTTTTTCTTTTGGCAGAACTCCATTTGATTGAGACATGAAGAAGAACAAAGGTAGCAAAGGTTACCAGCCAAAAGCTAACTCTCCTATCAAGATATTCCTTTGTGGCTCTTGATGAATTATGTTCAGAGGTTAGATCAATTATAAAAGATGCCCAGACACCCAAAGACAAAGTTACATCCATCACAAATAACGAGTTACCTAAAAGTGGTATGTCTACTAGTGGAAGAAAGCCTAAGAGTTCCCCTTACAAACCTAGTGGGTTATATATCCATCAATTGTGACATAGCCCACTAGGAGAGTTCTGTTGAAGTAGCCAATTCATATGCATCACTTTGGAGGAAACACTTCATTCGACAAAAAGACTTTCCCAGGGTTAGAGCCTATCTCTCTTGGGAAAAGATCTCATCACTCACCATTTACCTGGGACCAATTTATTGGATTTGTATGATTTTCCCCTATCGAGCTTCGCTCCAGGAAGGAATCCAGGGAGATATGTCTCCTGCTTGCATTACCCCACATTGATTCTTGCCAATTCATATGCATCATGTATGTCTCCTGGTGTGTGGCTCATGTGTGTTTCAAGGCAAGTAATCTATGAGCATTTATCTCTCTTGGTGCTCTTGTATTTGATTCCCAAGGCATTATGTCACCCATAGATTTGGGTTATTATAGGTGAGGTGTCTAGTGTAACATGCCTGAAGCCAAGGACATCAAGTTTAAGCATTGTACAAGTGAGTTTCTCTATGAATCGCTTATCACCATGTCAACATCTTTTATTTTAATTAGTTTTCTAATGTTAGCTTAGGTTTGTAGCTGGTGGTTGTCAATCATTCATCTTTGTTGGCTCTTTACATGGAGTATAAGCTAGGGTTGTTCTTGGTAAATGTTCCCTGTTGGATAGCTTTTTTATAGCCGATTGTTAACATTTAAGGAATAAAAGAACTTATTTTCGTATTTTGATTATATCCCAAACAATGATATCAAAGAAGTGGTGTAAAACAAGCGAATTACCCCCATCCTGACCTTTTTACCTAAGCCCACCAAATTTACTAGTTAGGTTAAGTGCATATAGTGTAGCCTCTTCAAGAAACAAGTTGAGCCAAAACACGCCAAACGAAGACCCCATGCAGACCTATGGCCCTTATGGAGCATGTCGAGCCATGCGAGGTCCCTTAACTTGGTGGGTCATTTTAAAAGGGCCAAACGTCGACCCTACCCATTTAATTTTTTTCAAAAAAGTTTACAATTATTTTAAAATTCAAAATGTTCTAAAATATAAATAAAAATCGTTTCAAACACATTTAGTTTATTTATAACATGTTAAATATTATGCAAAAAATCATAAAAGTGACACTTATGTTTTGGATTTTAAATTGTAAATCTCAATTTTTTTAAATTTTATGTCTTTAAAAATATTCCATTTTTAAGGTAGACTTATATTTTTAAAAATAATCGATATTTATAAGTCCTTTAAATTTCAAAAAATATTGTAACATTTGAATTTTTATTCATAATTAATAATATTTTAAACCATAACTAATCATATTCATAACATATTTCTAAGTTCTAAGAAGATTAAAGCTCTCACTAAGAATTTCTAACTGTTGTTTTTAATTTAGTATAATAAACTCACAATCACCAATCTTGTGTATGTATTAGATAAACTTATAAGTTCGTGAACAAAAAAAAAACTAACTATGTTGTATCTGTATCAACTAAGCATATAAAAATTTGTGTGTTTCTCCCTTAAAAGATTGAATCTTGTCATCCCCCCCCTTTTTTTTTCTAAGAGCCATTAAAAATACTAACATTAATGCATGGCAAAAACCCCACATCCATCCCAAAATATCCATAGGGCATAAAAAAGACTACATGTAGCTCAAAAAATAAAACCCAATCACAATGAGCGAACAAAAAGAGAAAAAAAAAAAAAAAACAAGAGCATCTACTATAAAAATAAAACTAGTGCTAAAACAAGATGACAAGCCTAAAACAACATATCATTGCATCATCAGAAAGGTGCATTACCCTCTAAAATTTGCATCATCATCCAATAACCATTTGATGTAGGTCTGATGGAGTTCTTTGATGATAACCTACAAATCTTTCACACCCTTTTAGTTAACGCTGCCAATTCATGTGTTTCTTTGTTTTCTTTACAATGAAGATGAACAAAAGTCCATGAGCGATTAGATCTTGAAGATAGTGGTTATCCTTGATCATAACCTCTAGATCCCATGGTGGTCCCTTGCCTTGCTAACTAATCATGTGTACAACTATTTTTGCATTAGTTCCAAAACAATGTCACCTCATCCTTGTTCACTTGCCTACATAGAAGCTTCTCTCATAACCAAAGCCTCTAAAAATTCTAAAGATCTTGTCTATTATGTAATAGTTTTCATGTGAGGACCTTATGATCTCTTACAATTGCGCCACCTAAAACCACTTCTACAATTAAGCTAGCATCAATATTGATTTTTATAACTCCATGAGAAGGTCTAACCTGTACTTTTCAACTCTTTCAATATGATCAAATGACCCATTAACTATATTCTCTTTGTCTATCATTATTTCATAAGGAGATGTGGAGGTCAGTTCTTATCTGGAGGCCACGCCTGACACCCACTCTTAGTCATTTTCTCTCCATAAGGCATTAATGCCTCTCCATGGAAGATCGGGAGCGGGAGCAAAATTATTGAGATAAGCAAACCCTAGAAAGGATAAGATGTTAAGAAACTATGGCAAGTATGCCAATAGTGAGGAAGAAAAGCCCCATTAGAGGTTTGACACTAAGGAACAGAAGGGCTGATAATCATATCGTAACGAATATGCAGGATGATATGAAAATGATGGTGGAAGAAGTGCTTGAACAGAAGATATCGGTTCCAGTCGTGAAACAACAACTAATAAGGAGATTGTAATATCCAAGGTTTTATAAAAAAAAATCATTTATTTAAAAGGAAATAGGACATTTCAAATGATCATGGAAGTCTAGGGGGGTAAAAGTGTAATTTTTGAAAAGTTTGGGGAAAAGTGTAATTTATCAAAAGTTGGGAAATCTTTCTAGAAGTCGATAAGTGATGAAATAAGTCCCTTCTTAAAGGCATTGGGGGATCAAAATATGATATTTCAAGGGTAACTAAGATCCTATATGATGCAGGGGTCAAAGTGTGAAATTCTAAAGTCATGAGCCAAAGTGTAATTTTTAAAAGCCTGCAACGAGTTTGCCAGAGAAACGAACCAGAAATTTTTTCCATTTGGGGTCATGATGAATCCTCATAATAACCCTCACAGGTGGCATGGAAAGTGGTGAAAGGTGAGTGGCTAGAATTCTCTTTAAAAGGCCATAAAGGTTGCTAACAAGTTGGTAAGAGAAATTAGAAGAAAATAAGAGAAAATTAGGTCTGTTTGAGATGATTAGAGGTGAGGGATAAATTATTGAGGAAGAGGGGAGGATTTTGCAAGAAAAATGAGTGATTTTTGTGAAAAAACAAGAGAGAAACAAGGCTTAGTCGGATTTTTTAGCTCCACTGAAAACTATGTTGAAGTTATAGAAAAATGGCTAGGGAATGGTGGTTTAAGCCTATATTCAGGTAGAAGGGAGAGAGAGGAAGGTCTACGAACAAATGGGGAGTGAAACGAAGTTGAAACAAGGGAGAAATAGCCAAAAACTAGAAGGTTAGCTGAGTTCGCATCACCGTCGTTGGAAAAGATAACTGGTGCGTGTGATACACTCGCCAGACCAGGGTGCGCATGAAGGCGTATGAGGCCACTTCCGACGGTGCGTGCGGGCTAGTGGAAAGTCCTAAAAACTTGGGAAAAAAAAATCAAGGAAAATAAGATAAAGAGGTTTATGGGAAAAAATATGGTACTTGTTTTACAAAAACTTGTGTTTATTACTGAAAACCAAGCCCGATAGGTGTGAATAGTGCTTCTACAGGTAAAACAACAAGGTGAGTGGTTTCTGCATGTAATTTGTTTCATCCAAGACATTTATAATTTCATTTTGTGTGGTTTGTGGCTTGCATATCATGTTTTCCTATTGACAAAGCATATTACTCCCATTTACCATGCATCACGACATTGTGGCTAGTTAATGTTAGGGTCATCATTGTGATCAGAAAGGATCACGTGCCCGTGCAGTGGGGTTAAGAAGTATGGACATGATGATCAGCGGGGATGATTGCAACATCCTAGCCTCACTACCACGGGGAGGAGATTTGTGACGCCCCGCTCCCACTTACGGGTGCCACTCGTGAACAATCATCCAAACTGCTCACATGCCCGGTCATTTGTGAAGGGCGGACTAAGTTTTAACACAAAACGCCCTAAGTAGGAACTAGGTTTCGTCCTTCACTTCTTTCAATCCTAGGATCAACTAGCAAATTTAGGCTTTAACAATTCCACATTCGACTAATTAATTTCCATTTAATTTGCCCAAACCCTTTTTTTTTTTACTTTAATTCTTCTTCTTTTCCAAGAATTCCACCGGGCTCCATATAGTTCAAATTTCCAAACCACCCATTGATTTTACCAATTTCGAGGAAAAACTCATATAATTTAAATTTTCAAAATTTTTTGCATTTTCTCAAAAAATTCCTTTTATTTTGGAAATTCCTCTAGGGTCCAAAATTAATCCATAAATGCCCCCAAAATTCAAAATTTTCCAAAATTTTAAAAAATATTGGACAGCGGGGCCTACTAGCGCTCCCGAGGCCTAACTGGGTGTTGGCCGCGCATTCTGCCCGAGGCCGCATGCTCGCGCGTTGCTCGCCGCCCGAGTGCCCCCCCCCCACGCGCGCTAGGCCTTGTTGCTACCTGTTGTGGCCCCCTACGAACCACCTGCTGCCAACTGGCATCCTTCACTTTTTTTTTTTTTTTTCTTTTTGATTTGGGCTTCTTAGCCCAAAATTTTCCAGAAATTAAATACAAAAATATACACACAAAAAAATTTCATTTTTCACTCCACTTTGACTCTTTGGCCTTCAAGCCTTTAAACCAAATTTTATTTAAATTTTCCATTGAGCTCCATAATGAACCATGAGTCTTACCCAAAAGTCTTACCCAAATACACTTGGCAACAACCATATACTTATACAACGTACATAAAAATTACAATACATGCTTAGGCTTCGACAAGCCATAAACTAACAACACAAAAAAATACATTAAAACATCTTAGGTCTTCCAAGGCTTCAAGCTTGCAACATTCCCAACCTCTTGTCACATAAAGACCTACAAGGTAAGGGTGAAAACCTCATGAGCCATAAATCTCAGTAAGGGTGCAATGCATAAGTAAATGAAGCATGAGAGAGCATGTAATGAAAAATGCAATGCAAATGGATAGTCTTCCATGCCCTTATAACCTCCATAGGTTAAGGCATCAACTAACCCTTCCCACAACACTAGTCTTCCATATGGCCATAGGTATACTAGAACACATATCATGCAAATGTTGACCACTACAAGCAACTCATAAAGAAACACTTACAAATGCAAGCAAGACCACCACCACTTGGGGTCATCCCTTACCTTTCTTGTTAGATTCTTCAAATCTTTAACTTCAAGAGAGAAACCCTTCCAAAAACTTGCTTACCACCTAAGGAAAAATTCTTATAATTAGACTTTTCCTTCTAAGATGACATCAAAGATGAAGAGAGGCATGAAACTTTCCTTGCTCTCTTCTTTTCTTTCTCTTTTCCTTCATGGGAGACTTCTCCCAATCTCTTCCTTCTTTCTCTCTTTCTTTCATTTCCCTTTCATTCTCCTATTCACTAATCCAAACCCATTCCAAGACTAAATCTTGGGCATTGGATCTTCTTGATACAAGATTAAATCCACACCCTCCACAACAAGCATAATCCATGTGCTTTGGAGAGCCTTAATCTCCACCATTCATACTTTAATACTTGGAAATTCATGTCATTTCCTCTCCTTAAATCTCAACCCTTTATTGAGATTGGAGATTAAATCTCCACCTTCCAAAGTAGCACAATCCATGCCACTTAGAGACTTTAAATCCCAACCCTTGGATCACTTGAATTTCCAATTTTCTCATCATTTATTTAAATGGGACTATTTTCATATACATCACCTTGATAGACATATTTCACATAATTTCCCATTTAATTTAATAAAACTATTTTTCATCAATTCCATTAAATTGCACAAATGAGAATAATTCCCAACAAACTCTCATTCCAACTAGGAAATACTCTCCAAATTTCCCAATTAGTCTTCACTGGGTCTCATTACCCAATTTACCAAAATGCTCCTCCCCGAGGGCACCATTAATCCTATAGATCCACTTATCGCAAGGGCACTTTTCAGAAGTTTCTATCAACCTTCCATATTTTCTAACACCAATAACATGGGGTATTACATTTCATACTATATATTGCATTTGCACATATGAAGTTTTGTTTTGAACCCTTACTAAGATGTTTCATATTCTACATTGGCATATTCAAATGTGCCAGGTACCCCAAGGAAAAGCAAAGGAATAGGAAAAGAGGTGGCCGAAATTTAGTTTGATTTTTCTTATAATCGTTATATATACATGTATCTTAAGCGTTGTACTACAAATGTTGTATAAACGAGAGCTACTGAAAGCTTTAGATTTGTCTTCTTTTCCTTAATTTTTGAGGGTTGTGTGTCCTACTTGTACTTGTACTAAAATATATAGTGGAAATCCTAGCTATTTAGCTTTTCAAGTTCAATCCTTCACTTTTGCTGGTAAAGATTTCCATAATGCCCGCGTGTAATATTTAGCAATGTTGTGTATATAGAGACGGGGCATTACAAAGATCCCCATTCACTAAGAACATATTGGGGAAACCATTGTCGAGAAAATTTAAGATGCCATAGATTACCCCCTATGCCGGCAAAGATGATCCTAACGATCTTGTTAAAAATTATGAGTCTTTAATGATGCTTCATGGTTAGGACGATGAAATTATGTGCCGGACATTCTCCTCGACTCTATTAGGGCACATCTGGACTTAGTTCTATGATTTACCTGAAGCATCCAAGTAGTTAAGGATGGAGTTCATCAAAGCATTCATTATTAACGGTCGAAAGAAGAAAAACACAACCTATCTTCTTAATATTCAACAAGGAGGCATAGAGACCCTTCACCAAGATGTGGACAGGCTCTTTAATGGCACCCTTGAGATTCATGATTTACCAATTAAAATGGAAATATATGCCATGTTACATGGGACGTAGTTAACTTCCCTACAAGAATCACTATCTCTGGACCTACTAAAGTCCTTGGCAAATTTATTCGTCAAGGAAAATAAATACATACACCATATGAAAGTAATGAGGACTGTGGCAATAAATGAAGACAAGGAGAAAAATGTTTTTTCATTATAGAAAGGAATATAGATAGGTAATTGTATATTATATTGAAAAGTTTATGGATAGGCAATTATAGAAAGGTAGGAATTGTATATTAGATTCGCCATTAAACAAATGAATTGCTTAGATAAGAATTAGGATAAAAATGCTCTCTACACTTTCTTCATAAAAATGTTCATGCCAAAACATTACAAGATCACACATATAAATTCTAGTTTTAAAGACAAACCTAATAATTAAAGATAGACAACATTATTGCCTCTTTTGATAAAAGAGGGTTAATGATGATAAAAGATAAATCAAAAGCATAAAGTAAAATATCATCATGCCACTTTTGACAAATGGAATAATGATTTCCTCTTTTGATAAAAAGGGGCTAATGATGATAAAAGACAACCAAAAGCATAAAGGAAAACATCATGATGCCACTTTTAACAAAGAGAAGAATCACGATGATAAAACATAATGATACATAAAAGACAAAATACTCTTAATCATAAAGGACAAATGAAGGGTGACATCACGCATGACATTAGTTATGAGACTTGAGCTTGTTGGAAAGACTTGGGCTTGGAAGATGGGTTGATTGCTTGAGCTTGATCATGGAGTGCTTAGGTTGCATTTTGGTCCTGGCCTTCCAAGCAAACAAACAATGTGATTAATTTGGGCTTTAACTACTTCACTTTTGAATTCTAACTCTTCCAAATGGGCTTGAGTCTTCCAAATAAATAACTCAAGTTCCTTTTGAAATTGTTTAGTCCTTGAATGAGTAATTGGCCCAAAACTTACATGCTCTTGGACAACCCTTACCTTTGCATCTTTACCATTCACATCATCATCCCCTGGTTGAATAGGATTTTCCCTGAAATCCAACTCTTCAGTGTCCTCTAAATAAGGTGTTAAATCCCTTACATTGAATGTAGCTGATACTTGATAATCACCTGGTAAGTCAATTTTGTATGCATTGTCATTCACCTTTTCTAATACTTTGAAAGGACCATCTGCTTGTGGCATAAGTTTTGACCTCCGTTTTCTTGGAAATCGCTCTTTTCGAAGATGAATACACACAAGATCACCTGGAGCAAATCGAACTTGCTTTCTTCCTCTATTTGCTACTTTCTCATAGGTTGCATTTCGCTTCTCTATTTGTTGTTTCACACTTTCATGCAACTTCTTGATCAAGCCAGCCTTCCTTTCTCCATCCAAAATGCTCGCTCATTAAGCGAAAGTAGTGCTAAATCAAGTGGTGTAATGGGATTAAATCCATAAACCACTTCGAATGGAGAATGTTTGGTTGCACTATGCACACTCCTATTATATGCAAACTCAACAAAAGTCAAGCACTCATCCCAATTTTTCAAATTTTTATTAATAACAACTCTAAGTAAAGAAGAAGGTGTATAGTTTACCACTTCGGTTTGTCCATCGGTTTAAGTATGACAAGCGGTACTAATGAGCAACCTTGTGCCAAGCTTCTTCCACAATGTCTTCCAAAAAGTAACTCAAGAATTTTGTGTCTCGATTAGACGCTATACTCCTTGGTATTCCATGCAATCTTACAATGTCTCGAAAGAATAAGTCCACTACATGAGAAGCATCATCAATTTTGTGATAAGGCAAAAAGTGAGACATCTTTGAGAACTATCAACGACCAGCATGATTGAATCATTTCCTCTTTGTGTTCTTGGCAGTCCAAGCACAAAATCCATGCTCATATCAACCTAAGGCTGATCCGGAATAGGTAACAACATGTATAACCCATGAGCAACTTCCTTGCTTTTCGCCTTCTTACAAGCTACACACCTTTTTAGCACTCGATGCACATCTTTAATCATTCCTGGCCAATAGAAAGTGTTCTTTAACCAGCTCCAAAGTCTTCTTCTCTTCGAAATGACCAGCTAAACCTCCCCCATGTGCTTCCCTCACTAAGAGTTTCCTTATAGACCCATTAGGAATACAAAGTCTTGCAGATCTAAACAAGTACCTTTCATGCCTGTAGTAACCATTAACAACCCCTTTCTCACAAGCCAAGTAAGTAGAAGTAAAGGTTGGATCATCTACATACTAATTTTTAATCAATTCAAACCCTAGTAGTTTAGCATTCATCATGGTGATTAGAGCATACCTCCGTGATAAAGCATTTACCACTACATTTGAATTTCCCTTTTTGTAATTGATGATGTAGGGAAAGGCTTCTAAGAACTCCACCCATTTGGCATGCCTTCGGCTCAGCTTGTTTTGCCCCTTTAAGTGCTTCAAAGATTCATGGTTTGTGTGAATGACAAACTCTTTGGGTAGTAAGTAATGCTACCAAGTCTCCATAGCTTTAAACAATGCATAGAACTCCTTGTCATATATGGAATAATTCAAACTTCCTCCACTTAACTTTTCACTAAAATAGGCTAAGGGACGCCTATCTTGCATAAGAACAACCCCAATTCTAATTCCCAAAGCATTACACTCCACTTCAAAAGTCTTCAAAAAATCAGGGAGAGCTAAAATAGGACTAGAGCATAATTTCTCCTTGATCAGCTCAAAACTTCTTTGGGCAGCCTCATTCCACCTAAATTCACCACCTTTCTTGATTCATTTAGTAAATAGAACAAGAATAGTGTTGAAATTA
Source organism: Diospyros lotus (assembly GCF_014633365.1). NCBI lineage: Eukaryota > Viridiplantae > Streptophyta > Magnoliopsida > Ericales > Ebenaceae > Diospyros > Diospyros lotus. The sequence continues at coordinate 10,557,854 of NC_068348.1, forward strand.
TTCACAAACCTACTATAAAAAGATGCTAGCCCATGGAAACTCACATCTGAAACACTAATAAGTACTGACTACTCCTTAATTGCTTTCACTTTCTCCTCATCAACTTCAACCCCATGTTGTGAAACCATGTAACCAAGAAAGATTACTCGGTCTCGACTGAATTGACACTTCTTTAAGTTTCCAAATATCTTCTCCCGCCGTAATACTTCAAATACTTCCCTAAGGTGCCCCAAATGCTCCTCAAGAGTTGTGCTATAAATCAAAATATCATCAAAATAAACCACAACAAATTTTCCAATGAACTTACAAAGTACATGATTCAGTAATTGCATGAAGGTGCTTGGTGCATTAGACAAGCCAAATGGCATAACTAGCCATTCGTACAACCCGTGCTTTGTTTTGAATGCGGTCTTCCATTCATCCCCCTCCTTCATTCGAATCTAATGGTAGCCATTATTGAGATCTACCTTTGAGAATAATTTAGAGCCATGCAACTCATCAAGCATATCATCTAACTTAGGGATTGGGTAGCGATACTTCATCGATATCTTATTTATTGCCCTACTATCCACACACATTCTCATAGTCCCATCCTTCTTTGACACTAACAAAGTTGGTACAGAACAAGGACTCATTGACTCCTTTACGTATCCCTTATCTAACAACTCAGTTACTTGTCGATGCAACTCCTTGGCTTCATCCAGATTGCTTCTATAGGCTGGTCTATTTAGTAAAGTAGCTCTTGGCATGAGATCGATTTGGTGTTCAATTCCTCTAATTGGTGGCAACCCCTTTGGTATATCTTCTGAGAACATATCAACAAACTCTTCAAAAAGCTTCTCAATTTGTGGTGGGAAAGAAGTTTTCTTGTTTGGTGTTGCTTTCTTTACTATTAGCATTAGAACCAAGTTGTGAATGGACAAAGCTCATTCTATCTCTCCCTTACTTGCAAGTAAGCTTTTTTTTTTTTTTCCTTCTCCATCAAGAGTTGATCTCGTTGCACTTGTTTTGGACTAAGAGGTGCTAAGGTTATGTTTTTCCCATCCTTGACAAAAGAATAGGTGTTTTTGAACCCATCATGCACAACCCTCCTATCATACTACCATGGTCTTCCTAAAAGCAAGTGACTCACATTCATTGGAATCACATCGCATAACAACTCAACTTTGTATGTTTTCCCAATTGAAAATGGCACAACAACCTGCCCGGTAACCCTTACTTCTCCATTATCATTCAACCATTGCAACTTGTATGGGTGGGGATGTTTTGTTATCGCCAAATTCAATTTTTCCACCAAAGTAGTGGAAGCAACATTAGTGTAGCTCCCTCCATCTATAATCATTCCACACACCTTTCCATTGACCGTACACCAGGTATAGAAAATGTTCTCATGTTGCTTATCATCTATCTTTACTTATAAGTTCAAGGAGTGTCGAATCACAAGCAATTCCCCCTCATCAGCTTGTAAACTATCTTCATCAACACTGTAAACACCTTAGGCGAATCCTACATCAGCCATGGAAAGGGGGGGAACTGGGCATATAAGTGCGGAGGGTGTTCTACATAGTGACGCACGTTTTGGGATTAAATCCTAGAGCGATAAAACCGAGGATTGGTTGCTACCTGAACCGGATAATACATTGCTATGTGGACCCCGGCCGTTACAGAATGGTATCAGAGCCGACCCCCAAGCCTCTGAGCACGGTGGTGGGGCAAACCTCAGCGAGGATGCTGAGTCCCAAAGGAGGGGTGCGTGTAAACACCTTAGGCGAATCCCACATCAGCCATGCAAAGGGGGGGAACTGGGCATATAAGTGTGGAGGGTGTTCTACATAATGACGCGCGTTTTGGGATTAAATCCTAGAGCGATAAAACCGGGGATTGGTTGCGACCTGAACCAAACAATACGTTGCTATGTGGACCCCGGCCGTTACAGAATGGTATCAGAGCCGACCCCCGAGCCTCTGAGCGCGGTGGTGGGGCAAACCTCAGCGAGGATGCTGAGTCCTAAGGGGGGGTGCGTGTAAACACCTTAGGCGAATCCCACATTGGCCATGTAAAGGGGGGGAATTGGGCATATAAGTGCGAAGGGTGTTCTACATAGTGACGCGCGTTTTGGGATTAAATCCTAGAGCGATAAAATCGGGGATTGATTGCGACCTGAACCGGATAATACGTTGCTATGTGGACCTCAGCCGTTACAAACACACTCATCTTCTTCCTCTATTGTTGCCTCATCTTCACTCTGTACCTCCCCTTGTGATCCTCGAAGAACCATCACTCTTTTATTTGGACATTAGGAAGCAATATGTCCATGGCCAAGGCATTTAAAACACTTGATGTCTCGGCTTCTCTTTGGAGGATTAGGATCACCCACTTTCTCCTTTTCTTTACTCACATTTGCTGGTTATTTGCTAGAGTCCCCTCTTTTCACTCGTTTTGCATTCAAATTTGAAACTACTCCTAGTGGTGTAAAGGATGAGTCGGTCATTTTATTATCAACTTGTCGAAACACCACTTACTTGGTTGGATTGCATTTCAGTTGTCTCTCCACCTTAATGGCAAGTTTAATTATATCTTCCAAGAACACAAAAGGTTGTAACTCCACCGTGTTGGAAATTTCTCTATTTAATCCCCCTAAGAACCTAGCAATGGTCTACTCTTGAGGTTCTTGTAACTCACATCTCATCATTAATACCTGAAATTCTTTAACATAATCCTCAACACATATGTCACCTTGCCTGAGACTTTGCAATCTAATATACAATTCCTATTTGTAGTATTCGGGAACAAAACATTTTTTCATTACACGTTTCATAACCCTCCAACTCCTAATGTCCTCTTCTCCATCTCTCCTACGTTGTGCTTTCAAGTTCTCCCACCATAGATTAGCATAATTTGTAAATTCAAGAGCTGCAAGTTTGCATTTTCTTACCTCAGAATACTCTTGATATTTGAATACTTTCTCCACCCATTGCACCCACTCCAAGTACTCTTCCGGTGAGCTAATTCCCTTAAATGATGGAATCTTCATCTTGATGTTGTTTTGAGGATCTCTTTGCTGCCTCCTCTGCCATGGTTGTTCAACCATGCTGTCTTCATCTCCTTCTCCCTCATCTTCATTGATAGCCCTTCTTGGTGCTTGAGGAATGCGTTGTTGTTGCAGAGGTTGTTAAACTCCCATCCTCTCAAATGCTTGAGTCAAACGAGTAAGTTGCTCCATCATATCTTCATTCCTTCATTGGAGACCCAAGATTTGAGCTTGTTCTAATGAAAGCCCTCTTGGTGCATCTTCTCCAGCCATGATTAGAACCTAGGCTCTGATACCATTATGATGTACCCGAAATACAAAAGAAATACTAGCACCCCTAGTTTGATAAGAAATTTCGCCACAAATAAGAAAATACTAGTTTTGATTTGCCACACTCTGAGATAGAAGAAGGAAGAGTGATAAGAATCAAGTAAATTTGCCATTAAACAAATGAATTCCTTAGATAAGAATTAGGATAAAAATGCTCTCTAAACTTTCTTCATAAAAATGTTCATACCAAATCATTACAAGATCACACATATAAATACTAGTCTTAAAGACAAAACTAATAATTAAAGATAGACAACATCATTGCCTCTTTTGACAAAAGAGGGCTAATGATGATAAAAGACAAATCAAAAGCATAAAATAAAACATCATCATGCCACTTTTGACAAAGGGAATAATGATTACCTCTTTTGACAAAATGGGGCTAATGATGATAAAAGACAAATCAAAAGCATAAAGAAAAACATCATCATTCCACTTTTGACAAAGAGAAGAATCATGATGATAAAGCACAATGATACATAAAAGATAAAACACTCTCAATCATAAAGGACAAATGAAGGGTGACATTATGCATGACATTAGTTATGAGACTTGGTCTTGTTGGAAAGACTTGGGCATGGCAAATGGGCTGATTGTTTGGGCTAGATCATGGAGTGCCTAGGTTACATTCTGGTCCTGGGCTTCCAAGAAAGCAAGCAATGTGATTAATTTGGGCTTTAACTCCTTCACTTTGAATTCTAACTCTTCCAAATGGGCTTGAGTCTTCCCAATAAATAACTCAAGTTACTTTTGAAATTGTTTAGCCCTTGAACAAGTAATTGGCCCAAGACTTATATGCTCTTGGACAACCCTTGCCTTTGCATCTTTACCATTCACATCAAAATAGATCTAAGCAAAAATATAAATCCTAAAATTAAGTCTTCATACAAAAACTAAGAAGAAGATCAAAACTTAGATATCAATTATTTGATCACTACGATCTTATCATGACTAACAAGATAAGGATTCATCACTAAAAAGGGGTTTGTTCACTAACTCTACTACATACCTTTAAGAAAATCAATCCTTTGCATTCATATGAAATCTTAGCTTCATATGAATGCAAATTTAACTATGATTAAGATGTTGTCAAATTCAATTTTAATTAGATTTATCTCATCTAGAGGAATATTCTCATGAATCATCTTCTGATCATAATATGATTTTTTGTGTACATTTATACATGATTTTAGGTCTATAAATGATGCCCAGGTCACTTGAATTAGTGTGGCGATATCACTTTTGTTGTAGCAATGTTTTCTTAGTAATATTTTATTCTTTCTACCTGTGGATTTTATCGATTTAAGTTTTTCACGTTAAATTTTGTGTTCATATGTGTGATTGATGGTTTGATCATGGTTTGCATTCAATCCAATTTTGTAACAAACTGGTATCAAAATTGTTGGACAACACTGTTAGAGTTATCAGGTTGGCCAACACTGTTAGAGTTGTCACTGCCATTCAAGTCATTGTGGACCAATCGCCACCACCATTAACAATCACTTCCTCTTCATGTTGTGGCCAACTCATAGCACCCATCGGTTGCCATCTCTAAAGCTTGGTCAACCTACATCATCGGCCAGCATCATGGTCTCTGTTCTTCTTTCACCGGTTACTGTTGCTATCAATAACATTGCCTTCTTCGACCACCTCACTTTCAGCTTTGCTTTACTGTAGATCCACTAATATGTTCTCCTTTCCACCGTCGCTATTTTTGTCCACCTTGTCTTTGCCATTTATCGATGACCTCCTCCTTAAGCATTCTCATCGTCGGTCATCGCCTCTAACATTTGTGGCTAGCACTTGACCTAACCCTCTAGTCCTCTGCCACACGGTCCATAACATCAGATCCGTCACTACGAGCCTTGCACCTGTAGTATTAATGCTACTTGAAGGCTCTGCGAGCTATAATGGTTCCACCACCATCTATCGAGAGCAACCTCATTGGGCTGTCTTTGCCTTGATAACCTTAAGCTCACTCCATGAGCTTCATTCTCAAGATTTCATATCTTTTACAACCTAAGAGCATCACAAACCAATCCAACTCTTGAGGCCTCATGATCTTACCCCACGAGATCATACCTCACGATTTTTCAACCAAAATCTAAAGATCTATCTTTCCACATCAATGGATTCAATACCATCATGAATCTCTTGCCACCAAGCTCATTCCCAAAGCTTGATCACCTCAGGTTCTGGCACCCACCATCTGAAGCATATATTATCACCCTTCAGGTGAGTCGAGACCTCTCGTCTCTCCTTGCATACCCACGTATGCATTTAGTCACTACGCCCAGCTCGGCCTTCCAACACGCCTTGCTCGGGCTCCCATGACCTTGGAATTACACCCTGGGGAATCTACATTACTCACCACGCCCCTACACACTCGGCATCAGAAGTTAGCATTTCATGTGCGTACATAGCCCATGGATGTCCTGTTGCCACAACTCATCACCCCCGACCCACATACCTGTTCATACCCCTCATTGAGTGACTTCCTCGTCTCCCCAATAAGGATCTCGTGACCTTAGGCGTCATCCCCGACCCCAAGCCTCACAATGAGGATTTGATTGTCCCCTCATCCATCAACATATGAATGGTTTCTTGGCCCCTCACAACATGGACTTCTAATCCTATGGCTCTCGCACGCGTATCAACACATGCCCAGCTCATTCATTCCCAATTTGGATCCCTCCGAGTCTCAACTCAACATGCTAGGGACTTTTCATCTCATACAGATGCCCGCTAGGGTCCACTTGCCACCACCTATCCTTCCTTAGGATAGACCTTGCTTTATCCCAAACCGGCTAGGATCTACTCATACCCTAAGTACATCCTCTCCGGGATCATCATAATGATACACTCGCATTGCCTCACATGCATCCCACATGCATACATCACCCACGACTCCCTTCAGAGTCCAACCGAATGCTACTTACGTCATGCCTACACTAGCCATGACATGTATATGCATTACATGCACACTCCACTCAGAGCCTCATTGCAATTAACCTTAGCCCCCTCCTAGGGCTCGCCACCTAGCCCACTGACGACTCATTTCCTTGAGCCTCGAGCTAACTTTCACTTTAGCTCACTATATGTCAAGCACCGAAGCCTTATCACACCACTCCTAAGGGAAAAGCTCTATTCCCTCAATTATGCTTGGCCAAT